>NC_081308.1:52238504-52566102 GCF_030435805.1 Mustela lutreola | reverse complement strand
GCATCTGATGGGCAGACCTTGTATCATTTGCAAAGTAATTTCTGGCTTCTCTTGGGGTAGAAAGTCAACATGGGAAAATTCCTCAGAGGTAGGAAGAGTGTCCAAAGGATGCTGGCTGTTGCAAATTACAACAAACATGACAAACAATACCACTGACCATCAGAAGTGGGGTTTTCATGTCTTGAAATAGTTATTATAGGGTTTTAATGTTACTGGGAATCATTTACTGTAGGTTCACAAGATATCTGATAAGAGAGCACCTTTTAGATTTCTCTAACCAATAATGTCTGCATTCTGATCCTGCAGAAAAAAGTTCTCTGAAAGTGCTGGCCAGTTTTGATTGCAATACGATTTCTCAGCTGATTCTTTTCATATCCTATTTGAAGCAGAGCTCAAAGCTCTGTACTCAGTGGGTGGTTGTATAATTGTTTTAATTCATTTGTTAAACATAATTATCTTTCCTCACTTTTGTCCTATTCCTTTGATATGTGCTCAGCAACTAGGTCCCTAATGGATGTGATTAGAGCTTCCCACGGTGTGCAGCATGTGAGGGAAGGGGTGTTACATCGTTAAGGTGGGGACACATCTTCATTTTATGTTTCAGGGACTTAAGCTGTTTCTTTTGACACCTGGGGGCTATGTTAATGAGAGAGTTCTTTGATAGCTTTATGTGAGCTAATTCTGCTTGTCACATGCTATAGGGGACCTGGAGAAGAGGGAGGAAGTCAGAGAGCAGAGGATAGGTGGGGTGCCTTTGTTCAGTGACCATCCCCTCATGCCAACCACCAACCCAATCATTAACTGTGCGTTTAAACACAGACATCCTGAGACAGATCAAAGACAGGTTCTTGACAACAGGTCAGAACATATTCTTGGGAAAAAGAGTTATGCTAGTGGACCCTTGTGAATCTGAGGTGTCGTCCTCCTAGAGAGCTGGGTGTTTTGTAGACAACCTCTCATCTACCTTTTTGCAATGTCCCCGCAAGTCACTTCTCCCCAAATCTGGGAAAACTGAAGAATATTAGACTCTGTGCTCTTAGAGATGAGGGAAGGTGTCAATGAATCATCCTTCTGGGTTCTAACCTAGACTGACAACATATAAGAACCGAGTTCAATCAAATGTGATAGGTATTGAGGGCTAGGTGAGTCAGCATGGCTTAGATTCAAGACCAAAATAGTCTTGAATCTTCCTGTGCCCTGAATTGAAAAATGGTGCCCAGGGAATAGTGTACCTGGCCCGATCCAGCCATGCTTACCCCAAGAATATGAAGATTTCCTCTGGCATTTTCTTTTGAAAGTTTTTTGGTTTTAGCCTTTACATTTAAGTCTACAATCTATTTTCAGTTAATTTTTGGATATAGTGTGAGGCAAGAGTGATGATTTGGTTTCCCATACATACATGCAATGATAGAAATGCTTTCCAGCCTGTCCCCAAGAAGAATGAGCCTGGGTCTTTCCCACTGTTTCCTGGCAATGGTACAGCACAGCTTGCCTTCAGAGCAGGCAAATAACTGAAAGAAAATCCTCAAATTTAACAATCTTGTCTACTGGGTTTCAATGGAAGTTCATGCATTTTATCCACTCCCCCTTTTCAACCTGCTTTCTATAGAGAACATCAATTCACCTGTTGCAATTAAACCTGAAAAAAAGGGCAACAAATTAAGCCACTTACAAGAGTGTCATGAAGTACTGTCCTTTTATTCTTAACACAGTGACTGGACAGAACCCCTATTTTTCCGAGTAAAAAAGAGCAGGCACCCCTTCCCCATCCTATGCGATGGTGCACTTCAAAGCCTTATCTAAGCAAATCTTAGAATGTAGAAGTTGTAGGGAACAGAATGTTCATCAGTTTGGTGAACATTGGAAACAGTGATCTTTGCAGCTTCAGTTTATAACAGTAAGCTTGTGCATTCTTGGATAGCTGTCCACTACTGATGTGTGCCAGATTAGTTTTACAGTTTCACCTGAGGAGCAGAAGTCTGTTGTAGTTGTTTTATGAAGAGTCCAGAAATTCTGCTTTTAAAAAACAGGCTAAATGCATACAGCAACATTTATTACACAAAAAGTGCAGCAAGTCTACAAGGCCAGAAGCATAAGTATTGATGAATGGATGGAAGCAGTAGCTAGGACTATAGACAATCCTATAGCAAGAGAAGACGGTGATGCTTCCGGCTGGTCCAGGAGATCTTCTGGAGGCTTCAGTACCTGGTGTGATCATTTATCCGTGAAGAGGGCTCATCGGAAGGGGTGGTGTGGTGAGCAAGGGCACAGGACAGGAGCCGAGCACACCTGGCAGGTGGCAAGTGTACTGTCAAGGTAGGGCCGTGAGAAACTGGGGTCAAGGCAAGCTGGCAGGAGCCAGGAAGCCTCCTGAAAGCCCGAATATCCCAGGATAGCATATCCTCAAATCATGGTGATAAGACTTACGACGATTTAAACGCTGTTAAATGGGAATTTTGCCTTTCAAACCATGCTATACCTTTGATTGTAAGATGTATCCCAATTTCAAAGATGTTAGATTGTGTGGGGGGAAAAGCATAAGTCAGTGTGCTAGCCAGCCTCGGGGAGGACCATGAAGATTTCCACATCCTGGTATCTGCACGTGTATTGTACCCTCCCACATCTGGTGTGACTAACAGGATGTAGCAGAATTGGTGGTAAATCAGTTACAGAATTAGGTTATGAAAGACACGGAGGCTTCTGTTTTGTTCTCTCTCTCTTTTCCTCTCTTTCTCTTCTCTCTCTCTCTCTCTCTCCTTTATTCCTCTATTCCCCCTCTCCTTCTCTCTCACTCCCTCCCTTTCTCTCTCTTTCTCATTCATCATTAGCTCTTGTGGACACGCAGGTCTCCCTGTAGATACCCGGGTGGCAAGGAACTGAAGCCCTCCACACCTGCCACATGCACAGAATTGAGGTCTGTCCATCATCACATGTCCTTCAAACAGCTGCAGCCAGCAGTGTAATGGAAATCTCATGAGATACCTCAAGGCAGAAACACACAGCTCGACTGCTTCCAGGTGCCTGACCTTCAGAAACTGTGTGAGATAATAAGTACTTAAATATATTGTTTGGGCTGCTAAGTTTGGGGGTAATTCATTGCACAGCCATAGAAGAACAATTCTATACTCAGACTCAAAAAATGCCTTATTCCGTATGTGTACTCAGCGTCAGTCTGACGTTCAGAAAGAGATATGCCTGCCTGAGGCTGCTTACACCCTGCAGTGCCTCAGAACAGGGGAAGACATTAAAGAGTGGTAACAAAAAATGTGGAAAGGGAATGTAGACAAACAAAGAAGAAGCATTTCGCTTTTCTAGGTCCTTCTTTTTAAAGAGTAGAAAATATACTTTCCCAGAAAGAAACAAACTCAGAAGGAAAGAGTAGGATGAAAGTTACCTTTATCAGCCTATAAACAGATACTCAAACCAAAAACACTGGAAACTGCAAAAAGATGCCAACTGTTTTTAAAGAAATGGCGGACGACTTAGGTAGGAATAACTTTCATACAAATTGAAGAGGTAGACGTGGTCGAATTGTTCAGGAGGCAACAAAAGAATGAGAATAAAACTCTATTGAAAGGAAGGAAGACTGAGATTCTGAACAAAAATTTTTATTAGGTAAAAGAATGTATAATATATATATATAGAGAGAGAGAGAGAGAAAGAGAGTATAATACATATAATCATGTATATATATAATGGTTATATATATATTATATATATAAATATATAATATATAATATATAATATATATTATATATATATATATATTAATATTTGGTTTACTATGGTTGCTATTACAAGATACCTGAAGACTGGAGGCTAAAACTACAGAAGTGGAGAGTGTCACATTTCTAGAGGCTACAATGTTGGTAGGACATGCTCCTTTTGTAGGTATTGTGGATGGATCTGTTCCATGCCCCTTTTCCAGCTTGAAATATTGCTCTGGCTTTGGACTTCTTCACCGGGCCTTCTCCCTCAGTGCATATCTGTGTATCCGCACTCTCCCTTCTTAGAAGCACAGAAGTCCTCCTGAATTAGGGGCCCAGTCTACACAAATATGACCTCATCCTAGCTAGTTACATCTCCAGGGACCCTATTTCCAAATAAGATCATGCTCCCAGATGCTGGGGTTTAGGACTGGGATAGTTTATATGCATAAACACACACACACATAAACACACACACACACACACACACTTGTGTGTGTATATGTATTCCTATATATATCTAATGTGTATAGATAGAAAGTGAGGAAGGAATAGATGGGAAAAAGAAAATACGCCTAGCGAGTTAGTAGACTTCACCTTTAACTTTTCAACAATGACCTGAAGAATGAAGGACTGAAATTCTATTGAAAGAAAAGACCTGGATAGGTCAGTGAAAAATAAACTCTACATAGGCGGATGCAGAGGGTAGTATAGATTTTGTGGAAAGAGAAAAGATGAAAAGGGCTAGACCGTACCCCAAGGAATCCTCAAAGGCTGCTTTTCTGAGGTCTTGAGAAAAGACAATGGAAAGACACCCGATCCGTGAACAGAGAAAGAAACCATTGCAGAACAACAAGGGATCCTTTTAGAAAGACATGGCTATCCTCAAGGTGTCTGAATGCGATGAGAAAACTCACTGAGATCCACCACATTCAAGCCCATCCAACAAGGCTCCAGACACTTTTTGGAAAGCTTGTCTTTCCTTCATGGAGAGAGAATGAGTGAGAGGGAGCATGAGAGAGGAGAAGGTCAGTGGGAGAAGCCGACTCTTCAAAGAGCTGGGAGCCCGAGGTGGGATGAGATCCTGCCAGTCCGGGGTCATGACCTGAGCCCAAGGCAGTCGCTGAACTAACCAAGCCAAGCAGGCGCCCGTCTGCAGAAATGGGTCAACAACAGCTGAGGAGCACCTGGGCGGCACCCTCAGTGAAGTGCCCAACTCTGAGTTCTGGCTCAGGTTATGATCTCAGGCTCTTGAGATTGAGCCCTGAGGATAGCTCAGCTCAGGGCAGAGTCCACTAGGTCTCTCTTCGGGTCCTGCCCTTCCCCCCTTCCCCATGAAGAGTGCTCTTGCCCTGAAACAAACTAGGAAAAGCCTTAACAGAAATAAACAATGGTTGAGAGGGGAGGGGTGGGGAGAAAAGCGACTGGCCTGGTCCCCTAAAAATTAATGGCACTAGAGAAGATGAACTTTGGGAACTATACCTTAATGGATACAACGTGTAAAAAGCTTCAGTGAGTCATGGTGGGAAGAGGCCATGAGGGCAGCAAATACACTCTTAGATGATGTTATTAGTAGCACTACAGGCTCTAGATTTCCTGTGGTGGTATTCTTGCTAAGACCGGCCCCACCAAAGTGGATACTCACAACCTGGAACAGAGGGCCTTGGAGATCCCAGCACGTGAGGTATGATGAGAGGGTAAAATGATAGGAGGTGTCCTTTGGAAGGACTGTCTCCTTGACTTTAAAAGGGAGAACCCAAATCTGTAGGTGAAATCTTTTTGGCTACAAAGAGGGCCGAGGGCTCCTAAGGTCAAGGTCTCCTCGTCACTTGCAAAGATGTCGAAGAACATATTCAGACATTTCAAAGATGTCCTCATGTCCATCCGTTCCCACTCTGGAATTCTATCAATGAGGTGAGAGTTCCTCTAGTTGGAAAAAAGATCTAAAATGACTTCCCTTTCTCATGTAATTTCTGTAACCTCCAGGACACACCCACCTACCCCTTCCAGCGCTGTAATGAAGCCACAGCTGGTGCCAATTTGTGGAACTCGTTAAAGGCTATTTTCCCTTATATACCCCCGGACCAAGTTCCCATGCTCCCTCACCTGATTTCCTGCACTCATCTCCCACCTGGTGTGTTCACACCTGCACGTGCCTTTTACCAACCGCTTTGCCAAAAGGTAGCCAGAGTGACCTTTCAAAGACCTATCAGTTCCTGGCATTTGTCTCCATAGAAATCTGCACTGATCTTCTAACAAATTCTCAGTCCTCCAAAGGCATCCATAATCCTCCCATCCCTCTCTTCCTACCCCTCCAACTGACTGATGCCTGTTCTGCCCCGTCTCTCTGCCCTTCAACCACGCTGCCTCCCTCTTCCTGTGGAGACCCCTCATGGCGCCTGCCTCCAAGCACAGGTGATTCCCATTGATGGGAAGACCCTCTTCCTCTCCCCCATCTCCCCACTCCAGGTACTCCCACTTATTCGTGAGCTCACAAGCCCCATGGTACACACTCTCCATTCAGCCTGCTCTCTCTTTTCTAGCAATGGTCTCTGTTTCTAGCTGTGGTTGTGTCACGGATGTCCCTCCCCAGCCAGCCTCCAAGCTCTCCGTCCATTTATCTCCAACACCTGACACAGTGCCTGGCACGTAGTAAGCCCTGGCTAGCTTCTAAGAGCCTCACTGAGGGACTGAAAGCGTTTTAATAATGTCACCACGTAGGCTTCAAACTGTAGGCAGAAAAAGCTTTGCCTGGATTGACATTTTAGAGACCTATTCGTCAAGTTAGATGTGTTCACTGACTTTACCTTGTAAAATTTTTAAAAAGGACCTCTGTATCGCTTCGCATCTAACGAAGGCACATGTATACTATTAGACCACGTTATGAGCTTAATGGAAGGAGACAAGATTTTTTCGCTAAGAAAATGTATAAGACTGTTGAGGTCATGTGGGAGGAAATAGTCCGTTTGTTGGAGCGTTGCTGTCTTACTCTATCACAGCCACTAATAAAAATCTGACACGGGGTGAGTCAGAATTGTCTGTCGGAGATGAATTAGATCTGGCTCATGTTCGTACAGACATGAAAGCCAGGAACGAAGAAGGAGGCTTTGGAAGCCTGGGTGGAGGAGGCGGTGTGGTTCCCTGCGATGAGCTAAGTGCCCAGGGCCACCGGCAGACATGCGGGCCTGTGTCCTTCGTTTGTTCTGGGATCCCTCTTGCACCATGTGGTGAGGCTGGCGGCTGGGAGCAGCTCAGGACAGGACCCGGTGGCATCTTACCTCTCCCACCCTCCTGTGGGCTCCAGTGGGCTCCAGTGGGTCCCAGGCGACAGCCTGCCTTCCTTGCAAAGCCCAGAAGCACTGGGAGCAGAAACTGGGACCAAAGAGTGAGCACCCTGTTTGACCAGCCACCTCTTCTTCAGATTTAGGGGGAGCCCTGGCGTGCTGACTCCTGCCTTCTCTCTTTCCCCTTTCCTCTCTTCCTTCCTCTTCCCTTCCCCTCTCTCCTTCCCTGGTGGTGCCCTTTCCCAATGCCCACTTCCTCCCTTTTCCTTTCTTACATGCCTGTCTTCTAGATTTTCTTCTCTGTCCTTCCAATTACTTCCCTTCGTCTGAATCTCCTCTTTGGTCCCTCTGTCCCCGCTCTCTGCTCCTCCTCCCCTTCCCTGGCCCCTGTTCAGCTCCATCCCGACTGCAGGCAGAGCTGGACTAACACGCTCACTCGCTAGCTCAGCCACCCTCCAGAGAAGTCACTCTTCGGTGGCCACCTTCCTGACCCCCTGGTCCTTTCTCCACTTGTTCAGCTATTGCTCTGAAGTCTGAGGAGGACAGAGCGGGGCTGCCGCAGAATCAGGCCAGAGGAGAAACCAAACCATGTGTCCAAACTGTCTCCCAGCACTGCTGCTCTGAGAGCTTTTGGAGTCCTCAACAGGGTTAGGATTTAGGGGCTTCTTCAGAACCGGGAGTGAAAACAGCCATAGGTCAAAAGAAAAGCTATGGCCCCCACACAAAAATAATAATCACAAATGAAAACTAAGTTAACTCTGAAGTCCCAAATTCGAAGAATTGCCTTGAATCGGTCACTAGAAAGCACCCGAGGCCTCACTCTCTGGGTTCTGGGTGCCCTGGGAATGGCAGGAGGCTCTGACCCTCTTCCCTCTTCATTCACTCCCAAAGAACGTCCTCTGAGGTGGTCTTCAAACTTCCTCTGAGAAACTGTCTCTGGGAACTGTAGGCCCTCGGCTGCTGGGACTAATGAGGGTGATGTCAGGACCTGATGGGCAGCTTTACCAGGAGATTGTGGCTTCTGGATGCAGTCTTCAGGTCCCATGGCCTGGGTGAGATCTGGGTCTTTGAGTGGAGGAGGACAGATGAGATTTCAGATTTTGAGTTGATTCTGGAATGATTAGTGCTTTGGGGGGCATTGGGTGAAGGCATTTTGCACATGGGAAGGACACGAATTTGGGGGGCCAGAGAGTGGACTGTTAAGAGCTGACCTGCATTTCCCCCAGAAACCTTGCTGCTGTCCTTATCTCTGGTACCACAGAACGTGACCTTATTTGGAACTAGAGTCCTTACAGATGCAATCACATTACAATGAGGTCGTTAGAGTGGGCCCTAATCTCCTGTAACTGACCTCCTTATGTAAAGGGAAAATCTGGACAGAGAGATGCCCCTACTGTCAGTGGTGGGCAGTGCGTGAACTTCTAGAACCCTGACAGTAGTGGAAAACAGACACAGGCTGGGCACTAGGTAAGTGGGAGCTCTAGCGGAATTTCAGATGAAGATGCTGTGGACCTCGGCTTCCCATGTCATAGTGACGTTAGCCTGAAGATGCTCTTTTGACCCTGCGAGCCCCGCTTTTTACCATTCACTGACTTTTAAAGCTGGAAGGACACGTGGAGGCTTTCTGTTCACCCCTGAATATTACAGATTAGGAATCAAGAAGGATAGGTAGGTAACTATCAAATGGTATTTGCAAATAGGTAACTTCAAAACAATGAAAATCCTTGAACAAAAATATCCCAAGGAGAAAACCATCAGCCAAGAAACACATGAACAGATTCGTAAAATCCTCAGTAATCAAAAAAGAGCCCAGGAAAACACAATGTGTTAGTGTTAACCCAGAGGAGAAGGACCCCAAAGAGTGTTGCTTATTCCAGCGGATTGAATTCTGAAAAACGGATGTAATCATGGAGTGGGGCACCTGGATGGCTGCTTTCTGCTGGGGTCCTGAGGCCATCGACTTTGGCTCAAGCCCTGCCTGTGGCTCTCTGCTCAGCAGGAAGCCTGCTTCTCCCTCTCCCAATTCCACTGCTTGTACTCCCTCTCCAGTTGTGCTCCCTCTCTCACTGTCTCTGTTTTTCTGTCCAATCTGTCAATCAATCAACTAATTCCTTCTATTCAAGAAGCAAAAATCAAATGTTGACGCATGGAGTCCTAATGAACAAGATTATGGAGGTTTGTTTGATGAATTTTTTTTTAAGATTTTCTTTCTTCCCTTGACAGACAGAGAGGAGAAGGAGGGAGAGAGACAGGCAGAGAGAGAAGGGCAAACAGGCTCCCTTCTAAGGAAAGAGCCAGATGCAGGGCAGGGTCCACAGGCTGGTGCCTGGCTAAGTGAAGCATGAAGCCCTGCAGCAGCTCCAACAGTCTCTTTGGGATCTCCCTGCAGGTCTTTGCCTGCCCCTCCACCGCCAGGGGCGCCTGATTGATTCCCGGAGTGGGGCACTTGGGTGGCTTCATTGTGAAGCATCTGCTTTCTGCTGGGGTCCTGATGCCAGGGTCTTGGGATCAAGCCCTGCCTGGGGCACTGTGCTCAGCAAGAAGCCTGCTTCTCCCTCTCCCACTTCACCTGCTTGTCATCACTGTCTCTCTCTTTCTGTCAAATCTGTCAATCAATCAACCAATTCCTTCCATTCAATAAGGAAAAATACCATGTTGACCCATGGGGTCCCAAGGAGCAATAAGAATATTGAGGGTTGTTTTAATAACTTTTCTTTCTTAAGATTTTATTTCTTCCTTTTACAGTCAGGCAGAGAGGGTGGCAGAGAGAAAGGGGAAAAGAGGCTCTCTGCTAAGCAAAGAGGCAGAGGCAGGGCTAGGTGGGCAGGCTGGTGGCTGGCTACGCCAACTTGAAGAACTGCAGCAGCTCCTACAGTCCCATGGGGATCTCGCTGCACATCCTGCCTGCCCCTCCCCCGTGCGGGCACCTGGGGGTGAAAGACCCTGGAGCCGCACCCAAGAATCAAACAGCACGCCTCCACTGGATGCAAATTGCAAGAGGTTTATTGGCTACACAGGCGCCTGCGGACACATCAGCCTTTGTGGGCTGAGCGCGCCGGGCTAAGTTGGGGAGCAGATTATATAGGGCAGGCTTGGGGTGGCGGGAAGCAAGCTTACAGAAGCAGATGCTTGGTTACAGGAATCTGATCGGTAAATTTAAATCAATCATTGTCAGGCACTGGGTTTAAGGCAAGGACACAACGGTTTGTTCTGGTGGGCCTTGGCTCAGCACTCTGGAAAGTCCCAGGTACACTCTATTCCTCATTTGTCTTTTCTTTTGACAGACCGGGTGATCACAGACAATAGACATCCTGGTATGTGTTGCCATCCGGCTATGGAGACAATCAAGCCTTCAGCAAGGGGAGAGGGGGTGCTGTGGGGACATCAGGTTACTTAAACAAGCCTTTAGCAATGGGAGAGAGGTCTTTCACTCTCAGCCATTTCCTGAGAATGCTATTATGGGGCAGGCACAGGGGGACGACTATGGGACAGAGACATATCAGGTGAGAGGGATCCTATGCTTTTGTATGAAGGAGAAGCCCATTCTCCTTGGTGATGGGAGTTTCCCTTCTGCTCTGACTCCTGCCCAGCTGGGATCAGTGGGGAGCCTCCTCCTTTGGGTGACAGGTCTCTTTCTTTCTAAATCCTCTTTTTTTGGGCCAAAAAGCAAGACTACCCTTCTTTTCATCTTTCAGCTTTTTCATCATGGCCAACGACACTCAAACAACCTCGCCCCCAATTTGGGCTGCTAGACTATGGCAAGAGGCCACATACTGGGTATATTACCTCAGGCCCAGTGTTTGGACTTCACTGAACCTTAATTGTAACATCTGAGAAGGGTTGGGGGGCGGATGTTGTGAGGATTCATTAAGACAATGTTAAATTTTTATCACGGAGTCAAGGAAGATCTCTTGTTAGGAATGTGTTCCATCTTACCAGGATAGAGGGCAAAATAGCATTTTACTTATTTTTTTAATAAAGTATTTCTTTTTAAAAAATTATTTATTTGACAGAGAGACAGAGCAGGAATACAAGCAGGGGGAGTGGGAGAGGGAGAAGCAGGCTTCCTGCTGAGCAGGGAGCCCAATGTGGGCCTCAATCCCAAGACCCTAAGATCATGACCTGAGTGGAAGGAAGACGCTTAAAGACTGAGCCACCCAGGTTCCCCGCAAAACAGCATTTTTTTTTTAAGATTTTATTTATTAATTTGACAGACAGAGATCACAAGTAGGCAGAGAAGCAGGCAGAGAGAGAGGGAGAAGCAGGCTCCCCGCTGAGCAGAGAGCCCGATGCGGGGCTCGATCCCAGGACCCTGGGATCATGACCTGAGCTGAAGGCAGAGGTTTTAACCCACTGAGCCACCCAGGCGCCCCGCAAAACAGCATTTTAAACAATATTTTTATTTTTATTTTATACATATATATGTAAACATAGAATTGAATGTATACATATAAATATAATTTGTAAACACATTTGATATATATTTATGTTTATCCTAGGATGCAACACTGCCTCCCTGAGCAGCGCAAGAGGGTAGGTTTTTACAGAGAATCACGAAACAGCTTGACCCAACTGAAGGGCCAGCCTTGTGCTGCTGCCTTGAGTTGGGAAAGGTTTGACAAATACTGAGAAAAACCAGTTAATTAATATTTTAAAAACAATACCCAACCACAGTATGAACCATTTAGACATATGGCTTTAATTTTGACTTTAGTCTCCAAAGCCTAGGGGTCCCTGGGGAAAGGGGGCAGAGGGAGAGACAGGACCAGCTTCTCTGTGGGCCAGGTTTCTGGGGTTGCTCCCAGCCCTGCCCCCAGAGGGAACGCCCCCACCCAGGGCTTTGCTCCCAGAAGGGCCCCTCCCCCAGAAAGCCTCTTCCCAAAGGGCCCTGCCCTTTGGGCCACACCCTCAGAGGTCCCATTATCCACCCCCAACCCCCCCACACGCCCTCACCCCCGCCAAGCACCACCCTCAGAAGGGTTCTAAGGTGAAGTCAGTGTGCTTCTCTCGCACTGTCTAGGAATTACTCTGTTTTATTTTTGACTTTGTGTTTTTTGAGCGAAGTGGGTGGTTTAAGGACCTATTTTATATTTTTATATTTTAGCCAGAGGCTTCCATTGAGGTTACAAAATATCCTTGTTGTTTAACCCTTAAGCTGTCCCTGCTCCCCTTCTCCCAGGGGACTTACTTAAAAACAAGTCCCAGAAATCAACCTCAGGTAAAAAAGCCCAAATACAAGGGTGGGTCAGGCCAGGTGAAGACATCTGATCAGTGGAGGGTTGCATACTGTCTCCCTAGCTACCAAGGAGTATGGGTCCCGCCCTTTGTGAGTCTTTTGGGCGCCAATCCTAACCAAAGTGATAGGCTAGGTCAAATGTCTACTAAAAGGTAAGTTGTAATTCAATTGGTCACCTAGCATCACTGTGCAGCTCTCTCTGTGTGTTACAATTTCATTGGCCACCTGTGCATGGCCAGGCCCAACCGCATGGCCTTTGCCCTTAAAAGCTAGTCTGTAAAGGAGAGAGGGGTCGACTTCTCTGTAAGAGAAGCGGCCCTGGCTGGTCAGTTTGATTCTTGATGCTTGGTGTGAAATAAAGCTTTGTTTGACCTTCGCTTTGTATCAGTCTCGCTCTTTTAATCATGGACCCATTATTGGGGCATAACAGGTGGGACAGTGGAGCACGTACATAGTGGAGGGGACAGCCCACTGTGGGTATCCACCATTCCTTGCCTCCTCATTTGCATGTACTGTTCGCCCTGCCCGGTGAGCACAGCATGGAAATGGACACCTCGTGAGTGGTGGTCAACGAGACTCGCTGACCACGTGACGTCTATGACCGAGTCAACCGGAGCTCGCCTTCCCTACAGACCAGAGCTTGCTCTGAGCACCGGCAGGAGGCGGTGGCCTCTTGTGAGCAGTCCAGAACCCTGTCTTGTCCTTTCTCACTCATGCCACCTCCCTGTGTTAGCCAAGCCTTGGAAGTGGTGACTTAGGGGGGAAGAGAAAGAAAGGCAGCCCCCGGCTCCTGATCCTGTCAAGTTCCTTACTCATCAGGAAGCCGAGGGCGGCAGGGTCGGTGGAACAGGTGTGAGTCCCCAGGTGAGGTAAAGATGGCAGAGCTGGTCTTGTGCAGGATTTCCACGGTTCTGATAAGAAGAGGGCACGTGGGTGTGCCCCAGCTGTGGAATCCCTGCGTGAATTATTTAACACTGACATTGCACCCTGCAAAGATGAATGGCAAAAATCATGCCCATAATCACATTTTAAAATTTTTATTTGCTTGGAATGACATTAAATGCAAATAGAAAACAGCAGCCATGCCCCTTCAGAAGACAGACCATGGAGGAAATGAGCTTTCTATTTTAGTACCTTTAACAAACACTTCCTCCCTGTTTTTGCCCAAAGGGCCCTATATCTTCATTTTGCATGGGGCTTGTAAATTATGTAGCCAGCCCTGGGGACAGCTGTGCAGTGTCTCAATGACCCAGTGCGGGGAATGGCAGGAGCCTCCCTCCTTGATACAGTAGTATTACACAAGCCCCTGAACCTGAAACAGAACTTCAGGATAACGTCGGTGGGGGGGGGGGGGTCCTCAAATTTCTGAGTCATGGGCTGTCATAAACAAAATATCAACAGCCGGGTGGCTTAGGCAACATACAATTTATTTTCTCATGGTTCTGGGCGCTGGAAGTCCAAGATCAAGGTGGCAGTAGGGTTTGATTCTTCAAACGTCTCTCCTTGGCTTGCAGATAGCTGTGATCTCCACTCTGTCTTCAAACGATTGTCCTTCAGTCTGTATTGTCTGTGTCCTAATCTCCTCTTCCTGTAAGCACACCACTCCTGTTGGCTTGGTGCCCACCCCCAGTGAGCTCGTTTTCTCTTTATCACCTCTTTAAAAATCCCATCTCTGAATACTGCCACATTCTGAGATGCTGGGTGTTAGGACGTCAACATAGGAATCTGGGGGCATCCAACTAAGCCCATAACAATAGTCAAAACTGGATCCGAAACTGAAAGAGTTGATTTTTCACTGACATATTTAGGTCTTTCTTTCAATAGCATTTTAGTCGTTCACTCTGAAGGGAATTGCTGAAATGTCGAAGTTGAAGTCTACTACCTTGCTACTCGTGTTTTCTTGTTCCCGTCAATTCCTTCTTCCCTTTGGAACTGCCTTCCTTTCGATGACCTGAGTCATTGGGAGGCTGCTCTCTGCCTTCTAGGATCGGCTGTCCCACGGGCAGTGAGATCTTAGTAGGTAATACTGATTCTTTCTCAAATTGTTCTCCCACTTGGTTAGGGAATCTGTTGAGGAAGCTTTCTTGGAGGGACCATTTCATCCTGCTCCTAACTCATAATCCTTACCGGGTCTCTACTGAAGATTCTGATTTAGCCACAAGAACTCTTCCCTCTGGCTGGTTTTAACTCCAATGACCTCTAGCCTTGGAGGAGTCTTGGCAACCATCTGGATCAATTGCCTTGACACTGTATTAGAACCTGGGGCATTTTCTTAGACACACACTGCTTCCTATTGAGCAACGACTCAAGAGGACTCCAGGGTGTATTTCTAAGATTTTATTTATTTATTTGACAGACAGAGATCACAAGCAGGCAGAGAGGCAGGCAGAGAGAGAGGAAGGGAAGCAGGCTCCCTGCTGAGCAGAGAGCCCGATGCGGGGCTCGATCCCAGGACCCTGAGATCATGACCCGAGCCGAAGGCAGTGGCTCAACCCACTGAGCCACCCAGGCGCCCCTCCAGGGTGTATTTCTAAGAGCTTGCTTTCTACTTGACTTCCTTCAGCACTTAACAGTCCACTCTCTTGCCCCCCAAATTTGTGTCCTTCTCATGTGTAAAATGCCTTCACCCAATGCCCCCCAAAGCACTAATCATTCCAGAATCAACTCAAAATCTGAAATCTCATCTGTCCTCCTCCACTCAAAGACGCAGATCTCACCCAGACCATGGGACCTGAGGACTGCATCCAGAAGCCACAATCTCCTGGTAAAGCTGCCCATCAGGTCCTGACATCACCCTCATTAGTCCCAGCAGCAGAGGGCCTACAGTTCCCAGAGACAGTTTCTCAGAGGAAGTTTGAAGACCACCTCAGAGGACGTTCTTTGGGAGTGAATGAAGAGGGAAGGGGGTCAGAGCCTCCTGCCATTCCCAGGGCACCCAGAACCCAGAGAGTGGGGCCTTGGGTGCTTTCTAGTGACCGATTCAAGGCAATTCTTCGAATTTGGGACTTCAGAGTTAACTTAGTTTTCATTTGTGATTATTATTTTTGTGTGGGGGCCATAGCTTTTCTTTTGACCTATGGCTGTTTTCACTCCCGGTTCTGAAGAAGCCCCTAAATCCTAATCCTAACCCTGTTGAGGACTCTTCGGAGCAGCAGTGCTGGGGGACAGTGTGGACACATGGTTTGGTTTCTCCTCTGGCCTGATTCTGCTGCAGCCCTGCTCTGTCCTCCTCAGACTTCAGAGCAATAGCTGAACAAGTGGAGAAAGGACCAGGGGTCAGGAAGGTGGCCACTGAAGAGTGACTTCTCTGGAGGGTGGCTGAGCTAGCAGGTGAGCGTGTTAGTCCAGCTCTGCCTGCAGTCGGGTTGGAGCTGAACAGGGGCCAGGGAAGGGGAGGAGGAGCAGAGAGCGGGGACAGAGGGACCAAAGAGGAGGTTCAGACGAAGGGAAGTAATTGGGAGGAAAGAGAAGAAAATCTAGAAGACAGGCATGTAAGAAAGGAAAAGGGATAAAGTGGGCATTGGGAAAGGGCACCACAAGGGAAGGAGAGAGGGGAAGGGAAGAGGAAGGAAGAGAGGAAAGGGGAAAGGGAGAAGGGAGGAATCAGCCTGCCAGGGCTCCCCCTGCATCTGAAGAAGAGGTGGCTGGTCAAACAAGGTGCTCACTCTGGTCCCAGTTTCTGCTCCCAGTGCTACTGGGCTTTGCAAGGAAGGCAGGCTGTCCCCTGGGACCCACTGGAGCCCACTGGAGCCCACAGGAGGGTGGGAGAGGTAAGATGCCACCAGGTCCTGTCCTGAGCTGCTCCAAGCCACCAGCCTCACCACATGGTGCAAGAGGGACCCCAGAACAAAGGAAGGACACAGGCCCGCATGTCTGCCGGTGGCCCTGGGCACTTAGCTCATCGCAGGGAACCACACCGCCTCCTCCACCCAGGCTTCCAAAGCCTCCTTCTTCGTTCCTGGCTTTCATGTCTGTACGAACATGAGCCAGATCTAATTCATCTCCGACAGACAATTCTGACTCACCCTGTGTCAGATTTTTATTAGTGGCTGTGATAGAGTAAGACAGCAATGCTCCAACAAACGGACTATTTCCTCCCACGTGACCTCAACAGTCTTATACATTTTCTTAGCGAAAAAATCTTGTCTCCTTCCATTAATCTCATAACGTGGTCTAATAGTATACATGTGCCTTCGTTAGATGCGAAGCGATACAGAGGTCCTTTTTTTTTTTTTTAATTTTACAAGGTAAAGTCAGGGAACACATCTAACTTGACGAATAGGTCTCTAAAATGTCAATCCAGGCAAAGCTTTTTCTGCCTACAGTTTGAAGCCTACGTGGTGACATTATTAAAACGCTTTCAGTCCCTCAGTGAGGCTCTTAGAAGCTAGCCAGGGCTTACTACCTGCCAGCCAGGCACTGTGTCAGGTGTTGGAGCTAAACGGACGGAGAGCTTGGAGGCTGGCTGGGGAGGGACATCCGTGACACAACCACAGCTAGAAACAGAGACCATTGCTAGAAAAGAGAGAGCAGGCTGCATGGAGAGTGTGTACCATGGGGCTTGTGAGCTCACGAATAAGTGGGAGTACCTGGAGTGGGGAGACGGGGGAGAGGAAGAGGGTCTTCCCATCAATGGGAATCACCTGTGCTTGGAGGCAGGCGCCATGAGGGGTCTCCACAGGAAGAGGGAGGCAGCGTGGTTGAAGGGCAGAGAGACGGGGCAGAACAGGCATCAGTCAGTTGGAGGGGTAGGAAGAGAGGGATGGGAGGATTATGGATGCCTTTGGAGGACTGAGAATTTGTTAGACGATCAGTGCAGATTTCTATGGAGACAAATGCCAGGAACTGATAGGTCTTTGAAAGGTCACTCTGGCTGCCTTTTGGCAAAGGGGTTGGTAAAAGGCACGTGCAGGTGTGAACACACCAGGTGGGAGGTGAGTGCAGGAAATTAGGTGAGGGAGCATGGGAACTTGGTCCGGGGGTATATAAGGGAAAATAGCCTTTAACGAGTTCCGCAAATTGGCACCAGCTGTGGCTTCATTACAGCGCTGGAAGGGGTAGGTGGGTGTGTCCTGGAGGTTACAGAAATTACATGAGAAAGGGAAGTCATTTTAGATCTTTTTTCCAACTAGAGGAACTCTCACCTCATTGATAGAATTCCAGAGTGGGAACGGATGGACATGAGGACATCTTTGAAATGTCTGAATATGTTCTTCGACATCTTTGCAAGTGACGAGGAGACCTTGACCTTAGGAGCCCTCGGCCCTCTTTGTAGCCAAAAAGATTTCACCTACAGATTTGGGTTCTCCCTTTTAAAGTCAAGGAGACAGTCCTTCCAAAGGACACCTCCTACCATTTTACCCTCTCATCATACCTCACGTGCTGGGATCTCCATGACCCTCTGTTCCAGGTTGTGCGTATCCACTTTGGCCGGGCTGGTCTTGGCAAGAACACCACCACAGGAAATCTAGAGCCTGTAGTGCTACTAATAACATCATCTAAGAGTGTATTTGCTGCCCTCATGGCCTCTTCCCACCATGACTCAGTGAAGCTTTTTACACGTTGTATCCATTAAGCTATAGTTCCCAAAGCCCATCTTCTCTAGTGCCATTAATTTCTGGGGGACCAGGCAAACCTTAAACTTGTCCCCCTTAATTGGATCCCTGTGCCCCCACAATCTCTTTGAATGCCTTTCACCATGATCCTTGAATGAGATCTGAGACCACTGCTGGTACCTAACACTTCTTGGCACCTTGTCTGTTAGGTTCTTGGAAGAGGAGGTGGCTATGGAGGTGAGTGGGGATGGGAGTGGGGGGATTTCTCCCTTCACTTCCCTTTTTGTTTTTTCAAATAATGGGTTTTGAGGGGGAGGGAAAGGTTAACCAGACAATTTATTTTCCATCTCCCATCGATAAAATGTTTACCACTCCCCACTGGAAGAATTTAGATCTTTCTTTTGAATCTCCAGGAAAATCTCCCAAACCCAGCCCACCACCATGTGGATTCAGCCATCTTCTGATTCACCTCCAGATTGTCTCCTCCTAACTGCTCAAGCCACAGGTTAAGGGCAAAATGCTCAATGCCCAAGCAATTAAGTGGGGAACACGTTTATCTAAGCAATTGCATGCAGCTCTGTATCTGCGTACAGGGGGTCTCTCCCAAGCCTTTCCAACCTCAGCAAAACAAGAAAAAGCCCCAGCGATCTGGGGGTATATATCATTCATTCATTCCTGTGTTCAACACTCATGGCGGATCCCCACCAAGACAGTGGGAGAGCAAGGCCGGGAGAAATCCTGGAAGCTGAAGTGTGAGGAGGATTTCAAATTCAAGTCAGAGATGAAAGAAACGTCTGGACTCGGTCCTCAGGTACACGCAGTATTCTGAACTGAGGCTAGAACCAGAGACCATTCTAATGAAAGGCCTCTACAGGTGGGCTCTCACAGTTGGGCTCCGACTCGGTTTCGTGTATATTCGTTCATGAAATAGCTCTGCGGGTCAACATGCAGAACAAAACCATTTAATAAAAGTGAAAATGAGGAGAGGAAAGGGACGCGAGAAGGCATGTGAATAGGGAGAGAGGAAGAGCCAGGGCGGAAAAACCGAGAATCCCTCCCTGCGCTCCTTGCTGCCAGGGAGGTCTGAGGGACTAGTTTCCACCTGGGATCCCAAGTCCAGAACAAAAGCGGCAGGGCCAAGGCTCGGGAGGAGGGAATGGGATCCTCGGCATGCGCGCGTGGGGGTGCCTAACGATGGGGGCTAGCGCGCCCGCTGGCGGGGGGGAGGGAGCACCTGGCGCGGCGCCATCCCCGGCCCGACCCGTGGGGACCCGGGTGGGGCGGGGCGAGCGGGGTGGTCCCGGTGCCTCAGGGGTCGCGGGAGGCTGGGCCCCGACACCCCCGCACCAGCTCTCGGCCCGCGCTTCCTGCTCCAGGTGAGGGCGCGGCGCTGTGTCACTTTACTGCGCGCAGAGTGTCGTCTGGAGAAGCCGGGGCGGGGAAGGGCAGCCGGCTGCTGGAGCCGGATGGCGCGGCCTCGGGGGCTGGGATGGAGCGCGGGAGCACACAGGCGGCGAGTCCGGGGGTCCTGCAGTCCCGACTGGGCCGCAGAACAGCACCGTGGCGCTGCGCGCCCCTCCCCCGGCAGCCCCTCCACCTCCTCCCAAACTCTCCGTCGCGACCTCCACTAGCTCACTTCCCGCGTCCCCAATTAGCAAAGCCCTTTCTCTGCGCCGCCCCTGCCCCCCTCCCTCCTGAGGCGCGGGGCAAAGCCCCGGGGGGCTGCGAGCGTCGCCAGCGCCGGCGTTGGGCGGCCTCCTAGCCTGGCTCCCCAAGCGGGTGTCCGCTCGCGGGCTGGCTACGAAAAGATCATCAGCCCTAAACCCCAGCTGCACTCTCAGGTCGGTTTGCTGGCTTCCTGATTGCGTCCGAACCCGGGAACCTGCTTCCCCAGCACAGGCCTGGGCTGAGATGCCTGCCGGTGATCTGTTTGAGCAGTCTCCTCGACTCCAGGCAGGGTCTGCCGTTGAATGATGGCACGCGCGAATAACTTCGACCTGGATGTTTGGGTTTTTTGTTTGTTTTTTGGTCATTGGTTATTACATGACCTCCAGGGTAGGTGCTCCACAAAGGGAGTGAAAAGAGGACGCCTGATATATACACATACGGCCATTCTAGAAAAATAGCTTGGGGTTCTCTCGAAAACGCGGCATTGGTCCTTGCACTACGGTTTAATAGAAAAGGGATCATGCACCAAGTTACTTAAGTGAGCATAGTTTGAAATCGTTTACCGAGAGTAAATATTTAAAATAGTTATATTTTAACTAAATCTATCATCAATCATAAATCTATTACATGAAGGTCACAGGCAATTTAAATGCAATAGCACTTTCTTCAGGGTTTTAAATAATCCGTGTCTGTCTTGGCACATGAGAATGCAAAGATAGGAAGTGGTTTGTAAAAGATCATATAATAGCTTTTACTATACGGTATCAGCAACTTACCATAAAGGAGCGGCCTCCAGCTAAAAACTCAGCTTTGAAAAATGCATAAAAGCAGCAAACGTTTACATACCCTCTTGGTGACCAGAGGCATGCTTTGTGCCCCTCATCATCTCTTTCTCGTGGTTCTGAGGCCCATGGCGCTCAGTAGTTTAGTGTTTTATTCTCTGGAATAGGCCATTGAAGAAATACCAGGCCCAGAGAAGAAGGTCCTGCTGGGTGTCTGAAGAAAGTACAACCTTTTAGATGAAGCTTTCTGGGGAATTTGTTAGTGGGAGGATACACTTCTCTTTGGTCAGCTTCTGATAGGAAGGGAAAATTTTTTTTAAAGATTTTATTTATTTATTTGACAGACAGAGATCACAAGTAGGCAGAGAGCAGGCAGAGAGAGAGGTGGAAGCAGGCTCCCCGCTGAGCAGAGAGCCGGACATGGGGCTCAATCCCAGGACCCTAGGATCATGACCTGAGCTGAACGCAGAGGCTTTAACTCACTGAGCCACTGGGGTCCCCCAGGAAGGGAAATTTTTTTAAGAGTATTTTCTCTTTGAATCTATTTTGAGGTTTGGTTTGTGGTTCTTTCTGATTTCTCATGAAGATGGAATTATTTCTGAGGTTGGTTGTCAGGAACCGCATATCAAATCGAACTATCTTGTTAGCAAAAAAAAAATAAATAAATAAATAAAAGCTCAAGTGTTGGTATAAAGCTATTATGCTTTTCAAAACCTCGAACTATAATTCATGTATAGTGGCCATTCTTTTTTTTTTTTAAAGATTTTAGTTATTTATTTGACAGAGAGAGATCACAAGTAGGCAGAGAGGCAGGCAGAGAGAGAGGAGGAAGCAGGCTCCCTGCTGAGCAGAGAGCCCGATGCAGGACTTGATCCCAGGACCCTGAGATCATGACCTGAGCCGAAGGCAGCGGCTTAACCCACTGAGCCACCCAGGCGCCCCATGGCCATTCTTTATCATCTCAAACAGGAGAGAGGTGGCAGAAACACACTTTCAGGTTAATTTTTTTTACAAGGAAGATTGACTTATGAACCTACTTTGTTATTCCCTTTCATTCAATTTCCCTGTACCTCCTTTTCTATGAATTGTAACGGTAACCCATCATTATTTTTATTGTTGGCACGTGCTTTGTGAACCATAAAGTGTACGCTATAAATGGGAGTGCTTTTCTTTTTTTGAGTTTACGAAAAACTAATTTTTTAAAATTTATTTTTTATTTATTTTCAGCATAACAGTATTCATTCTTTTTGCACCACACCCAGTGCTCCATGCAAGCAGTGCCCTCTCTAATACCCACCACCTGGTACCCCAACCTCCCAAACCCCCGCCCCTTCAAAACCCTCAGATTGTTTTTCAGAGTCCATAGTCTCTCATGGTTCAGCTCCCCTTCCAATTTCCCCCACCTCCCTTCTCTCTAACTCCCCATGTCCATGAAAAACTAATTTAAAAACATTCATCCACCAGAGTACCCAAAGGGCTCCCATATAAACTTTCTGTCGTTACTTTATGTCATTCTGCTTTCGCTTCTATTGCTGTCCAAACAATGTTTTAAAACATTCTTTAAAATGGGCCTTTTTAACAAGATTTTTACAAAAGATTTTATTTATTCATTTGTCAGAAAGATAGCACAAGCTAAGGGAGAGGCAGGCAGAGTGGGAAGCAGGCTCCTTGTAAGCAAGAAGCCTGATGGGGGACTCGATCCCAGGATGCTGGGATTATGACCCGAGCTGGAGGTAGACAATTAACCAACTGAACCATCCATGTGTCCCTGAAACGGGCATTTTTGACATTTCATGATAGCACCTACACACTCATGAATCTCAGACTCATGATATATGGGGCTAGTGGACTTGACAATCATGGACTCAAGCATGCTGGATTTGACTCACGGGCATGTCACTGTGAATTTGAGTGGCTTACTAAACTTGCTACATATAAACCCAAGCATGTAAGAATTTGCAGGATTGTGACAGTTCAGTGGTATAATGTATACATAAAAATACCTAAGCCAGTGTCTCTCACAAAGTAGGTACAAATATACCAGCTCCCTATCTGCCTTCATTCTGTCCTTGGAATTCCGTCCCTTGGGAGAAGTTCCTACTGCCTCTGTTACAAGAAATGAACAATATTTACTACACTGTTGGTGCATAGCATGGATCAATACATTGAGTGATAGTATTAACATACTTCTTGAACTGCCCATTGCCCCCCAAGCACCAAATAAAATGTCATGCTCTGGGGAAGCCAAAGGGAGAGGTCCCCAAATTTCAGGAGTTATGGACAGGAGAGAGATGCAAATACTGTGTCAGTGTAGAACCAGGGTAACTAATGTTTAAACCAGGAAGAGAATGTGTGTGTGGAATAAAGGCACTGATGATGTATAAAGCCATTTGGCTGGGTGGTGACTACCCTCAGACTGACAATTTGCCATGAAAGCTTCCAGGCAAATTTGAGATCTTTATTAGTGACAATATGGCTATAGACTTAAGGGGAAGAAAAAAACCAAAAACCAAAAACCAAAACACACATACACACAAACTGTTGGTCTTGTGTCTTTTCACAAGTAATGACAGTTATCAGAAATTTTATCTTTAAATGGGGAAAACAGCAACTGAAAATGTATTTCATTTGATTCATCACAGAATATGGTGTTTTTGTTCATTTCACACCATTTTTGTTAAGTTTCATTTAAATTAATGAAATCTGAGATAAAATGTTAATATTCCTGAGGGTATGGACATTCTATACAAATGAACCCAGCTAAGTGGGCTTCTGGACAGGGTCTGATCTATTTATAAAATTAGCTGGAGCTAAGTGGTTTGTTCCAGAACAAGACAACGCCTTCCCTCCGTTGCATTTGCTTGCTACAGCCTAAGTTCACTTGTCTCCTTAAATTTTGTCCAGAGTGTGTTAATGCAGTCATAGGGGACCTAGGTGGTTTTGCCGTCTGCCTTCTCATAACAATGCCCCAGTTTTCTCCTGGAGAATCAACGTTCCCGCTTTCAGTCCATGCAGTTAGCCGGCGGCAACTTCACCCTGGCTCCTGACTCTAGCAGTTGGCATGTCACCCACTAATGGCCTTTGAGAACATCACTGAGTGAGCCGTGAGTTTAGTCGATGCACGAGACCTTTGCTGGGTCGGTGAGGAGGTGGGTCTCTGAATAACTAGCCTGAGATCCAATTGTGTGTGGTGGAACAAATGAGCAGAGTGATGTGTTGGTCAGGGTGCCTATCCTAGAGAGCCCTGAATGCCAGACAAAAGTATTTGAGACTATTTTTTTCAGGCAACAGGAAGCCAGGAAGCTAGTTTTGAAAAGCAGCACATGAAAATTGGTGTTTTTGGAGGATTAGTCGGGCAGCTGTGTGTAGGATAGGGTGGAGGGAGGAGAGAACACAATCCCTGAGTGCATTTAATCTTTATGATGCACTGTAATTTATTATGAAGTTGAATTTGCATTCTTATCCAAAGGTGAGGGAAACTCCTGTCCAAAACTGTAAATGATTTTTGGTTGCCTTTTTTTAAAAGATTGTATTAATTTGTATGACACAGAGAGAGATCACAAGCAGGCAGAGAGGCAGGCAGAAAGAGAGAGAGAGAGAAGCAGGCTCCCAGCTGAGCAGAAAGACTGATGCAGGGCTCGATCCCAGGACCCTGAGATCATGACCTGAGCAAAGGCAGAGGCTTAACCCACTGAGGCACCCCGATGCCCCTGGTTGCCTTTTTAAGCATTCCTTGTCTCACATGAAGTGATTACAAATTTGCAGATGTGCATTAAAATGATGGATTCCAAAATGTTAACATAGGAATTAAAAAACTTATTAAGTAAAATATTATCATTTTTGTTGATTTGAAGCCTATTTGACAAGGAACATAGCATTCTGGTGCATATATGTAAACATGAATAATAATTCTTTTCTTTTCTTTTCTTTTTCTTTTTTTTATTATAATTTTTTATTTTTTATAAACATATATTTTTATCCCAAGGGCTACATGTCTGTGAATCACCAGGTTTACACACTTCATAGCACTCACCAAAGCACATACCCTCCCCAATGTCCATAACCCCACACCTTCTCCCAAACTCCCTCCCCCCAGCAACCCTCAGTTTGTTTTGTGAGATTAAGAGTCACTTATGGTTTGTCTCCCTCCCAATCCCATCTTGTTTCATTGATTCTTCTCCTACCCACTTAAGCCCCCCTGTGCATCACCACTTCCTCATATCAGGGAGATCATATGATAGTTGTCTTTCTCTGCTTGACTTATTTCGCTAAGCATGATACGCTCTAGTTCCATCCATGTTGTTGCAAATGGCAAGATTTCATTTCTTTTGATGGCTGCATAGTATTCCATTGTGTATATATACCACATCTTCTTGATCCATTCATCTGTTGATGGACATCTAGGTTCTTTCCATAGTTTGGCTATTGTGGACATTGCTGCTATAAACATTCGGGTGCATGTGCCCCTTTGGATCACTACGTTTGTATCTTTAGGGTAAATACCCAATAGTGCAATTGCTGGGTCATAGGGCAGTTCTATTTTCAACATTTTGAGGAACCTCCATGCTGTTTTCCAGAGTGGCTGCACCAGCTTGCATTCCCACCAACAGTGTAGGAGGGTTCCTCTTTCTCCGCATCCTCGCCAGCATCTGTCATTTCCTGACTTGTTGATTTTAGCCATTCTGACTGGTGTGAGGTGATATCTCATTGTGGTTTTGATTTGTATTTCCCTGATGCCGAGTGATATGGAGCACTTTTTCATGTGTCTGTTGGCCATCTGGATGTCTTCTTTGCAGAAATGTCTGTTCATGTCCTCTGCCCATTTCTTGATTGGATTATTTGTTCTTTGGGTGTTGAGTTTGCTAAGTTCTTTATAGATTCTGGACACTAGTCCTTTATCTGATATGTCATTTGCAAATATCTTCTCCCATTCTGTCAGTTGTCTTTTGATTTTGTTAACTGTTTCCTTTGCTGTGCAAAAGCTTTTGATCTTGATGAAATCCCAATAGTTCATTTTTTCCCTTGCTTCCATTGCCTTTTGCGTTGTTCCTAGGAAGATGTTGCTGCGGCGGAGGTCGAAGCAGTTGCTGCCTGTGTTCTCCTCAAGGATTTTGATGGATTCCTTTCGCACATTGAGGTCCCTCATCCATTTTGAGTCTATTTTTGTGAGTGGTGTAAGGAAATGGTCCAATTTCATTTTTCTGCATGTGGCTGACCAATTTTCCCAGCACCATTTATTGAAGAGGCTGTCTTTTTTCCATTGGACATTCTTTCCTGCTTTGTCAAAGATTAGTTGACCATAGAGTTGAGGGTCTATTTCTGGGCTCTCTATTCTGTTCCATTGGTCTATGTGTCTGTTTTTGTGCCAGTACCATGCTGTCTTGATGATGACAGCTTTGTAATAGAGCTTGAAGTCCGGAATTGTGATACCACCAAAGTTGGCTTCCTTTTCAATATCCCTTTGGCGATTCGAGGTCTTTTCTGGTTCCATATAAACTTTAGAATTATTTGTTCCATTTCTTTGAAAAAGATGGATGGTACTTTGATAGGAATTGCATTAAATGTGTAGATTGCTTTAGGTAGCATAGACATTTTCACAATATTTATTCTTCCAATCCAGGAGCATGGAACATTTTTCCATTTATTTGTGTCTTCCTCAATTTCTTTCATGAGTACTTTATAGGTTTCTGAGTATAGATTCTGTGTCTCTTTGGTTAGGTTTATTCCTAGGTATCTTATGGTTTTGGATGCAATTGTAAATGGGATTGACTCCTTAATATCTCTTTCTTCTGTCTTGCTGTTGGTGTAGAGAAATGCAACTGATTTCTGTGCATTGATTTTATATCCTGACACTTTACTGAATTCCTGTATAAGTTCTAGCAGTTTTGGAGTGGAGTCTTTTGGGTTTTCCACATATAGTATCATAACATCTGCGAAGAGTGATAATTTGACTTCTTCTTTGCCGATTTGGATGCCTTTAATTTCCTTTTGTTGTCTGATTGCTGAGGCTAGAACCTCTAGTACTATGTTTAATAGCAGTGGTGATAATGGACATCCCTGCCGTGTTCCTGACCTTAGCGGAAAAGCTTTCAGTTTTTCTCCATTGAGAATGATATTTGTGGTGCGTTTTTCATAGATGGCTTTGATGATATTGAGGTATTTGCCCTCTATCCCTACACTTTGAAGAGTTTTGATCAGGAAGGGATGCTGTACTTTGTCAAATGCTTTTTCAGCATCTATTGAGAGTATCATATGGTTCTTGTTCTTTCTTTTATTGATGTGTTGTATCACATTGACTGATTTGCGGATGTTGAACCAACCTTGCAGCCCTGGAATAAATCCCACTTGGTCGTGGTGAATAATCCTTTTAATGTACTGTTGAATCCTATTGGCTAGTATTTTCTTGAGTATTTTCGCATCGGTGTTCATCAAGGATACTGGTCTATAGCTCTCTTTTTTGATGGGATCCTTGTCTGGTTTTGGGATCAAGGTGATGCTGGCCTCATAAAATGAGTTTGGAAGTTTTCCTTCCATTTCTATTTTTTTGGAACAGATTCAGGAGAATAGGAATTAGTTCTTCTTTAAATGTTTGGTAGAATTCCCCCGGGAAGCCATCTGGCCCTGGGCTTTTGTTTGTTTGGAGATTTTTAATGACTGTTTCAATCTCCTTACTGGTTATGGGTCTGTTCAGGCTTTCTATTTCTTCCCATTTCAGTTGTGGTAGTTTATATGTTTCTAGGAATGCATCCATTTCTTCCAGATTGTCAAATTTATTGGCGTAGAGTTGCTCATAGTATGTCCTTATAATAGTTTGTATTTCTTTGGTGTTAGTTGTGATCTCTCCTCTTTCGTTCATGATCTTATTTATTTGAGTCCTTTCTCTTTTCTTTTTGATAAGTCTGGCCAGGGGTTTATCAATTTTATTAATTCTTTCAAAGAACCAGCTCCTAGTTTTGTTTATTTGTTCTATTTTTTTTCTATTTCATTGATTTCTGCTCTGATATATGATTTCTCTTCTCCTGCTGGGCTTAGGGTTTCTTTCTTGTACTTTCTCCAGCTCCTTTAGGTGTAGGGTTAGGTTGTGTACCTGAGACCTTTCTTGTTTCTTGAGAAAGGCTTGTACCACTATATATTTTCCTCTCAAGACTGCCTTTGTTGTGTCCCACAGATTTTGAACCATTGTATTTTCATTATCATTTGTTTCCATGATTTTTTTCAATTCTTCTTTAATTTCCCGGTTGACCCATTCATTCTTTAGAAGGATGCTGTTTAGTCTCCATGTATTTGGGTTCTTTCCAAACTTCCTGTTGTGGTAGAGTTCTAGCTTTAGAGCATTGTGGTCTGAAAATATGCAGGGAATGATCCCAATCTTTTGATACCGGTTGAGTCCTGATTTAGGACTGAGGATGTGATCTATTCTGGAGAATGTTCCATGTGCACTAGAGAAGAATGTGTATTCTGTTGCTTTGAGATGAAATGTCCATCTGGTCCAGTGTGTTGTTTAAGGCCTTTATTTCCTTGCTGATCTTTTGCTTGTATGATCTGTCCATTTCAGTGAGGGGAGTGTTAAAGTCCCATACTATTATTGTATTATTGTTGATGTGTTTCTTTGATTTTGTTATTAATTGGTTTATATAGTTGGCTGCTCCCACGTTGGGGGCATAGATATTTAAAATTGTTAAATCTTCTTGTTGGACAGACCCTTTGAGTATGATATAGTGTCCTTCCTCATCTCTTATTATAGTCTTTGGCTTAAAATCTAATTGATCTGATAAGGATTGCCACTCCTGCTTTCTTCTGATGTCCATTAGCATGGTAAATTCTTTTCCACCCCCTCACTTTAAATCTGGAGGTATCTTCGGGCTTAAAATGAGTTTCTTGGAGGCAACATATAGATGGGTTTTGTTTTTTTATCCATTCTGATACCCTGTGTCTTTTGACAGGGGCATTTAGTCCATTAACATCCAGGGTAACTATTGAGAGATATGAATTTAGTGCCATTGTATTGTCTGTAAGGTGACTGTTACTGTATATGGTCTCTGTTCCTTTCTGATCTACCACTTGTAGGCTCTCTCTTTGCTTAGAGGACCCCTTTCAAGATTTCCTGTAGAGCTGGTTTGGTGTTTGCAAATTCTTTCAGTTTTTGTTTGTCCTGGAAGCTTTTAATCTCTCCTTCTATTTTCAATGATAGCCTAGCTGGATATAGTATTCTTGGCTGCATGTTTTTCTCGTTTAGTGCTCTAAAAATATCATGCCAGCTCTTTCTGGCCTGCCAGGTCTCTGTGGATAAGTCAGCTGCCAATCTAATATTTTTACCATTGTATGTTACAGACTTCTTTTCCTGGGCTGCTTTCAGGATTTTCTCTTTGTCACTGAGACTTGTAAATTTTACTATTAGGTGACGGGGTGTGGGCCTATTCTTATTGATTTTGAGGGGTGTTCTCTGAACCTTCTGAATTTTGATGCTCGTTCCCTTTGCCATATTGGGGAAATTCTCCCCAATATTTCTCTCCAGTATACCTTCTGCTCCCCTCTCTCTTTCTTCTTCTGGAATCCCAATTATTCTAATGTTATTTCATCTTATGGTGTCACTTATCTCTCGAATTCTCCCCTCGTGGTCCAGTAGCTGTTTGTCCCTCTTTTGCTCAGCTTCTTTATTCTCTGTCATTTGGTCTTCTATATCACTAATTCTTTCTTCTGCCTCATTTATCCCAGCAGTGAGAGCCTCCATTTTTGATTGCACCTCATTAATAGCTTTTTTGATTTCAACTTGGTTAGATTTTAGTTCTTTTATTTCTCCAGAAAGGGCTTTTATATCTCTCGAGAGGGTTTCTCTAATATCTTCCATGCCTTTTTTGAGCCCGGCTAGAACCTTGAGAATTGTCATTCTGAACTCTAGAAATGACATATTACCAATATCTGTATTGATTAGGTCCCTAGCCTTCGGTACTGCCTCTTGTTCTTTTCTTTGTGTTGAATTTTTCCGTCTTGTCATTTTGTCCAGATAAGAGTATATGAAGGAGCAAGTAACATACTAAAAGGGTGGCAACAACCCCAGGAAAATATGCTTTAACCAAATTAGAAGAGATCCCAAATCGTGAGGGGGGAGAAAGGGGATAAAAAGTGGTTCCAAAAGGAAGAAAGGAAAAAAAAAGAAAAAAGAAGAAAAAAATAAAAGAAAAGAATTTTAAAAAAAGAAAACAAATAAGAAAAATATAAAAAAGAAAAAATATATATATTAGATATCTAGTTAAAAACTGTTAAAAAAGAAAAAGGTAAATGGTAAAAAAAAAATTTTTTCCAGAAGGTCAGAAAAAAAAAAAAATGAAAAAGAAAAAAATTAAATTAACTGCAAGACTAAAAAAATTCACAGGGAAAAAGCCATGAGTTTCGTGCTTTGCTTTCTCCTCCTTTGGAATTCTGCTGCTCTCCTTGGTATTGCAACCGCAATCCTTGGTAGGTGAACTTGGTCTAGGCTGGATTTCTTGTTGATCTTCTGGGGGAGGGGCCTGTTGTAGTGATTCTCATGTGTCTTTGCCCCAGGCGGAATTGCACCGCCCTTATCAGGGGCCGGGGTGAGTAATACGCTTGGGTTTGCTTTCAGGAGCTTTTGTTCCCTGAGTTCCGGAGGACGGGGAATACAAATGGCAGCCTCCTGGTCTCCAGCCTGGAGGAGCTGAGAGCCCAGGGCCCCACTCCTCAGTGCACCCTCAGAGAACAGCGCCCAGTTACTCCCGTCTGCCTGACTTCCGGCCGCGCTCTGATCTCACTGAGCGTGCGACTGGTTCAAGGTAACACCGAGCTGTGAGCTTACTGTTGGCTCTGTCTCTGTAGCTGGCTTTCCCGTTCCAATACCCGCAAGTTCTGTGACACTCAGACACCCCCGATCCTTCTGTGACCCTGCGAGACCTGAGGCAACGCTGACCCCGAGTGGGCTTCGCCCCGGTTTAGCATCTGGAGCAATGTCCCTCAGCTGAACAGACTTTTAAAAGTCCTGATTTTGTGCGCCGTTGCTCCACTGCTTGCCGGGAGCTGGCCCCTCCCCCCGGGGTCTATCTTCCCGTCGCTTTGGATTCACTTCTCCGCAGGTCCTACCTTTCAGAAAGTGGTTGTTAGTCTGTTTCCAGAATTTCTGTTCTTCTCTTCGATCTGCCAATGGATTTTCAGGTGTTTGCAATCTTTAGATAAGCTATCTAGCTGATCTCTGGCTAGCTGAAGTAGTCTCAGCCTGCTACTTCTTGGAGCCGTCTTGACTCCTTCCAATAATTATTTTTAAAAAAATCTTTATTTATTTATTTGACAGAGATCACAAGTAGGCAGAGACAGGCAGAAAAAGGGAGGGGAAAGCAGGTTCCCCACTGAGCAGAGAACCTGATGTGGGGCTTGATCCCAGGACCCTGAGATCATGACCTGAGCTAAAGGCAGAGGCTTAACATGCTGAGCCACCCAGTTGCCCCTAAACATGAATAATTCTTAAAGGTTCTTCTACTCACTTATATAGAAGCCCTTTTCCAAACAGAAGATTAAATATCTCTTGGCTACTCCTATCAGCTTATTTTGAATTATTTTCCATCCAGAAGCATGAACTAGAAAACCACAGTTTTTACACAGTGTTTGGTTTTTCACCAAGAGAATCACATAATTTGTGGTGATTCAGTGTGGTGTGTTGCTAAAAGCATTTCCAATGCTGTGTATACAAGAGGGCAGTTCAGAGAGGTAAGGAAATAGGAGAAAAGGTATGGCTCTCTAATGAGCACTTTATTCTAGAATTTTCCTCCAGCCTTGGGAGCTCACCACTCACACGTGTGTGCTGGTGCCTTGATCTCATGGGCCACAGTGCTCAGCATCTTCCAGCTGCTTTTTTAGTGAATACATATGCAACAACTGATTTCTTGCCCTGGACTTTGAGAGAAAAATCTGTTCAGAGGGATGGACTTTATATATATATATATATATATATATATATATATATATATATATACACATATATATATATTTTTTAAGATTTTATTTATTTATTTGACAGAGATCACAAGTACACAGAGAGGCAGGCAGAGAGAGAGGGTGAAGCAGGTTCCCCCCTGAGCAGAGAGTCTCCGATGCAGGGCTTGATCCCAGAACCCTGGGATCATGACCTGAGTCGAAGGCAGAGACCCACTGAGCCACCCAGGTGCCCCTGGACTTGCTATATTAAAACCTGAACCCCAACTATCCAAAGTCAGCCAGAGGAGATTTTGTTGTTTCTGCTGTTAGAAGAGAATAGAGAAGAAAACCCGGTGTTATCAGTGACAAGTTAAAGCTTGTATGGTAAGCACCCCACAGTTTAGTTTCCTGCATTGTGTACCCCCAGAATGTGGAACACAGGCTCAGGTTGCTGACTTGGATATCTACAAGGTCATCCATCATTATATAAGTTATTTTGAAAACTTGTCATTTAGAATTGATTCTGAGCTTAGACAATAAGGTAGGCTTAGATCCAAGTGAGTCAACTGAGAAACTATTAGAACATAAGTGAGTTCATTTTGGAGGAGAGAGAAAGCTCAACAAATGGAACCCCAACAGCTTTCTTATAGACCAGCAATAACCAAGGGGGGAGGGGAAACAATCCCATTTATAGTAGCCAATAAAGGTGTTCCTGGGTGGCTCAGTGGATTAGGCCTCTGTCTTAGGCTCAGGTCATGGTCTCAGGGTCATGGTCTCAGGGTCCTGGGATTGAGCCCTGCATCAGGCTCTCTGCTCAGCAGGGAGCCTGCTTCTCCCTCTCACTCTTTCTCTGCCTATTTGTGATTTCTCTCTCCATTAAATAAATAAGATTTATTAAAAAAATTTATACAATAGCAAATAAAGCTATACATTTACTGGAGATAAATTCAATAACATTGTTTAAAAATGGCAAGAACTGAGATGCCGGGTGGTGCAGTTGGTAAGCACTGATTCTTGGTTTTTGGCACCAGTCGTGATCTTGGGGTCGTGAGATTGACCCCCACAAAGGGATCTGTACTCAGCACGGAGTCTGCTTGGGACTCTTTCTCCCTCTGCCTCTGCCTTTAAAATAATAAGTAAATCTTTAAAAAAAATTGCATGAACTACAGAGCTTTCCTGAAAGCCATAAAAAGGAAATCTGACTAAAGAGAAAGCTGTACCAAGTAAATAGGCAAGAAGCATCAATACTGGGGCCCCGGGGTGGCTCAGTATATTAAGCATCTGCCTTTGGCTCAGGTCATGATCCCTGTGCCCTGGGATCTAGCCCGGGAGCAGGCACCTGGCTCAGTCTGCTTCTCCCTCTCCCTCTTACCCCCAACCCCCAGCTCAAGCTCTCTCTCTCTCAAACAAATAAATAAAAATCTTTAAAAAAAGAGGCTTCAATATTATAAAGACACTCATGATTCCCTAATGAATCTATCGAGTTAATAAAACACAATCAAGCTAATAAGATTTTCTTAGACAAACAAATAAATAAAAATCTTTAAAAAAAGAGGCTTCAATATTATAAAGACACTCATGATTCCCTAATGAATCTATCGAGTTAATAAAACACAATCAAGCTAATAAGATTTTCTTAGAACATGAAACTGTTTGCAAATGTATATGAGAGGGTGAATAAAAGAATTTTCGAAGTATAACAAAAAGGGGGGATTTGCCGTACAAGATAGCAAGATATTATAAAGCAACAGTAAATAAAACAGTTGGTGTAAAAAAAAAGATTAATGGGAGCAGAAAAAAATTTCAAGCACAGACTCTTGTATCTTTTGGGAATTTGCTGTATGACAGATATTTAAATGGTGAGGGGCACCTGGGTGGTTCAGCTGGTTAAGGGACCAACTCTTGGTTTCTCCTCAGGTCTTGACCTCATGGGTCTGTGTGGTAAGCCCCACCTCAGGCTCTGTGCTCAGCAAGGATTCTGCCTGGGTTTCTCTCTTTCTGCTCCTTGTCCCACTCACATGCATGCAGGTGTACACTCTCTCTCTCTCAAATAATAAAATCTTTTTTTTTAAAAAGGGGTGAGAAGATGGATAGTCCAAAAATAGTATTGGAATATTTGGATTGAGATGAACAATGCAAATTATTTCCCTATCTCACCTTATACACAAAAGTTTCAAACAGATTAAATATCTAACTGTAAAGCATTTAATTTTAAAATTACTAAGAAAGACTAAAATTACTAAGAAGGAGAGAATGTCTTAATAACCTCAGGAGCAGGAAAGGCTTTCTTTAAAAAAAAAATTATTTATTTATTTGAGAGAGAGAGAAAGAAAGGGATGGGGAGAGGGAGAGAGAGTCTTAACCAGACTCTGTACTGAGTGTTGAGCCCAACGTGGGGCTGGATCTCTTGACCCTGAGACCAAAGAAAGAGTCAGTTGCTTAACTGACTGAGCCACCCCGGTGCCCCAGAAAGGCTTTCTTAAGGCCAAAATATAAGCAGATATAAAGTCTAACTGAATATAAATTCAAATTCTGCACAAGAAAACAATAAAAAATTATAAAATGGGGATGTTTCTAGGAAAAAGTTTCTATGGCTGGGGTTGAAGAGGTTGCTGCCTGTTTTCTCTTCAAGGATTTTGATGGATTCCTGTCTCACACTGAGGTCTTTCATCCATTAACTGAGGGGTTTCTGGGGAGCTGGGAGGGGAGAGATAGGGTGGCTGGGTTATGGATACTGGGTAGGGTATGTGCTGTGGTGAGTGATGTGAATCAAATAAGACTAATAATTCACAGACCTGTACCCCTGAAACAAATAATACATTACATGTTAATGAAAAAGAAAAAAAAACAAACACAAAAAATTTAAAAAAATTTATACAATAGGGCACCTGGGTGGCTCAGTTGGTTGAGCGGCTGCCTTTGGCTCAGGTCATGATCCCAGACTTCCAGGATCAAATCCAACATTGGGCTCCCAGCTCTTCGGGGAGTCAGCTTCTCCCTCTGACCTTCTCCTCTCTCATGCTCTCTCTCACTCATTCTCTCTAAAATAAGTAAATAAAATCTTTAAAAATAATTTATACAATAAGGGCAAACTTAGAGAAATTAACTATGTAATATTCTATTTTATAACTAAGTAAAATATAAAATAAAATTTGAATATAAAATATATTTCTTTCCTAAAAATTTTTTAAAAGATTTTATTTATTTATTTGACACACAGACAGAGAGAGAGAGTTCGCAAGCAGGCAGACAGGCAAGCAGAGAGAGGCGGGGGGAAGCGGGCTCCCTGCTGAGCAGAGAGCCCAATGCGGGGCTGGATCCCAGGAACCTGAGATCATGAACTGGGCCAAAGGCAGAGGCTTAACCCACTGAGCCACCCAGGTGCCCCTAAAATATTTATATTTCTAATTATAAAATAGAATAGTATATAATATATATTTATGTATATAAAATAAAAGGCGAGGATCAAAAGTTTTCAGCATTCATTTAAACAAATTAAAGTATGTTAAAAAATAATATAAGGTTAGATAAAAACTAAGTAGAAAATTCCTAGGAGAAACCAAAATGACCAATAAAAATATGATAAGGTGCTCAACCTTGTAAAAATAAGAGAAATACTGGGGCGCCTGGATGGCTCAGTGGATTAAAACCTCCACCTTTGGCTCAGGTCATGTTCCCAGGGTCCTGGAATTGAGCCCCACATCGAGCTCTCTGCTCAGCGGGGAGCCTGGTTCCCTTCCTCTCTCTCTGCCTGCCTCTCTGCCTACTTGTGATCTCTGTCAAATAAATAAAATCTTTAAAAACAAACAAACAAATAAATAAATAAATAGATAAATAAAATCTTTTAAAAAAGTAAGAGAAATACAAATTAAAGTATTAGTGAGCTAGCAGACTGGCAAAACGTTAAAAGCTTGCCAATATCAAATATGGGCAAAATTGCAAAGAAACAGGTCTTCTTACAGTGTGGGAATGTAAAGTGATAATGGTCACATTGGAGAGCGTTTGCCTAATATTGATAAATTTGCTAAAATTGACCTCAGATATCCGTTACATGTGATACAAGGAGGAATGCATAAGAATGTTGTTTGCAGCATTGTTTGTAACAGCAAATATTAGAAACAACATAAATGGCAACCAATAGGAGGATGAATAAATATATAATATAATCATGCAAGATAATATTTTACAGAAGTTAGCAAAAATAAGCTAAATTTTTTAAATGAAAAAAAAAAACAACAAGTTGCACAGTGATATGAGGGGTAGACACAAGCCAATCTATGTTCTCTATAACTACATGTACAATTTTTAAAAAAATGGATGTATGTCAACTTTACCTTATGACCAAGGTAGAGTAACAGGAAGGAGATTTACCCTTTTACCTGAAATAAGAACAAAAACCCCAAGTAAAATATATGAAACAAGAGTTTTTAAGGCATTACACAACAGATAAAAATGACAATGATTTCTAAGAGCCAGGATATAATCAAGATGATTCTTATAATTGTCCCAGCTTACTGTCTTAAGGGAATTTCCCAGTTGCAGTGCAGAGAACGGGAATGCAGACAAATCCCTAGGACTCCCTAATGTGAAGAGATGAAGCTAGAAGTCACAGGACAGAATGCTATAGAGACTTCACAGAAGGTTCCTCAGAGATCCATGGAATGTCCCTCTTGACTACTCAGCATAACATTTACTGATGGAGGCATTCATGTTGGAAATGACCCAGAGTTGGAGAAAGGATGATTAGAGGGACGATGTCAGACAGTTAGAGGGGACAATGAGTAGTGCTCACTCAGAGCCACGAATAGTGCTTAGTCCTACCAACAGGACTAGAAAAACCTTCTATTTCATAGGAATTTGGCAGAGTTCACACAAGAACTCAGTAGTGGAGAAGAATTAGGAGAATAATTATCCCTGGACTGATGGAGTGCTGCCCCATTTCCACCCAACAAATCTTAAAAGCAAGGCCCAAAAGGATCAAACTCTTTTCAAGTAACTTAGCTGCATCCTGAAAAACTCAATAAACACAAATATAAAATATAGAAATACAAAAATATCCAAAACCCAACAAGGGACATGCACAGACTATGACATAAATATGAACGTAATAATTGATTTTGTTTATCCATTTTACACAATTAACTGGTGGTTAGCATATTTGAAATAGATATGAGACTTTTCCTGTCTGAGATTATATACCAACCATTCCTTTGTGTCACACTGTTTTGATCCCTTTTAAAAGGAAAATAGTGACAGAATGGGAGAAGATATTTGCAAACGACATATCAGATAAAGGACTAGTGTCCAGAATCTATAAAGAACTTAGCAAACTCAACACCCAAAGAACAAATAATCCAATCAAGAAATGGGCAGAGGACATGAACAGACATTTCTGCAAAGAAGACATCCAGATGGCCAACAGACACATGAAAAAGTGCTCCATATCACTCGGCATCAGGGAAATACAAATCAAAACCACAATGAGATATCACCTCACACCAGTCAGAATGGCTAAAATCAACAAGTCACGAAATGACAGATGCTGGCGAGGATGCGGAGAAAGGGGAACCCTCCTACACTGTTGGTGGGAATGCAAGCTGGTGCAGCCACTCTGGAAAACAGCATGGAGGTTCCTCAAAATGTTGAAAATAGAACTGCCCTATGACCCAGCAATTGCACTATTGGGTATTTACCCTAAAGATACAAATGTAGTGATCCAAAGGGGCACATGCACCCGAATGTTTATAGCAGCAATGTCCACAATAGCCAAACTATGGAAAGAACCTAGATGTCCATCAACAGATGAATGGATCAAGAAGATGTGGTATATATACACAATGGAATACTATGCAGCCATCAAAAGAAATGAAATCTTGCCATTTGCAACAACATGGATGGAACTAGAGCGTATCATGCTTAGCGAAATAAGTCAAGCAGAGAAAGACAACTATCATATGATCTCCCTGATATGAGGAAGTGGTGATGCAACATGGAGGCTTACGTGGGTAGAAGAAGAATAAATGAAACAAGATGGGTTGGGAGGGAGACAAACCATAAGTGACTCTTAATCTCACAAAACAAACTGAGGGTTGCCGGGGGGAGGGGGGTTGGGAGAAGGGGGTGGGATTATGGACATTGGGGAGGGTATGTGATTTGGTGAGTGCTGTGAAGTGTGTAAACCTGGTGATTCACAGACCTGTACCCCTGGGGATAAAAATATATGTTTATAAAAAATAAAAAATTAAAATAGAAAAAAAATAAAATAAAAGGAAAATAGTTTCATGCTATTGTCAATTATTTTTATCCAATCAGGTTTTCTTTGGGGAACTAGGGAGCATTAGGAAGAGAGGAAATAATGAAGAGGAACAAGGAAGTGCACCGAGAGGGAAGATAGATGGCACCAAAGGCAAACACAAGTACAGAGGACCTGTGCATGAGCCATCTCAAACCAACATCTGTTCCAGCAGTTTCAGGGGAAGAAACGTGTACTTTTTTTTTTTTAATTCAAAAGCCAATTTTATTACTATGATAGACAAAACATTATACATAACAGGATAATATAAGGCAAAAGCTACCTTTTGAGAGTTTTGGTGATATTTATGTGTCTGAAACGTGTACTTTTTTATCACTAAGTTATAGTTGACACAATTAGCATGGAGAAAAATTTAATTCAGTTGAAACAGAAGGAGAAGCTTAAGTTGCACATTGTAGAATATAATTTCTCATAGATTAACAAAATTTAATTGACCTTCCTTTTGTGATTATTAAGAACTTGCATTTTAGAAATGCATATCACCAGCATTTCCATACAAACTTTCTCAGTTTCAGGACTCCTTACTACTACTACTACTACTACTACTACTTCTTCTTCTTCTTCTTCTTCTTCTTCTTCTTCTTCTTCTTCTTCTTCTTCTTCTTCTTCTTCTTCTTTTTCTTTTTCTTCTTCTTCTTCTTCTTCTTCTTCTTCTTCTTCTTTTTTAAAGATTTTATTTATTTATTTGACAGACAGAACACAACTAGGCAGAGAGACAAGCAGAAGGAGAGAGAGAAACAGGCTCACTGCTGAGCAGAGAGTCTGACGTGCGGCTCAATCCCAGGACTCTGGGATCATGACCTGAGCCAAAGGCAGTGGCTTAACTGACTGAGCTGCCCAGGAGCCCCAAGGACTCCTTACTATTCAGTTGAGAGAATGGGGTGTCACTTAACTTGTTTCAACAGGCAACTCCTTATGATACTCAGACATTTTCCATTTCAATCAGTGCAAAGACTTGGAAGTGTTGAAAGAGGACTACTAATCCTCATGTGTCTCCTCCCCCAACCTCCTTTCCCAACCAAAAGATCCAATCAGTCATGAATATTATAGTCATTTTCTTAATCGATTTTGGGATTAAGCGTTTATAGATGTGAACTTGGATATAAAAAGAAAATAATCCAAAGAAGAATAATTTCAAGTGCGTGAAGATAATCATTGCAGCTGAAGTATAACTAAGAAATAAAGGAAGAGTAGATGCACCTTCATGTTCAATAATAGAGTGGTTGAATTATGATACCTTAATGATGATCACAAAAGTATACTGATCCAACAATAAAATCATTATTTTGCTTTCAAATACTTAAAGCTTTATAATGGCCAGCATGGAGCATGAAAGTCATCCCCACTCCTCCCTGACAACAAGTAAAAAGCTCAACAAACTGGAAAGTCAAAAGCCCTCCTTAGATCCATCAGGGAAGTGGGGTCACAGGGCAAAGCACTGCCTTCAAACATTGGAGAAATCAGCAGGCCCGTATAGAAGATTACAATCTACCAGAACAGAAAGCCACACACAGAAACCTTCACTGGAATTTGTAGGAAGGCAGGAAAACCTGGACTGTAATTGTTCAGTTGCTGAAGGCTCAGTGTGGGTTTCTGAGCAATAAAAACTCCAGGGGGCAGGGGGATGGGGAACCACACCTTTTTAGGAATTTTACCTCATGAGTTTGACCAGGTTCTCTCAGTGACTATCAGTAGCAAGAAGTGAATTGGAATCATTTTGAAATACTCAGAGCATTCTGTTATTAAAAAGGCTTCCCTCTCAGAGGAACTATTCTACCAGAGTCTAAACTACTGGTGTTTTATCACAGCCTAACCAACCCAGAGGAAGGAAATGTCCAAACTTCAGCTGGCTCTCACCTTCCACATGGGGGAAAGGAAAGACCCAAGTCCAACCTACTCTAGCAATTTTGTCTCATCTCGGGACAAAAGTGGACTGAGAAGCATTTGTGAGGTTCACAGTCCAGAGACACAGACTCGCCAGAAGACTGAAACCAAGTAATAGGACTACAGAATGCTTCCTCACCCCAACACTCACCACCACATTACTAAAGGCTGGCGTATGAGAGGCCCATATGCCACAGTTCCTTTTACCTGGTACATCATGTCTGGCTATCAAGAAAAAGTTACAAGGCATACTAAAATGGCAACACAATTTGAAGAAACAGCAATGGCAAGATTGTTGGAATTATCAACCAGAGAACTGAAAACTCTGATCAATATGGTATGGGCTCTAATGGATACAGTGGACATCAGGCAAGAGTGGATTGACAACTTAAGTAGGAAGAAGTAAGTTCTCAAAAGAAAAATTTTTTAAATGCTAGGGGAAAAAAAACACTGTAGCAGAAATAAAGTATGCCTCTGATGGGCTCATCAGCATATGGGATATGGCTGAGGAGAAAAATTCAGAGCTTCAGGATAAGACAGTAGAAAATTCCAAAATGGAAGAGAAAAGGTAAAGAAGATAGAAAAAGAAAGTAGAACAAAATATTCTGGAACTGAGATGTAGCTACAAAAGTTTTAACATACATGTAATGGGAATATCAGAAGAAGAGAGAAAGAAACAAAAGAAATATTTGAAGTGATAATGATTGAGATCTGCAAGGTCCTTTGCCTTGTAAAGGTGACATATTTATCAGTTCTGGGGTTGTGGACAGGGACAACTCTGAGAAATATTTCGTGTACAAGAGTGGAGCACCCGGATTGACAGTGACAACAGATTTTACCCACTAAGGGTAAGATACCTCTGTGAGAATAAATGTGGGGCGCTGACAACCAAAGATGGATAAGGCATGCCAGGAATCCTAACCAACACGTGTCATTACAAACATTTTTAAAAAATCACACTTCTATATACTTTGTTTTTTCTCTAACTGTTCTTTTGAAAACACTAATTGTCTATTATGTATCAGTTATGCTAGAACTCAGATGAACCTCACAATATCCCTAGACTCTCAATGCCTTGCAGTCTATTGCATTCAGAAAAAAAAAATAAGCCAAGGATCAAGTTTGGAAAATGCATTATTTTTGTCTAATAGTAAATTGGAGTTTGTATTAAATAATTTAGGCAGACAACCAGAGACCAAATATGACTTCCTTAGATAAATTACACTTCTCAAATTTAACAAATCCTAAACACAGCCTAGCACCTATGCCTTACAAAAAACACACAGTAAAACATGCACATGCGCGCACACACACACACACACACACACACACTCCTAGACTTGAATATTTAGAAGAAACCCAGTTTGGGCATGGTCTGAGCATTGTTGAAAAGTGTGTGCTAAAAGAAAAACCTATCATAATTGTGGAGGCTGCCTACCTTTTTTATTTTTTTTAAAGATTTATTTATTTAGTTTAGAGAGAGAGAGCAGAGGAGAAGGACAGAGGGTGAGGAAGAAAGAGTCCCAAGCAGACTTTCTGCAAAGCACAGAGCTCAGTGTGGGGCTCCATCTCATCATAACCCTGAGATAGACCTGAGTTGAAACCAAGTCAGCCACTTAACTGATGCAGCCACACAGGCATCCCTACTTTTCTAACATCTTCTGTGGTTTGTTTTCCAATTTTGCAAGCCCTTATCATGGGATTTATCTATTGTAGTTGTTACTGACTGTTTATGTTCTTCAGAATTCCTATGTTTAAAATCCTAATCTCCACTGTAATGGTATTAGGAAATAGGGTCTTTGGGAAGTAATTAGGTTAGGAGGGTAGATTTTTCATTAATGGAATCAGTGCCCTTAAGGAACCCCAAAGAACTCTCTTGTTCTCTTTCTACCATGTGAGGAGAATAAAGAGAAGCCAGCAGTTTGCAATCTTAAAAAGGGTACACACCAGAACTTGATCATGCTGGTACCAGTACCTGGGACTTCCATCCTCCAGAACTGTGAGAAATATATTTCATAAACCACCCAGATTATGAAACTTTGTTAAAGCAGCTGGGATTAAGACACAGTCAATCGAACCTGCAACACAATTATTTTCTATTCAACCTGCTGTCGTATAAAGATACAAGTTTTACAGGAGAGTTCTCTGAAATCAAGATTTAACACATTGTCTTGAAAAATACAGACTTGAGGGGTGCCTGGATGGCTCAGTGGGTTAAAGCTTCTGCCTTTCGCTTGGGTCATGATCTCAGGGTCCTGGGACGAGCCCCACATTGGGCTCTTGGCTCAGCAGGGAGCCTGCTTCCCTTCCTCTCTCTCTCTGCCTGCCTCTCTGCCTACTTGTGATCTCTGTCTGTCAAATAGATAAATAAAATCTTAAAAAAGAGAAAAATACAGAGTTGTAATAATGGTTTTAATAAATTGGACTGAAATTAATTGAAATGAATTGAAGCAAAAGGTAAAATATGGTCAGATTATAGAACATTTAGGAATTAGTTTTTTTTTAAGCAGCAAATAGCAGAGTAACAATTCTAGAAATAATAATCTGCAAGTAGTGTAAATAGAGAAAGAAAGAAAAATTGAGATTGGAAAGTAAGATTCCAATAGAATATTGTTGAGAAAAAGCAAGAGACAAAATTAGCACTGTGGCTTTGCAAATGAGATATTGCTAACTTTGAGACCACCTTTTACAAACTATACTCATTCTTGAAAATATCGCTTAGGTCAATTTGTTCAAGAAGAGTTGTATCCCAACATATGGATAAAAAGAAAAATGTAGTCCAGATGTCAGTCTGCACAGCAGCATCAGAAGAATCTTTCTGTTGCTACTATGTTTAATTCTTCTTCGTAGGACTCCAATTACATTTTCAAGTTGTTTAACTTAGTCTAATTTTATGAATTTACTTTAAAGTTCTTTCTGGGAGTTCTCCAGACAGTCTCATGAAGACTTTTGTAGCTAATGAGTGATAAAAAAATCATTTGTTGTTATAGGCGACAAGAATATTTTTCAACATATTATTAGTCCAGTGATGTCATCACATTTTGATTATTTGATTCCCCTTGGTCCTTATAACCATTACCATGGAAATAGGTAAAATATTTTGATTGGTTAGAAAAGTATATAGGAGAACATTGTTTCTTTCCAATTTTGTTCTTCAGCCAAAAGTGATTGAAATAGTTTGTAGGACTTGTGTCATCTCTCATGTTTAACTCTACACCGAAGTAAATAAAATAAGTCTTATGCTATCTCTGGAAAGTAGGTATTTCCTGTGCTTGAAAAGTCATTATATATATATATATATGACTTTTCAAGCACAGGAAATATATATATATATATCTTTTCTTATTTACTTGTTATTAAAAAAAAGGAAAAAAGAAAAAATTATTGGGGCACCTGGGTGGCTCAGTGGGTTAAGCCTCTGCCTTCAGCTCAGGTCATAGTCTCAGGGTCCTGGCATTGAGCCCCGCATCGGGCTCTCTGCTTGGTGGGGAGCCTGCTTCCCTCTCTCTCTCTCTGCCTCCCTCTCTCTCTCTGCCTGCCTCTCTGCCTCCTTGTGAGTTCTCTCTCTGCCAAATAAATAAATAAAATCCCAAGAAAATATTTTATTTATCTATTTTAGAAAGAGAGAGAAATGGCAGGGAGGAACAAAGGGGAAGAGACAAACGGACTCTGCTGTGAGTGCAGAATCCAAACGCTGGTTTGATCCCAGGACCTGAGATCATAACCTGAGCTTAAATCAAGAGTCATATGCTTAACCAACTGAGTCACCCAGGCACCCCATATTTGCTTTTTTTTTCGTTTTTGTATAGTTTAATCTTACTGTTGACTAAAGCAGTGCTAAAGAAGGAAATGTAAGCTTAAATGAGCTTTAAACTTACAAACAATGTTTTTTTGTAAAATAAGCATGGATTGTATTTTGAAATTTATATGAAGTACAACTGGGTGTTATGGAAGAGTTTGTTAATGGATATATATGTTCCACAGGAAGAACAATGCTAAGTTTGCTTGTCAGCTGAAATCCTGCTCAAATTTCTCCCACATGAAATAGCAGCTAATAATTGTAGGAGGAACAATAGAATTGGAAAAATCTCTGTTTCACAAAAACCACTGTAATAATTTATTCAGGAAAGAATCATGAATTGATATTAAAGAACTGAGCCAGAGATTGTTGAACAGGCTATTTACATAGCTTCAAATTATTGCCTCGTAGATTAATCATTAATTACAAAGGGAAATTGTCTACCTTTATGATACAACAATCAGACATATACCATTTTAATTAGGTGATGAAACTTAAGATTAACAAAAACGAAACAAATTGACGTCACATGCTGAAGATGTGTTACCTTGAGAATAATGTAACATCACCTATAAGATATGTCTGTAAAAAAGGGGGGGGGGAATCTGAACCTAATTATTTATGAGGAAAAAAATCAAGTCAGCCAAATTGAGGGATATTTTGAAAAACAAATGACCTGAAACTTTAAAAATATTGCCATGCTATCAAAGAAATAAAATCAATCAAGCAAGCAAGTGAACTGGTAAATGATTCTGGATTTAAAGAGATTCAAAAGAGATGCCATTGATTAGGCCCTGGTTTGGATAAAGGAAAGAAGCTTAAAAGGCATTATTAAACTGATTAGAAACTTAGGATATGGACTCAAAGTGAAATAACTGCATTGTTTCAGTATTCAACCTATTTAGTGCGGTCACTCTGGTCAGACATCAGTGTGGAGTATGTGACTTTAATACAGAAGGACATTCTTTGGCCTTGTATTTATTTATAGTTACAAACTTATCTTTGGGCTTTGTTCCATTCCAAATTTCTATGAGGTGGTGTACTTCCCCTTTCCTTTGCACCTTACTGAAATTTAGGTTCCAGTGCTTCCACTCCATGAATCTCCTGCCATTCACCATAAATCCAGTGGAATTATTTCCATGTTTTTCATTTCTCTCCTCCATACCCAACACCCCTTCTAAACTTCCTTTGTTCTTAATTTCTGGGATACTATTATCTCCTCATTTGCATTTTACTTGTCTGTTTTTCTCTGGCTCTCTTTCTCAGTTTTTGGCTAGTTTTTTTGTTCACTTATGAAAGTAGATATTTCTGAGGATATTTTTGTCACTACACGTTTCTTCACACTTTTCATATTGTTCTTGGCTTTTTTTTTTAAATTAGGCTCCAACATTTGTACTCTTACTTTTGTAAATATAATTCTCGATCAACATAGATTACTCACACTTACCTTCAGATCTGTACATCTAAATACCACCAGCAGTATCTACCTAATATTGTAAGACCCACTCAAGTTTAATAGATCCAACATTGACTTTGTTATTTTATACCCACATTGAATTATTTTATTAATTTCCCATTCACATAACATCCTACCTGTTTACTTAAAACATTGATAACCTACCAGATTCTCCCAATTAACCCTCCATTCACTTTAAATTAATCTCTGATCCCTGCAATTATAGCTTCAGAATCTCTCTCTCTCTCTCTCAATCCCTCTTTCCCATCACCATAGACAATGGCTAAGTCCACTGATTGTCTACCTTCTTTGGACAACAGTAATGATAGTCTTATGTTTGGCTCCACCTGCTCTTTTATCCCCAGTCTACCACAAGACTGATCTTTCTTCCATATGTATCTTGTTTTTCACTCCCCTCATCAAGATTCTCCTTTTACCCCTCATAGTCTTCAGAACAAAAACATTTTAAATTTCTATGTAAAGCATTTGACATGATTCATCATCTGCCTTGTGAATACTAATCCAGACTTATTTTCACCTGTTTCATCACTCTATACTTGAACAATACTTGTGTTTCTTTGAATGATGCTTTCTCATGTCTTAATCCTCCACATTTGTAGTTCTTTCTTTTCTTTATTTGTTAAAGATTTTATTTTGTCAGATACAGAGAGAGAGAGAAAGAGAGAGAGAGAGAGAGAGAGGGCACACACACAGCAGGGGGATTGGAGGCAGAAGCAGGTTCCCCAATGAGCAAGGTGCCTGATTCAGGATGTGATCCCAGAACTCTGGGACCATGACCTGAGCCTAAGGCAACGCTTAACCAACTGAGCCACCCATGCATCCCTTGCAGTTGTTTCTGGTTGGACATTCCTTCCTGAGATCTCATCTAATGAAAGCTTTCCCAAGTTTAGTCAGAGGCTGCCTTCTCTGAGAAACCTGTTTTGGCTTCCAGGGGGCACATTTTGGCACTACTTATGCTCTTATGCCTTGTCTAGATTTCCATGATTCCAGCAAATACATTATTAGATAATAGTAGTTATTTTACATATCCATTTCCTAAGCTGAGAACAACTTTATATTTTAAAAAAAAGTAAGTCTATCCTTCTTCCTGTAGTTCCAGACCTATTATGTCTTAATCCAAAGCAATTCATTAATAAATAAATTAATTAAATTTTATTTTTTAAACTGCCCTGAATTTATCATTAGAGGTCAAGTTGTTTGAAATAGTTTTTCAGTGTTTTAAGCAGTTATAACTATAGTAGTTACTGCCTAGTGTGAACTGATTGGTGTCTTTTGGAGACACACAACAGATTCAGGCTGTCAGAGAACATATATAACATTACATGCATTGATAATATGATACCCACTCATAGGAAGCACAAAGGAATTCACTGGATATTGTTCAATCTCTGTTTTATACATTTATTCATTCAGATATTATCAGCCTTGTTTTAGATATAGAATCAAAAGACAGAATAATTTTTGCAAAGTCATGACTTACCTTTAATCACTTAGAATCACAACACAAATCAGTATTACTGTGAGAATAAGGCATTCATCTTTAATTTAATGTGTCTCTAAATTGCAATAGCTTCCCATCTCATCTGTTAGAAGCAATTTATAAAGATAGATTCTACTGGTCATTTTGGCAGCCTACTTAGTTTTTAAATTGCATGAATGGTGTTATTACAATAACACTTATTTTTATGATGATGGTAATTCATGCCAAATTTAGAACTTTTGCTGAAAGATTTTAACTAAGGTCACCTGAAAGATAACGGTTAACACTTTGGTTTACTTTCTCAAATTTCTTTTTCAAGAACCTGTACTGCAGTGGAAAAACCAATGGGCTTTGTGGTCAAAAGTGCATTTTAATCTTGGATCCAACTGCATGATATTTGGCAAGTTACTTAGCCACTCCATGAGTTGGGTCTCTCATCTTTAAGATAGCGATAATAATAATACTTACATCATAGTTTTATTTTGAACATTAGACAACATTATAAGTAAATATATATACATTATACATATATGTAAATTTATATATTTATAAATTAAAACATATAAATTTAATTTATAAATTAAAACATATATACATTTATATACATATATATGCATATATATGTATATATATTACATGTATATCATATATATATGATAGGTATGTGTGCATGTGTGTGTGTGGATATAAAATTGTAAAGTCTCAGAACAGAGTCTAGAATTGCATAAACAATCAATAAATACTGGCAGTTTTTGCATAATTTTAAAATTTCTTGGTGATGGTCTACACATGCTATTTTATATGGTGATTTATTTATTTCAAATAGTAACCTAGGCTTTTTCATGCACCATGAACATGTTCCAGCATTTGGAATACTATTAGAGATATATGTCTTATCAAAAATATAATAAAATAAAACCGCCCTTGTTCCTGAAATACTCTCTGTATACAGTCATTAAATTTTAAGTTTTACATTGAAATTAAGTTCTATAATTTGGTAAATGCTGGTTTGAAAAGAAGTTTTAGCACATGGAATAGAAGAATCTCTTTAATATGTTACCTAGTATTATTTGTTTCTGTTTTTTAATTTCTAAAATTTTTAATTTAATCTGAAAACATACACACACAGACATACACAAACATTCTCTCTTTCTCTCTCTTTCACACATATACCCATACAAATATGTGTATTCCATATAGTGTGCAGCATGTTTAGTGATATAAAGATGAATTTACTGTCTCTGCCACCAAAACTGCTTAAAATGCAGTGAAGCTTTGATGTGCATCAACAATAATGACAATAATAAATACTGTGGATTATATTCCATTCATTTTGCTAGGTCTTTAGGTGTATATATTATCTAATCTAACTTTTAGTTATAATAGTGGAATTGGCATTATTATCTTATTTTACCAAATTAAAAAACCAAGTAACAGAATAATTTGTCCATAGTTGTATACCTTAGGAAGCAGTTACCATGACACCAAAGTTGGGTGCTTGGGCGGCTCAGCAGTTAAGCGTCTGCTTCAGCTCTAGTCATGCTCCCTGGGTCCTGGGATGAGCCCTTATCAGGCTCCCTTTCTCCTTCTGCCTCTGTACCTCTGCCTGCTTGTACTCTCTCTCTCATGCTCTCTCTCTCTCTCTCTCTCAAATGAATAAATAAAATATTTTTTAAAAACCTATGACACCAAAGTCTATCAAGTTAGCTCTACTGTGTCATTTTAGTAGATTGAGAGGGAGCCTAGCTATAACAGAGGTATTATTTGGTTGCCAGGGAACCATGAAAAGGGAGCATCCAACCATGGTGGAGGAAATTGAGAAGTCTTCATGTATGCAATAGTATTTTAAGTGATATTTGATAAAAGTGTTATGGTTAAATAGGAGGCAAAAACAAACAAAAAAGGTATGCCAGGAGATTCTTGCTTATTAATTCAATTGAAGGAATTGTTACATGTTTTGGTTTCCTAAGAAAAGATTTAGTAATCAACATAAAGAATCATCTGGTGATCTAAAACCATATTCACATTTCCTGATATGGAATTCAAACATTGTAGCTAGTAAAATATGTAAAAACAGAGGGTTTGCCTAAACAATATGTTGTGTATACAGTATACAATGTGTAGTGTATACAGTAATACTTAGACAAATCAGGGAAAATCATACCCATATTTGTCCACTCTCTGGTTTCACTGGCCTACAATATCTTGAGAATTATACATCTCTTTAACTTCAATTTGCTCATGGAAGCATGACTTGCCTTAAATGAATGTGACTTTGGTTGGAAAGGAAGAATTCAATTTTCTATACTTGGTTTTCTCAGCTGAGAAATGAAACTATGTAATAAAATGTGTTGCACCTGATATTTAGAGAGGAAATTTGTTTAACATAAACATTTTTCTGGGCCAGTTTTGTATGTTAAATTAGTGATCACACATGTTTTATTGCCAAGTTGGTGTAACAAATCTCTCAGATGCCAATACCATCTGGCCATCTATGCCCACTTGCGAATTCCATGTGTCATTTTGTACCTGCCGTAGTTCCATATTCATGCTGCTCAGCATCTGCCCTGAGTTAAATGCCTCCTTTACAAATCACAATTAATGGGAACATCCTGAGTTGTGAGTTAAGAATTTGTGAAAAAAAAATCATCACACATCCCAAAATATAGCCTGAGATGTCATTGAACAGATGTTGAACTGAAGTTAAGTGTGATAATATAAAGAAACAAACATACTGTATCTTGCTGAGTTGACTAGCTTCATTTTATTTCTATTCCCTATTTCCATGATAACTGTTTAAGAACTTTTTTCATAATGCATTTTAGGAACTAACAGTGGTATAAAGAGTGTAAGTGGCAGTATAAAAGTACAATTGGAACACAAGTTTATCTGTTTTCTAAGTTAGGCAAGGAAAAAAATTTCAGAATCGCTGGCTCTTACAGTTCTTCTTCCTTGCTTTGGAAGCCTATAGAGACATTTTTGTGAGCTCTTTAGAAATGTGAAATATTTTCAATGGGTTGTAAAGCTGGTATTTCCACTTTTAACTTGTTAGGTAGCCACTCAGCAGCCAGAACCATTTAATTAGCACCCACTGTATACAAATAATTTTCAAGGTTCAAAAAAGTATAAAATATATATTGTCTTTAGGAGTTTACAAAATGAAAGCATACTGGAAAGTTAAGTTTTATCAAATACAAAAAACATGGTTAGTATGATTCCTGAAGTGAGACTCTAGGGATCAGAACTACAAAGTTAAAGTTATGCTGGGTGCACATCATGGCAAATTAAACTGTGAGTTATATGTTAAAAAAAAGTCAAATGTAAGCTTGGGGTTAAACAATTATAAATTCAGAAAGTATAGTTATGATATTAACTCTATTAATCCTTTTTGAAATTCTCCTTCAAAAAGGTAAGATGACCTGGTAGAGGAGATGTGTGTCAAGTTTTTCCATGGAAACCTTATCATTATACCTGTATGCTTCATGGAAAAAGATGCATTTGTGCTGTTTTTGTGGGACAAAAACTAATTTAACATGAGGAAACATCAGGCAAAACCAAGTTGAGGAACATTCTGAAAAGTGACTGACAGGTGTACTCAAAAAGTGTCAAGGTCATATAAGAAAGGAAGGATTAAAGAAGAATAAGGAGACATAACTCAATGCAATGTATGATCCTGAACTGAAGTCTGGGTTAAAAAGAGACGTTAGGTGACAATTGATAAAATTTTGATAAGGTAGATTGACTATTTATGATATTTTATCACAGCTATTTTTCTGTGATTGATAATTGTTCTTTGCTTAAGTAAGATGGTAATCATTGGGAGAGCTGAGCAAAAGATTATATGAGTTTTTTGTACTATAGTTTTTGTAATTTTTTGGTAAGCATATTATTTTACAATAAAAAGTGAAATAAAAATTAAAAACATTTTATGTATATTTTAAATCCAAACTTAAAAAAAATAAATAAATATTGATGTCTAGTTAATGATTTGCATTCTAAAATATATAAGGTGATGGTAGTAATCTGTGATTTACCATAAATATGGTAAACACACAGAAACACAGTGACTTAATAGATGGAAGGAAAAATGGAAGTCAATAAATCAAGTGTAATACAATATTAATGGTATAATCTGCATGGTTGGTGTAAAGATGCTTTCTGTAAGATGTTGCAATCTTTGCTATATATTTTTTAAGTTATCATAAATAAAAAGTTGCAGAAAAAGATAATAGTTACAATATTGAAACATCCAATAACAAACTGGAAGTTAGATTAATTCATGCAAAGAATGTCATTTATTTCATTTTGCTGCATTTATCAAAGATGTTTTTGCTTTGTTCTGTTTTGTCTTTCATGCTTGGTGAACACAATATACTGCCTCACCCACAAGTAAGTACCTTCACAGAAGAAGGAATTCACTTAATTTTACTCTTCATCTACTGTTGGGATTTCATTCTCAAAATTGTCCTTTATTTATTTTCCTGCATTGCTGACCTACTTCAGAAATATTGTATTATTCCCTGAACCTTGTATCAAAACTAAATATCACTGTTGGGAATATATGCTCCAACTAGTGAATGTATTATTTTCCAGAGCAAACATTTTATTTCTATATTTATATGAATAAAATTGTGGACAAGTATGAAAGTTGTAAAATAGTCTCTAAAAAATTCCTCTTGTAAGTTTATTTACTTTAATATTCAATTCTTTTTTATTTTATTTATTTATTTATTTGACACAGAGAGAGATCACAAGTAGGCAGAGAGGCAGGCAGAGAGAGAGAGAGGAAGGGAAACAGGCTCCCTGCTGAGCAGAGAGCCTGATGCAGGGCTGGATCCCAGGGTCCTGGGATCATGACCTGAGCTGAAGGCAGAGACTTTAATCCACTGAGCCACACAGGGGCCCCTGAATACTCAATTCTTATTACACAACTTAAACTTTACAGAAATGATTTGATTATCATTACCCAAGTTACTAAAAGAGTATGTGAAAAAAAAAATCTGAAGAAAATACAACATATTTTGCAAATACATTTTTTTAAAGATTTTATTTTATTTATTTGACAGAGAGAGAGAGAGAGAGAGAGAGAGAGAGAGATAGATCACAAGTAGGCAGAGAGAGAGGAGGAAGCGGGCTCCCTGCAGGGAGCCCGATACGGGGCTCAATCCCAGGGCCCTGAGATCATGACCCGAGCCAAAGGCAGAGGCTTAACACACTGAGCCATCACTTTCAATAATTTGGGTTGCACTTAGAGTCTAAATTTTGCAGTAATGTTTATGTAACATACTGTGACTTATCTCTTTGTCAAACCATTTTCAAGATTTGGTATTAAGCATACAAGCTTGGGTTTAACATACTTAATCCTATTCTAAAAATGCTACACAATTTATTTCTTTACTTTTTACAGCTTATGGGGTGGGGTGGGGCTGACTTATGGCAATCCTCATTTTACTGGACCCAGAGTTTAGAGGACTTTTCAAGTTTCTAAAGCCATTATTTAGCAGAAACAGACTTTTACACCAAGTCAATATAACCCTTGAACTCTTAAATGTTCAGTAGAATTGTTAGTTCTTGAAACCATATTTTCTTCATTTTTTCCCCTAAAACTTTCCCATACATGAGTTTTTCAATCATTATTTGTCTTTTTGAAGAATAGTATGTTTTCAAATAATCATGCCAGGGAGGATAAATGGGCAATAATACATCTTACAAATCCTTTTATATTTTTATAATATTATTCTATATTTTCCATTTGAAGAGATACTTTATTATTACAATAATACCAACATTGAATCCTACTATTAGTATAATAACAGGCAATTGACCTGCCTGAAATCAGTCTTCATCTACAAATGATAAAACTGATATCCATCTAATCCATAGGATTGCTTTAAGAATTTAGTTATAGGGGCGCCTGGGTGGCTCATTAGGTTAAAGCCTCTGCCTCCAGCTCAGGTCATGATCCCAGAGTCCTGGGATCAAGCCCACATCAGGCTCTTTGCTCAGTGGGGAGTCTGCTTCCCCCTCTCTCTCTGCCTGCCTCTCTGCCTACTTGTGATCTCTCTGTCAAATAAATAAATAAAATCTTTAAAAAATAATTTAATTATATATCCTTATGAAGAAGACATGTAATCAACTCTAGATCACAATAATTATTTTTCCCATGTATTATTATCTTTGTCCATAAAAGTAACACAGCTGTTGTTCTCATTATTTTCATTAATATCTTGGTAGAGAATTCTTCAGTTATCCCTCAAAATTCTCAAAAGTTTCTCCATTTGCTTCAGGTAATGTAAATAATAGAATTCTGAAACCCTTTGTTTTTTTTGAAGATAACTTTGTCTCTACCTTCTATTGTTCCCTGGACACTACCTACAGAAAATTTTCCTCTGTTTTTCTTTATTCTTTTTTTCTTTTCCCCACCATGATGCATTTATGTATGGCTTGTTTATAAATTTTATATTTAATATTTTTACACTATACACTAAGAACTATTATTTTTAATTAAGGAAAATATTCCTTTAAGTATCATAATTGCTTTTATTTAAATTGATATAGATGCTTCTCATAATATTTTTCACAGGCTGTATTTAAAATTTCTCACCTAAATATCTGGCACCCACTTTTTTTTCATTCCAAGTTTTTATTTAAATTCCAGTTAGTTAACATACAGTGTAATATTAGTTTTAGGTGTAGAAATTAGTGATTCATCATTGACATACAAAATCCAGTGCTCATCACAACAAGTGCCCTCCTTAATCTCCACCACCCATTTAACCCATCTCCTCAACGATCTCCCCTCTAGCAACCTCCAGTTTGTTCTCTATATTTAAGAGTCTGTTTTATGGTTTGTCTTTCTCTTTTTTCCTCCCTATGTTTATTTGTTTTGTTTCTTAAATTCCACAGTCATATGGTATTTGTCTTTCTCTGACTTAATTTACTTAGCATAACACTCTCTGGCTCCATCCACATCATTACAAATAACAAGATTTCATTCTTTTTGATGGCTGAATAATATTTCATTCACACACACACACACACACACACACACACACACCCCACATTTATTTATCCACTCATCAGTCAATGGACATTTGGGTTCTTTCCATAATGTTGGTATTTTTAAAATTTTTTTCTTTTTTTAAAATTTAAATTCAATTAACTAACATATAATATATTATTAGTTTCAGAGGTATAGATCAGTGATTCATCAGTCTTATATAATACCCAGTGCTCATTATATCATGGGCCCCCCCTTAATGTCTATCACCCAGTTATCCCACCCCTCTTCCAGCAACTCTGTTTCCTATGATTAAGAATCTCTTATGGTTTGTCTCCCTCTCTGGTTTCATCTTGTTTTATTTTTTTTCTCTCTTCTCCTATAATCCTCTGTTTTCTTTCTTAAATTCTACTTATCAGTGTGATCATATGATGATTTTGTTTCTCCAATTGACTTATTTTGCTTAGCATAGTATGCTCTAGTTCCATCCATGTTGTTGCAAATGGCAAAATGGCAAGATTTCTTTATTGGATGGCTGAGTATGTATATATATATATATATATACACATAGATAGATAGATATAGATATAGATATAGATATAATATTTTATATATGTTATATCTATATCTATATATAGATAGATAGCTATATATATGATCACATCTTTATCCATTCATCTGCTGAAGGACATCTGGGCTATTGTGGACATTGCTTCTATAAACATTGAGGTGCCGGTGACTCTTCAGATCACTACGTTTGTATCTTTGGGGTAAATACCAAGTAGTGTAATTCGTGGGTGATAGGGTAGCTCTAATTTCAACTTTTAGAGGAAACTCTGTACTGTTTTCTAGAGTGGTTGACCCAGCTTGCATTCCCACCAACAGTGCAAGATGGTTCCCCTTTCTCCACATCCTCACCAATATCTGTCAATTCCTGGCTTGTTAATTTTAGCCATTCTGATTAGTATGAGGTAGTATCTCATTGATGCCAAGTGATGTTGAGCATTTTTTCATGTGCCTGTTTGCCATTTGTATATCTCCTTTGGAGAAATGTCTATTCGTGCCTTCTGCCCATTTCTTAATTGGATTATTTGTTCTTAGGTGTTGAGTTTGATAAGTTCTTTATACTAGCCCTTTATCTGATACATCATTTAAAAATATCTTCTCCCATTCTGTTGGTTGTCTTTTGGTTTTGTTGACTGTTTCCTTTGCTGTGCAAAAGTCTTTTGTCTTGATGAAGTCCCAATAGTTCACTTTTGCCTTTGTCTTCTATACCACTAATTCTCTCTTCTGCCTCATTTATCCTAGCAGTTAGAGCCTCCTTTTTTTTATTGCATCTCATTAATAGACTTTTTAATTTCAACTTAGTTAAATTTTAGTTGTTTTATTTCTCCAGAAAGGGATTCTCTAGTGTCTTCTATGCTTTTTCCCCCCTATGCTTCCCTTTTTCTATGCTTTTTATCTGTATCTTCTAAATATACAAACTGGTAGCTTTATAATCATTATTCTGAACTTTACTTCCAACATCTTACTAGTGTCCATATTGATTAGGTCCCTGGCAGTCAGTACTGCCTCTTGTTCTCTTTTTTCAAGTTATTTTTTCCATTTTGTCATTCTGTCAGAGAATAGATGAACAAGAGAGCAAAATTCTAAAATGGCAACAATGACCTCAGAGAAATATACACTAAAAAAAAAAAAAAATAGAAGGGACCCAAAACCAAAAATAAATGAATAAATGTTTAAAAAACAATAGAAAGGAAAGAAAAATAAAAGAGAGAATACAATCAGATAGATGAACCGAGTAATACAATTGCTCTTGTATGTATTTTGGTCTGTTTGTTAGAAAATTAGATCCCAAAATTGTAATGAAAGAAAACTTGTATATGTACAAAAATACAATTAAATATAATGAAAGGATAGAATGTAATTGAAGAAATGAAAATTAAAAGACAAGAAAAAAACAACATAAACAACAACAGTAACAGTAAAAAGATAAGGGATATAAATAGGTGAACAGAACAGAACAATACACTATATCCTGAGTTTATTTTGGTCAATTTGTTAGAAGAAATTACATCTCAAAATTGTAAATAAAGAAAAACTTGTATAGATATATATCTTATATATATGTATAAATATGATATATATATATAAAACTTACATATATCAAAATAAAAGTAAATATGTTGAAAGGATAGAATATAACTATGAAGATGAGAATAAAAAAAGATGAAAAATTTAAAAAGTCTTCAACAAAACAAAAAACGAAGAAAACAAAACAAAAAAAAAAACACCAAATCCAAAACAAAACAAAAAGAGAGAATATGATCGACAGGTGAATAGACCAGAGCCATACACTAGATTTTGGGTCTATGTTCGTCTGTTAGAAGAAACTGCATCCCAAAATTGCAAAGAAAGAAAACCTCATGTATATGTACAAAAATAAGATAAAATACAATGAAGGGATAGAATGTAACTGTAAAAATGGAAATTGAAAAGAAGATTTAGAAGAGAGAATTGATAAAATAAGAAATTGTTTGAAAAAGGAAAGAGAAAAAGATATTTAAAGGTTAAAATTGAAAGACGAAAGAGTCATGGCTGGGGGCAGGGGGCAAGCATGAATTCTATGTGCTGTATTTTCCTGGACCTGGAGTTTTGCAGTTCTCATTGATTTGTAAACTTGGTCTTGGCTGAACGTTCTTGCTGATCTTCTTGCAGAGGGCCTGTTGCTTTGAATCTTGAGTTTATTTGCCCTGGGAAGAATTGCACCACCCTGGCCAGGGGGGCAGACCAAATAATCTGCTTCAGATTGCTGTATGTTGATTTTTTTTTTCCTTGAGGGCTTTCTGCTGAACTTTAGAGGATAAGAATAAAAATGGCAATTTCCCAATCTCTGGCCCTGGAACCAAGAGCTAGGGGTCCAACTCCCCAGTACAACCTGAAAGAAGAACAGTCAATCACTTCTGTCTTCCTGGTCTCTCTCACACTCCATGCTCAACCAGCCTGTGACTTGAGAGTTTCTATCTCAGGCACATGGCCCTGTTTTGAGTCTCCAAACCCTGCAGACTCCTGTGGCTCACTTCTATGCTGCTCCTGCTTCTGGGGGCAAAGGGAGGGTCTTGCTTATTTTGCCACTTGTTGGGTCCCTACTCACACAGCATTGGCCCAACTGTGTATGGTTTGTGTTTTACGACAAACCATAAGCTGAGATCCCATTCCTGGCCTTACTGATTGCAACCATCTTCTCCACTCCAATGCCTGGAAAATCTGTAGCACTCAGGTATCCTCCATCTTCCTGTGACCCTAAGGATTCTTTGACCACACGGTCCCAGCTAGGGTCCTGCCTCCACTTAACCATCTGGGCAACATCCCTAACTGGGGCAGACTTCTTAGAGTTCTGATTTTGTGCTCTGCTAATATATCACCTCCTGGCAGCCAGTTTATGGAGGCTTCTTCCGCCCATGGTCTATGTTCCCATGTAGTGCCTCAAATTTATTTCTCTACACTTCTAACTTGCGGAAAGTGGTCACCTTTCTATTTGTAAAGTTGAAGGTATTCTTTTCTTAGATCTCCAGTTGAGTTCCATAGGTGTTCAGAATGGTTTGATAGTTATCTAGCAGAATTCCTGGTATCAGATGAAAATAAGGTCTCCTATTCCTCCTACATATTGGACTCCTCCCCCTAATGGTGCTATTGTTGATAATGCTGCTATAAACATCAGGGTGCATGTCCATGTCTCCTTCAAATCAGTATTTTTATACCCTTTGGGTAAATATTAGTAGTACAATTTCTGGGTTATAGGGTGTTTTTATATTTTACCAGTCATTTTTCATTTTGAATATCTAATAAAATAGTTTTCAGTAACTCAGTAGGACTTTTAAAGTGGCCCATTTCTACTTTGTTTTTTCTTTAACAATTAAAAAAAATGCTACTGCTTATATAATGCTTATCACATGTCAGCTGCCATTCTGAATATTTTGTTTTTATTAATCTAGTTTAACACCTTGGAAGAAATAGTAAATTATAAACCTTGAGTTTATCAGTATACTGGGTATGTACACTGCCCTTGTCTCCCTTCAATGTCTATTTTGCTTTTGATAAAATGATAAAATTAGCTATTATATAGATTTCATAGTCAGAAGATAACTGGTAGACTCTGCTTACCTATTGAGGTTATGTGATTTACTTTTCCTTTTGCAAATTGATTCAGTCATGAAAAAGAGAGAATTTACTTATTTGTTTTTTGTTTATCCTGAATTTATCTTCGATTAAAGAAAGCTATAAAAACAATATAGAAAACTGTTTTGTACCGCTCTTTCTTAGGCTAAGAATAGCATCTTACAAAACCTTAGTAACTTGATCAATACAAAGTATTTCACATTGATTCAATACAATTAACTACACTACAGACCTTATTGAAATATCAACAATGTTCCTCCTAGTGATTCTTTCTTTTTTTCCAGGATCTTATGCAGAATCCCACAGTCCATGTAATTGTCACCTCTCTTTTATTTCCTTCTATTCATCACATTTTATCAATCTTGGCTTGTCTTTAATGATCTTGTTATTTGTGAAAGGCAGTAGTCAGATATTTTGTTAAATGTCCCTGAATTTGTGTTTGTCTGATATTTTCACCTGATTTGGATGAAATTATTTATTTTGGGGGCAAAAATACCATAGAAACTATAGTGGATTCTTCTTGATGTATCATGTTCACAATGTGACTTGCTTTTTATTACCTGTGATGTCAACTTATCATTGGGTTAAAGTGGTATCTGCTGGTTGAGAATTTATGTCTTAGAGGATCTGAGATGGGAATATGTTTTTCAAAAAGCAGGACTTGAAAAGTTTACCTTCTTTGACCCTTTATGTTAGCTCACCTCACTTTCAAAGTGGGAATGAGACAAGATGCACGTACAAGACTATTTCCATAATCTCCACATTAGAGGAACCCTCCCCATCTCCCACACACTTTATCCTATCTTTATTGTGAAACCAAAGCCATAACAGAGAGGATGAAGACAGAGTGGTTCAGGTTAGGCATGGAGGCATAGAAGAAACAAATGTATATCAAAGATGTCCAAAACATGCTATTCATAAGAATAACTTGGGGAACTTTTTGAATCCAGGGTCCTGAGAACATTCCATGAATATCCAGATTCATTTCATCTGGTCCAGATCTGAAAGCCACCCCTCTAATTAGAACAGCAACAGCCAAGGGAAAAAGAAATACCAGGGCTGTGTGATGAATAAGAAAATAACAAGGAAAGGCCTCTGGTTTCCTGGCTCGGGCAAGTCCTTTGACAAATGCAGTGTTACAAGGTGGTGTAGGGCTGAGAGAGTAAGAGAATCTTCCTCTATGCACCCTATTTATTTCCTCAATTTTGGCACTGATCTTTTTTCCCATTATTTTTAATAGAGATTTTAATTGGTAACCTTCATAACATTCGAACTTTATTTTATTGACCAGAAAGTTGCCATAAGAGATGCAGCAATGCTGTTAGTTGAGACAAAAATACGCTGGGGGGAAAATAAAGCTTTATAAGCACCCATAGGAATTATTTGTTATTGTTGAATATAACAAAAATAAATCCATCAGTGAATAACAAGTTTTGTTTTCTAAATCTGAGTTGAGTACAATATTTGAGTTGAGTAAAATAACTGATGTTCTGAAATCTCACTATAGCAATACGAAATCCTCTCAGCTTAAATAAAGTATGGTTTCTTCAAATCTGGTTCTGGAATTCTGTTTGTATAGGTCATAGGCTTATCATTAGGACTAATTGCTTAAAGAGAATCTGACAAGGGAAAGGGGATAGTTAGAACTAAGCAAAAATGATTTCTGAGGGCAAAGAATGTTTCAGATGAAAGTCAGAGTTCAATAACATTTTATTTTTGAGAATTAGAATTAATGTAATTTTATTAAAATATGTTTTATGATTTTAAAGTAAATAACTCCATCTATTCATTCTTTTACACACACACACAAACACACTCTTCCATTAAGTGTCTTAAAATAAGAAATGTTTCCTTAATTCTTACCAAGTTGGAAATTAACATGAGTAGTGAAAGCAAATTGATAGTTATAATTTATTATTTTTATTTATAAAACAATTTCAACGTATTCAATAATAATTGGCACTCAAGTATTTTTATCAAGGGAATTATATATGGATAGAAATATTAATGCACAAAAGCAATTACAAAACATTATTTTCCATTATTTTAGTGCAGAATAATGCCATATGCTACTCATATTTTCCTTATGTACCTGCCCATTACTTTCGAATATCTATTTGCCAAATTCTTGTTACATTTCCAGGTTTTTCCCCTCTCTTTTGAACTGCTGGAACTTATTCTTTTATGTCTTCTTTTACCATATCTTTGTTACAGAATTAACTATAGGATTAAGGTATCACAAAATTATTTTTTTAATTTTTTATTTTTTATAAACATATATTTTTATCCCCAGGGGTACAGGTCTGTGAATCACAGGGTTTACACACTTCACAGCACTCACCAAAGCACATACCCTGCCCAACAAAATGATTTTTTTAATGAAAGCTTTTATACCTTAAAATATTACAGCATAACAAATATATCTGTCTTTTTCTTTTCCCCATATAAACTTCTACTGCCTAACCCTAGTGACACATCTTCCATGAGACAGAAATTTTCTTGCCAGTTCAGATGTGTTTAAGAATTACTGAACTCCTAAATATCTTCATCTTTATTGTCCAGTCACTGATAATTTTTTTTTTTTGGTCATTTGTTCCAATTTGTCCCTGAATAACTACTAGATCTTGGTGATTAGTTAATTAAGCTCTTCTCCTATAATGAACAATTCTAGAAGATTTAGTGGAGGTAATCTTCTACACCTTCATGTTGACACTCCTTGTGTATTTTGAAGCTTTATTTTAGATTTCTCTTAGTGAAAAATCAGTAAAGTATAGGGAAAAGTTACCTTGAAGAAAAATTAGAAGAAAATTACCTAGAAGAAAAATTACCTTCTGATATTATTTGTTCATATCTTCATATAACTACTCATTTCTGTATGATTTGGTGTAAAGGGCTTATCCCTCTGATGTTTTGTTTTTGAAACTAAGATATTTGTTATGAAAATTAATTGAGATAACAAATGTAAAACTTATAGCATAATATCTAGGCCATAGTAAGTGTTCAGTAAGTATTAATATATTTTCCAGATTATTTCAGCTGCTTACTAAGGAGCCCAAAATTTAATACTATGGACTACAAATAACTAAAAGAACTACTTACTTAATACTAAGAACTACAAAGAGCAGAGCAGCATATGTGGTGTTCAACAATTATGGCATGCAAGGAAGCAATGTCAGCAAACAATGTGAAGTTGTGTGCAAGCCATGAAAGTTGTGCTGATGAGCTCTGGATATGCAGCAGTGACCTAGGTAAGGCCTTTCCTTAAGTAGTGAACTTTGCAAAGTTTGGGTATAGAAAAAATCCTAAAAACATAATGAATAAATTTCCAAGTATATAACCAACTTTACTGCACAATAAACTTTTTAGAAGTATACAAATATGAAGTACAGTTTGTAAACTAGATGAACTTACTTCAAACAACTTAACTCAACAATATTTATTACACCTCTGTATTATAAAGGGCAACATCCACAAGAAACCTAAAATATTCAAATTTAACAAAATCCTTGTATAATCTCTTCTGGATTTATCACATGTTGCTTTCCACCAATAAATATATGTCTTATTTTGCCTTTAATGTTATACGTCTGTATTTAACTTCTATCATTTTTGCTCAAATTGTTCAGTTTGCTCTTTTTCCTTATTTCTGTTGGGAGAAATCCTTTAAATTTCCCCATAACCTTAAAAGGTCATGAGTGATTAAAATGTCCTTAAAGTTCAAAAACACCATGATAGACTTTTATAAAACCATAGGGTGGTATAAAAAACAAGAGTTTACAACCCATGATAGAATGGTTCTTAGTATGTCTGAAAGAACAAGAGTGGATTTTCCAACTGTGGAGATTCTGATATCTTTCTGCTTTTGTAGACAGCAACAAATGAACTAAATGTGGGGGGAAAAAAAGAATAAGAGAGGGAGAGACAAATGAAAATATTTTTGTGTGTGTGTACATGCATGCATGCATGTGTGCACACATGATATAAACATAGAAGTGGAAAAATACAGAACAAGGACCACTGGTAATAAAAAAAATACAAAGATGATTACTTCATATTGAAATTAGTGCCACCTTAATATGTATAACATTTTTTGGCCTGAGTTTCTCAAATAATGAAAAATCTGAAAAAATTCTCAAATAATGAAAAATAGTGAAAAAGATAATAATACTTAACATTTATAGACCTATAGATTTACACTAACAGTTTATACATGAAGATCAACTAACTTAATGTTTCTAAGTAATGAGTCTTATTAAATACTCTAAGAGTCATAGAATACATTTAATTCATCCATGGGATTTTAGAAATGTTTGTTCAGGCATCAGTTTCTTATATTTAGTTCATTTTATTTAGTAAGCCAATGTGTCATAAAAATAGATTATGTTTTGGTCATATCAGCTTATAATTTTATAGAGAAAAAGTGGGTTGTATACATTTTCAAATGATATATACAGAAAAAGTGTTGTGTGTGCAATAACAAAAATCTCTGTTGTTCTCAGTTTTCAAAGGAAAATCTTATGATTAAACATCCTGAGGCATTTTTCCCACAGTTACCCAATGTTACTTATTTATTTATTTGGCTCTCAGTATATTGTAGCCCTTTGTGTATATCTATAAATTTCGAAATTGTTTTTACCCAAGGATGTAAACTCATCTCACAATATTTTCTGGAATGTTGAGTAATAATTTAAATTGTGATAAACTATAGTAATATATCAAGATATAAGTCATGATGTTGACAAATTATTTATGTTTAAGAAGGAAGATAAACTTTCAGTGTATACGACAGTGTTGACAAATGTAGAAAATAATCAACCTAGAATTTAGGGTAAGAGTTGAAGCCGAATATTTAAAAAATTCTTACATGCATTCAAAATACTCAACACATATGACACTCCACCTGATAACTCAATATTTTCCTCATAAAGAGCTCATGTAAATTCAAAAAAATACATTAAATTTATGGGGGTGAACAGTGCATTTGTAGGTCAAAGGAAAAACTGCATAGTCAATGCTTGAAATAAAATTATGGCTTTTTACCTTATAATCTCATATAAAAGTATAAAATATAAAATTTATCATAAAATTTATATTAGATAATACTTAATGTCCCATGCCTTCTTATTTACTTTTTCCTTTACTATAATCCCATGTTGTTATTTCTGTGAATTTTATAAATAAAAATGTCCATCATAAATGTGAATGTATTGAACAAAACAAAAGTTATTCCTAGCATGTCTAGTACAATGTATGTTTAAGAACATTTGGATGCGTGAGAACACTCTAGGTTATAGCTAATTTTTGGCAGAACAGAAATACAAATTCAAGACTCATGAACTGTAGTTCTCAATCATTTTCTATATAAATTATCACTATTTTTAAAGTAACTTTAAATCATGGAATATTGTGTGAGGAATTCTTCTGAATTATAGTTTTCAAATATAAAAATTATTTCAGGACAAAAGCATGTTTAGGTTGATTTTGATTATGCTAGTAAGTTAATGTTTTGGTAACTCAGTAGGCTTAGGATCATTGTTTTTGACTGACAAACAACCAGAAATTTTTATGGACTCAAAATTGCTTATTGAAAGGGCATACCCACATGATTAAGATGGCATTATTCTATGTTAATTTCCTTTTTTACATAGATTTCCTGAAGAAAAGAGATAAGTATTATTTACAGTCTTCTCATATATGCACAACACTCTTTGGGGGTCTTATGTAAACATACAGGCACAACACTCTTTGAGGGTCTTATGTAAACAGACATGTTAGAATATGGAAAAAAAAAGAAAAGGAGTTTGAGGCATACTGAGGTGTTACAGCAAAGATTAACAATACTGATGATGATGACCACGATATTTATATATTTTTTTACTCTAACTTGAATACTTTCCCAAGACTTTTGTCTCCAATATCTCTTTCATTTATTCAACTATCTTTTGATGTTGTTATTGTTAATTCAATTTACAAATTATTAAACTGGGTCACCAAGAGGTGAGTGGCTCATCTCAGGTCACACTGCTAGTTATTGGTAGAGCTGGGATTTGGACTCTGGTAGCGCTAACTCAAAGACCCACACTCTTCACCACATGACAGTACCATCTCTCATTAATTATATGGCCTACAGGAGTTGTAAGAGAGAACAGAGGCAGGGCGCCTGGATGGCTCAGTGGGTTAACGACTCTGCCTTCGGCTTGGGTCATGGTCCCGGGGTCCTGGGATTGAGCCTTACATCAGGCTCTCTGCTCGGTGGGGAGCCTGCTTCCTCCAATCCCTCTCTCTGTCTACTTGTGATTTATGTCTTCAAATAAATAAAGAAAAATGTAAAAAAAAAAAGAGAGAGAGAGAGAGAGAGAGAACAGAGTCCACTGATATGTTTATTTGGCCAAAAAATTTGTTATAATAATTATAGCACTCATGTGACACTTTCATTCATGTTTTATACAATAATGAGCAGCACCTTATTGTGGCCAAATGTACTCAGGAAAAAAAAAGAGAGAGAGAGAGAGAGAGAGAGAAAGATTCTGCAGCCTTTTAAGTTTTTAAACTTAAAAGCTCTATTTAAACAGCTCTATTTACTTACATTTTCTTCATTTCCTATGTCAGGTTATGAAATAATATCTTTTTTAGAACACAAAAGCTTTTTGGAATTCAAAGTAATATAGCTAGAAAACGATTTATTAAGTGTCGATTGTGTACCAGGCAATGTGCCAGTTAAATTACTTGTCTTATTTTATTTTCATCAATCCATATTCTAGAGGTAAAATTAACTCAATTATAAGGTAAAGAAAGAGACCAAGAGAAGTTCAGAAGTTCAGAAGTTCAGTTTATCATCAGATTAAATTTCTGGTAAGTGGAAAATTCTACAATTGTGCCAATGCATATATAATTCCAAACACTTTTACTACTGTCAGTATCACTCAGTGATGAAACTCAAATTATCTATATTTGAATTTCCAGCTCAAGTGAACCTCATGTCAAAGATCATGCCATGAACCAATACATATGAAGCCACTGTTCACGAACCACAAAAGCAATATTCTAAAGAACCTCACAAACCTAGTAGAAGAGATAGAGAAGATTAAATGTACATACATATAAACAATTTTATAAGGTCACAATGACAAATGCTACAATAATGACAGAGATATAATGATAGTGATTTCTTCATTGTAACTCAGATCATTGAAACATAAATGCTGGAAAGAATAATGCACAATAAATCATCCTGATATACGTATTCTTTCCTATCTCCTTAATAGTGTTATTAAATCTATATATTTCTGTACCTTTAAAAACTACTTTATGAAGTTATAAGCATGTTTTAGCTAGAAGAGTAGAAACTGGAGCAAAAATGGCATTGTACTTGTATTTTATTTTGACATAAACCCAACATTTTAAAATGTATATATATTTATCAGAGTCCCAGAACCACCAATATCCTCTGATGGAAGCCCTGAGGACATATGAAGACTGAAAAATTAAAACAATAATAAGTAGACATGATTAGATTGCATGTGAAGAAAAAAGAGATCTTACCTGTTTAGAACACCAGGTTAAATGAATTACATTTCTTCAGTTTTATAACATATTTACAAACATTACTCTGTTATTTGTTTGGAAGACACAACTGACAGAGGTGTGTAGGAAGAAGATTTTGAGATTGGATATATCTATATATATAGATATATAGATATGGCTACAGTTACTCAGTATAATTATAAAAAGTTATACTTCTATACACACCTTTTGTAGAAGGTACTCCTAAACACAGTCTTCTCTGAAGTTCTAGGAAAGAACTAGTGGGACTTATTGTGCCAGATGGGTAACCTGACACATAGGATTAGATTTTAGGGAATGTTGATTCTCATGAATCTGGCTATATTCCTGGGGTAGGTAAATGAGGTTACATCACACAGACTAAGAAGAGAGAGATGAAGAAGTAGAATTACTTTAGATCCTGATGTCCTTCCAGTCCTTAGCTCCCAGTTCTTAGAGTCCAAAATATATTTAGATTCTGTGACATCGTGTTATCTTGCTAACATTTATTGCACAACAACTATAAGGCAGGTTTGCTGATTTTACACAGGAGGAAACAAAAACTAAGAGTGTGTAGACACTGCGACAAATTTTTCAGAACAAATAAATAGGAACCAGAGTTCAGAAAAGTTAGCTTTCATACTCATACTTAAAATGGTTGGTCTGTGATTCTTCTCAATCTCACAAAATCAATGTTTCTCTCCTATTGATATTGTATATTCCCTTGAAACTGAACATTTCAAACCAAACAAAATTTTGCAAGAAGAATGAGAAAAGGAGTAAGAATACAATGCTGGATAATCTTACACTTCTAGTTGTGAATGACAGAAGGATTTTCTGAAAAGGAGAAAATTTAAAGGATGCCTGAATATATGAACCAAAGGATAAGATTAAAAAACACAGTCACATTCAGTACTGCCCTGAATCAGTGAGGTCATCTATGCAGTCATTTTTCCAGCCTCTGCATTTGGGTTTAAGCTGGAACATTATAGGATATTCCCCTATGATACAGAAAAGAAAAAAATATCCCTTATAGAAGGGGTAGAAGTCCATCTTTTTTTAGTGAAAGCACAGAAAATGTGTGAAAACAGGGCAAGCACGTGGGAGTTATCATCAGTGCTTGTGCCACAAGCTCCAGTTCAGCAGTTATAACCATAACTCTGATTCTCCCTATTTTAACTATGAATTCACATCTACATCTCTTCCTTTCTCCTCCCTGCCAGCTTTGGAATGTCCCTTCTTAGGGTTATCACCCTCCATTCTCATTGAATAAGGTCAAATAAAGCAATGTTTCATTCATCTGGGGGGGGGGGGTTCTGGTCATGAAACTATCTGAAAGGTTATGAATCTTTCCCCTACTCCCTGACTCTTCTGCTGACAGGCTTAGTCAACAATGTTGACTGCTCTGTGAATGACAGCTTCAAATTCTCCAAAGGAAAGACATCTCTCCACTCAGTGCATCTCAATGTAGCACATGCTCATAGAGCTAATCTTGCCTATCACAGTGAATTCTGTAGGTTACTAAGCTCATAATTAAAAGTCTTCACTAATGACATGGTAATTGTTTTAATGGATTTCCAATGAAGTGTGAAGTTCCCTGCTGATATGTCAACAAAATATGAAGCATTGTGAGAAAATGATGTAAAGCTTCATAGAATTTAGAGTTAGAAGAGACCTTAAGATTATCTAGGGTAACCTTTCCATAATAGAAAAGAGGGAACAAGCCCCAGAGACGTGAAGTGTGTTGCTGAAGGTCATTACATGAAGTGGAAACTCTGTCTTCTTAGTACAGTGATTTGTTTCCATCTCACTGCTTATTAGTTTTGACCAGCTTTTTATTTATATTGTTGCTGTTATCAAGAAACCCTTGCCTTCAAGTTTTTCATGTTACCAGTGACAACATTTAAATAATATTAATTAAACATTTAAATTATATCAATAAAAGAGTACATATAAAATAGTTTTTATTACATTACTTTTGCGGGAAGATTGCAAAGGTGACTTTGGGGTTGAAAATCTACAGAGCTGAGAATTTCTTGGTTGGGCGCCGCCAGAATAAATATCTTGAGAAGTCAATGAACCAGGATAGATTTGAGGAAATCTTAGTGTAATCTCATAGTTAGAAGCATGGTACATAAAGTAACTAAAATTTGTTTATATTTGTATAATATTAAAATGCTTAAAAATATTTTCAGATATTTTAGTCTTGTACCTGTGAGACAAAATATGCTAGATATCAGAACTTTTCAGAGCAGAAAATCAAGGAAAAGTTAAGCAGTTTATGAAGCAAAGCCAAAACATGGATTCCTCCCTTGAAGTGCAATACATGCAAAGTGACATAGCTTACAGATACACAGAACCTATATAAGACCTAGTTTCAATTCATAATCATTAGTGAAGGAATATGACTTTCCCCAGTGTGAAGTCATATTTCTTAGATCTAAGTGAAGACGATGGGAATTTTATTTTGCTTTATCTTTGATCACCAAATAATAGTTTCTATTATTGATTCAGAAATGCTTTCACAACATGAGATAGTTTGAGTATTCCTTACAAGCCTTTGGAATTTCAAAAATTACAAGTTCAAGTCAAAGGTTGTGCAATCAACTATTTCCAAAGTAGGTTAAAATATATATTCTCCAGGAATTTACAGATACTTGTCAGTTTCCCAAAGAATTTAACAGATAATTGGCACCAACTCTAGGAAATACAAGCCCCAAAGAATTAAAATTGGTAAGAATATTAGCTCTATTAACCTACTGTGAGTTTTATTGGAAGACAGGAATAATACTGTTCTTACCTATCTTCGTTTCAGTAGCATTCTAAGAATGATAATTATCATTAACTTTTTTTTTTTTTGCAATGTAAGACAACATTTAAATGCAAAATACTCTTCTTATCACTGTGCTGGTACCCTAACTCATGTATAGAGTAAGCACTGTTACTGTTCCTTTACTTATATCTAGTTTTTGATGGTATCTCATGCTGTTAAGCTAACTGTTAGATGGTTTCCTTTTCCCACTTGATGAGGAAAAGTGATGTTAATTTTAATTGGATTGTTGTATGTCATTACTTTGTTAATTCCACTCTTTATATTTCTTTTCTTATAGATTTTATCACAAATCAGCTTCAAATAGACTTTATAATGGAGCTTCTTCTATGGTTTGCCAAATGTAATATTATAAACTTGGAGGATCTGTTGAAGTTCTTGAATGAAATGAAAAAGGAAAAAGAAAAAAAAGTGTTACGTTTCATTGCATTATACAGCCTAATAAAGTAGATATTCTCCAAAAGATAAAAATCCAGTGTCCTTAAATTCTGTTCAATGCACCTTCTTCCTTTAGGCACAGATGGTCCCAAAATGTACAAAAGCACCAACTACCTTCTGGCTAGCTACATGTGCTTTGTCCTATCTTTATTCATCTTAAATTCTTTATCTTTATTGGAATTGCCACATTTAACAAGTGACTCTATTAAACACTGAGGAGAAAATAACCCACATGATTAAGTTTATAAAACAAGTAAGAAAATATGAAATACATTTCAAATGTTATATAACTGTGTGATGTGGATACTTTATAGTGTCATGTAGTGTCACTAAAATTCAGGGGTGTGGACTTTACAATACTAGAGCCCTTCTCAAAGATAGGCACAAGGCCCTATGATAAGTCTGCATCTCACACAGAATAGCTGAAAAGGGCTCAGCAAAATTGCTGGATATGGGCACAGGCCACTTCTGTTGGATGGTTCTCAGGCATAAGCAGCAAAGGGCTTTCTTTAGCCCAATTCACCCTTCCCCACCACACACACACACACACACACACACGAAGCTCCTCAATATGACATCTGATATTCATCTTGTCGAGCAATTTCTACTCCTACCTATGTCTTCATTCAGCTTTGGTATAGTTGCCTAGAACATGCTAGGCTATAATGAATGACTCTGCTCCTTTCATTCTAGAAACTGAAAATCCTTGCAAGCTTAGGGTTGACTCACCTAGAATAACCAAGACCCTTTTCAAAATATTAAAAACAAATCTCATCAATGCACCATGGTTTTTATAAATCATGAGAAAATTTTACATAACTTTTCACTGTTTTTCAAAAACTTCTTCAAGAAATAATAAAATATTGAAATTCTCAAATATCTTCTCCTAACTTTTTCCTCTAATCAAAACCTTTAGCATGTACACTGAACCGGAAAGAGAGGAAAGTGATTGTGGTCAATTGCAAAAATGATTGCAATTCTTTGTAGTTTGTCCCTGGAACCTATTTCTTCTCTGCCGGAATCTAAATTGGCTGTGTGTTCAGTTTTGTCCAATAGAATTGCTTTGTATTAATTCTAAATCTAAGCCCCCAAGGTTTGCGTGTCTCTGCTCTCACTCTTTGCATTCTGAAATAGTCACATGAAGAATAGGCTAGCCTGCTGCAGGGTCTTAGACTCAACTTGCAGCTGATCTGTAGTTTACTGCAGCTTCTTGAGGGAGTGCAGCAAGATCCACCAACCTAGCTCAGCTCAACAAAATGCCCAGCTAAACCCAGACCCATTTTGCAAGCCGCAGAATAGCAAACTAAAATATTGTTGTCATTTCATGACAACAAATTTTCAGTGAATGGATGTATGACAATATGCAATGGATATATTGAGTAGGTCCAGAATTCTAAGGCTTGCACTGTATAAATACTCAGGTCTCTCAAAGATGTCTAATGTAAGCAAAGAGCAAGGCAAAATCTCTTCTCTTCTCCACACTGGAAAAAAAAAAAGAATAAATGAAGGTACTTTCTTTTTTTCTTAAATTTTTTATTTGTTATAAACACACGCACCCGAATGTTTATAGCAGCAATGTCCACAATAGCCAAATTATGGAAAGAACCTAGATGTCCATCAACAGATGAAGGTACTTTCTTTTAGAAAAAAAAATATTTAATAAAAATGTACTCAAATGATGTCTGTGTGTCTCAGTCAGTTGGGTGTCTGTTTTGGCTCAGGTCATGATCCCAGAGACCTGGGATCAAGCCCTTCATCAGGTACATCAGGTTCCCTGCTTGGTGGGGATTCTGTTTCTCTTTCTGCCACTCACCCCACTTGTGCTTTCTTCCTCTCTCTCAAATAAATAAATAAATAAATAAATCATAAAAAACAATTTAAATAGAAAATGACATTTTAAAAATTAAAAAAATAGGGGTACCTGGGTGGCTCAGCCCATTAAGCATCTGCCTTCAGCTCAGGTCATGATCCCCAGTTTGGGACTGAGCCCTGCATTTGGCTCCCTGCTGAGAAGGAAGCCTGCTTCTCCCTCTCCCTCTGTCTGCTGCTCCCCTGCTTGTTCTCTTTCTCTCTCTCTCTGTCAAATAAATGAATAAAAAATATTTTTTAAAAAACTAAAATTAAAAGAAAATAATAAATCAATTTAGAATATATTGTCTACAAATTGATAGTAACATTCAAAAGATTTCTGAAATAAATTTCTGAGAGCTTAATCAGTTTAATTTCGTGGAAGCATAATACTGGACAACGACACAAAGCAAAAACCTTCACTGTGAGACTGACACTCTGTAAGTTAAGAGTGTACAGTATTATATAAAGTACAAGGACTTTATATTAATGTACAACAGTAAGTCTAAAAAATTCAGTGAAAGTACAAGGGGAATTTAGGTGAGGAGACTCTTACTATATAAACTGGAAATTGCTTATGATGATAGTTAATCAACTCCATTTGCACCAGTGGTGTAATGAGGTATTTAATACTGGAAAGTTCTCAGATTTCAGGTTTTCTATTCCTTCTAAACAATACTCTCTCAGTTAATCTAACTCCTTGATGGGAAATACCAGTAGTTGCTTGAGTCTTTTGAAGTACCCAACTATCAACTGGCAAAGGTTTCCTAAGAAAGTGAGAACCAGGAAGAATAAAAATTCTTTGCACTGTTATATTGTAGTGTCTGGATACTGTTCTTCCAGAAAATTTCCCCCAAATTAACAGCCAACTATAACATTTTATAGGTAGGGTAATATGTAAAGGTTGTTATTTAAGGATCTTTAAAAAGAGTGAGAGTGGATCATTAAACCCTGAAAATGACAAACCATTCCATTGATAAGTTCATAACAAAACTTTCCTGAAAAAGAAAAGATTGTCATTAAATGTAATAAGTTGTTGATCATCATGAATCTATTGAATGTCAGCATTTTGAAACTTGGGAAGTTGCTACTCATTCCTAATGGCAAGTAAAAAGCTGAATAGACTGAAAAATTGACAACTCTTCTTGGAACCATGGGAGAAGGAAGGCCACCAGGCAAACTGCCAGTACCAAGATCAAAGAGACAAACATGTGAATATAGGGAGTCAAAGTTTATGGGAGCAGAGCAAAAATAACCCAAAGATTCAGTGTAAGGGCAGGAAAACCTGAACTGTAATTGACAAGTTGCTGGAATCTTAGTGCAGATGAGTCTGAGTTAAGAACTCCAGGAGGACCCAGTTATGGGGAGGCCCCCAAAGTATTAGGAGATTTACCTTCAGGAACTTGTCCAGGTTCCCACAGTATAAAATAGAGAAAAAACACTTCATGCTCTGGCAGAGGGACAGAAAAACGAACATTTGAATATATACCAGAGCACTCTGTTCTTCTTAACAAGGTCTGACCTCAGGAAAAGCTAGTTAACCACAGTTTAACCTGCTGGAGGATTATTAGAATTTAAAGATTTGGGGGAAAAAACATACCCAATTCCAGCCTCCCTAGTCATCCTCTTCCATGTAAGAGGAGAAAAGATAAAACAGAAACACTTTTCAACTTCATAGTTCAGAAGCACAAGTTCACTAAAAGACAGTCACACTTCACTTCCCCCACACATCATCGCCACATTAAAGGCCTCTTTACAGCAATTCCTTTTACCCAGGACATCATATCCAACTATCAACAAAAAAATTACAGGTTATAACAACAACAACAAAAAATATATATATGTGTGTGTGTGTGTGAGTCTGTGTGTATATATACATATATGTACATGTATATATATGTATATATTCAATAAAAAATTACAGGTCACATAAAAAAGATATATATGTGTGTGTATACATATATATATATATATATATATATATATATATATATATCTTTTGTTATGATCTGTGTGCATACACACACACATATACACACATACACATACACATCCCTACACAATTTGTAGAGAAAAAACTTCAGAAGCTCACATGGCAAGAATATTGGAATTACTAAACTGGGGATTAAAAACAATTATGATTAATGTGATAATGGCTCTAATAATAAAGCAGACAATGTGCAAGAGAACATGAGCAATATAAGCAGAGAGATGGAAATACTATGAAAGAATGAAAAGCAGTGCTAGAAACAAAACAAAACAAAACACTGAAACAGAAATGAAAAATGTCTTTGAAGACTTATTAGTAGACTGGACTTGAGGAAAGAATATCTGAGCTTGAAGGTCTATAAATAGAAATAAAGGCCTTAAACGACACACTGGACCAGATGGACATCACAGATATATTCAGAACATTTCATCCCAAAGCAACAGAATACACATTCTTCTCTAGTGCACATGGAGCATTCTCCAGAATAGATCTCATCCTCGGTCCTAAATCAGGACTCAACCAGTATCAAAAGATTGAGATCATTCCCTGTATATTTTCAGACCACAATGCTCTAAAGCTAGAACTCAACCACAAAAGGAAGTTTGGAAAGAACCCAAATACATGGAGACTAAACAGCATCCTTCTAAAGAAATTTCAAAAACAAAAAAGCAAAGATAGCAAAGACTGAAAAAAAAAAAAAAAAGAACAGAATTTCCAAGAATAGTGGGGCAAGTATAAAAGGTGTAACATTTGCATAGTGAGAATACAAAATCCAACACCTTTTCATGACAAAAATAATTCCAATAAAATAAAAATATAGGGTAGTTTCCTCAGATGGTAAAGAATATCTACAAAAACCTACAGTTAAATACTTCATGGTGAGAAACTTCCCCATTAAGATCAGGTACAAGGCAGGAATGTTTGGTTTCACTATTCCTTTCAAACATCATACTTGAAGTTCTAACTAATTCAATAAGTAAAGAAAATAGAATATAGATAACAATATTATATTATAATAATTTAACTTCTTATGAGACTAGATTTTAGCTCTTCCTACCACACCCACACCCCTGATAGTTATGTGACATAGTAGAGGTGCTAACTGTTACAAAAGTGGCAATCATATTACAATATATAAATGTATGAAATGGATATATTTTACACCTTAAATTTACACAATGCTATATGATAAATGTGTCTCAATAAAAATAAATAAATGGTATATGGAGGTGAAAGAAGAAATAAAAATCTTTGTCCACACATGACATGATTCTCTATGTAGAATATCCAAAAGAATCAACAGAAAACATCTTGTAACTAATGAGTGATTATAGCAAAGTTGCAGGATACAAGGTTAATATATAGAAATCAATCACTTTTTTTTTACATACCAGCAATGAACAAATAGAAATTGAAATTAAAAACATAATACCATTTACATTAGCTTTTCCTTAAAATGGAATAGGAATAAATCTAAGGTTTATTTGAGAAAAACTATAAAAAACCATAAACTTCTGATGAACAAAATCAAAGAAGAACTAATTAAATAGAGAGATATTCTTTGTTCATACATTGGAAGATTCAATATGGTGAAGATGTCACTTCTGTCCAACCTGATCTAGATTAAATGCACTCCCAATCAAAATCTCAGCAAGTTATTTTGGAATATTGACAAACTAATTCTAAAATTGCTGTTTTTTTAAAGTTTAAATTCAATCAGCCAACATATAGTACATCATTAGTTTCTAATGCAGTGTTCAATAATTCATCAGTTGCATATAACACCCAGTGCTGATCATATCACATGTCCTTCTTAGTGCCTATCACCCAATTGTCCCATCCCCCCACCTATCCCCCATTCTGCAACCCTTAGCTAGTTTCCCAAGGCCAAGAGTCTCTAATTTTCTCTCTCTCTGATTTCTTCCCATTCAGTTTTCCCTCCCTTCCCCTATGATCCTGTGCACTATTTCTTACATTCCATATGAATCAAATCATATGATAATTGTCTTTCTCTGATTGACTTATTTCACTTAACATAATACCCTCCAGTTCCATCTACATCAATGTAATTGGTAAGTATTCATTCTTTTTGATGGCTGAATAATATCCTATTGTATATATATAAACCACATCTTTATCCATTCATCCACCAAAGAACATCTCAGCTCCTTCTACAGTTTGGCTATTTTGGATGCTATGAACATTGGGTGCAGGTGTCCCTTTGTTTCATAATATCTGTATCGTTCGGATAAATACCTAGTAGTATGGTTGCTTAGGTCATAGAGTAGCTCTGTTTTTAACTTCTTGAGGAACTTACATCCTGGCGTAAGGTGGTATTTTCCTGACGACAAGTGATGAGAATTTTTCATGTATCTGTTGGCCATTTGTATGTCTTCTTGGGAGAAATGTCTGTTCATGTCTTCTGCCCATTTTCTAACTGGATTATTTGGTTTTGGGTATTGAGTTTGATAAGTTCTTCATAGACCTTGGACCCCAGCCCTTTATCTGATATGTCATTTGCAAATATCTTCTCCCATTCCATAGGTTGCCTTTTAGTTTTGTTGACTGTTTCCTTTGTTGTGCAGAAGATTTTATTTTAAAGATGCCCCAATAGTTCATTTTTCTTTTGTTTCCTTTGCCTTTAACGATGAATCTTGTAAGAAGTTGCTGCAACTGAAGTTGATCTGAAGTTTCTACTGAAAGAGAAAAGACTAAACATAGCCAGCACAGTATTGAAAGGGAATAAAGTTGGGGGAACTAATGCAACCCAATTTCAAGACTTACTGGCATGCCATTGCAATCAAGACAGTATGATTTCAGCAAAGGAATAAGCAGCTAGATGTATGGAATAGAATAGAGGGCCTAAAAAATGGTTCACATAAATACCTCACACATATAGCTAAGAAATCTTTGAAAAGGGAAAAAAAGGCAATAAAATGGAGCAAAAATAGTCCTTCAACAAAAATGCTGGAACAACTGGACATCTCTGTGAGAAAATAAATAAATAAATAAATAACCTAGGCCTTCCATCTGTCACAAAAATTAACTCAAAATTGACCACAGATCAAAATGGCAAACATAAAACTATATAATTCCTAGGAGATAGAAAAAAAATCAACAGATGATTATTTTGGAGATGACAGTGACTTTTTAGGTAGGATAATGAGATATGAAATAATTGAAAAACTATAGTAAACTAAAATTAAAATCCTCTACTCTGTAGAAGACAGTATCAAGAGAATGAGAAGGGAAACCACGCACTGTATGAAAATATTTGCAAAAGACACATCTGATAAAAGACTGTCATCCAAAATACACAAAGAACTCTTAAAACTCAACATTAGAAAGTTAGCAACCTGGGTTAAAAACAAGAAAATGGTTTAGGGAATCAATAGACACCTCACCAAAGAAGATATTCAGATGGCAAACAAGTTTTTATTTTATATTATTTTTTTAAAGATTATTTATTTATTTGAGAGAGAGAGAGAGAGAGCATGAGCTGGAGGGAGAGGGAGAAGCAGGATCCCTGCCTAGCAGGGGTGGGGTTGGATCCTAGGACCTTGAGATCATGATCTGAGCCAAAGGCAGATGCTTAACTGACTGAGCCATTCAGGCACCCCAGCAAGAAAGCCTTTAAAAAGGTGTTCAACATCATATGCCTTCAGGGGAAATGAAAATTAAAACAAAAATGAAATACTACTCTATACTTATTAGAATGGAAAAAATCTGAAATACTGCCAACACCAAATGCTGGGGAGAATGTGGAACAATAGGAACTCCCATGAACTCTAGTAGGAATACAAAATGCTATAAACACTTTATAAAATAGTGGTTGATTATGGCTCTTTTTTATAAAACCGAACATACTTTCACCATATGTTGTGGCAATTGTGTCCCTTGGTATTTACCCCCTAATTTGAAGACTTCTGGCCACACAAAAACCTGTACATGAATGTTTATAGTGGTTGTATGCATAATTGCTAAACCTTAGAAATAAATAAGATGTCCTTTCATAGGAGAACGGTTTTTAAAACACCTGTTTATATGCAGATGGGTATTACTTAGAGCTAAAAAAAAAATGAGCCTCAAGCCATGAAAAAAACATAGATGAATTCTAAGTGCATATTCCTAAGTGAATGAAGCCAATCTGAAAAGTCTACATACTCTGTTTCCAACTAATTAATATTCAATAAATATGGAGATAGTAAAAGAACATTGGCTATCAGAGGTTTTGTGTAGTGAGAGAACATGAACAGATTGACCACAGAGGATTTTTAGAGCAGTGAAAGGATTCTGTATGATATCATGATAGATACATATTATTTGTCTGAACCTATAGAATGTAAAAGACTAAGAGTGAGCTATAATACAAACTATGGACTTTGGATGATTACGGTGTGTCAATGTAGTACATTAACTATTATTAATATGCTCACTCTGGTGGGGGATGCTGATAAAGCCGAAGGATAAGCATGTGTGAGATCAGGAGGCATATGGAAAATCAAGCAATCTCTCTCTCTCTCTTTTAAAGTAATCTACTCCCAATCTGGGGCTTGAATTTCCAACCCCAGGATCGAGAGTCACAAGTTCTACCGACTTTGCTAGCCAGGTGTCCCTGGGAAATCTCTTCTGCTCAGTTTTACTGTGAATCTTATACAGCTTAAAACCAAAACCAAAACAAAGCACAAAAGCTTTTGCTTATTGTTCTACATTTCCTGTTTCAAAGCTATTCCAAACCAGGAGTGACCCCATTCTCTGCCCTAAGCTTAATCTTGGTTATGTTTAAATAAGCGATGAGGTAAACAATTATTTTTTTCAGAGGAAATATAAAACCTGAACTTCATGTCAAAAGAGTTGCTAAAACAAAAAATAACAACAACAAAAATCAGTCTCTCTACTTCTAAGAGTTTTTTCTTGGTTTATATATTTCTCTTTTCCCTTCTCTCTCCTCTATTCCCTTTCTTCCTCCCTTTCTCCCTTCTTTCCTCCCTCCCTCCCTTTCTTCTTCCCTTCCTTATTTTCTTCCCTCCCTCCTTTTTCTTCTTTCCCTCATTATTCAAGAAGTTCTGGATCTCCACACTCAGGGAGTCTAATACAGGGGCTAAAGTTTTATGTTTATACAAGTTATATAGAATATGGAAACATTATATGTATATAGTTTTATGAAATAATTATTTTATTATAGTTTTATGATATGATCAAATATTATTTTATTCTTAAAAAAGAAATATATATATCTATACATTTCTGTGAAAAAGAGGTTTTATGAGGGGGTTCTTTTTGAGCTAATAAAAAAGATTTTTGAGAACATTCACAAAGGGAAGCATCCTTCTCTTTCTTACCTTTTCCATTAGAAAAGAAATTATGGTTTTCTTTTTTTTAGAGGAAGAGAGAGCAGGGGAGGGCCAGAAGGAGAGAGAGAATCTTAAACAGGATCCATGTTCAACATGAGCATGATGCAGAATTGATCTCAAGACCCTGAGATCATGACTGGAGCTGAAATCAAAAGTCAGACACTTAACGAATTGAGCCACCCAGGTGCCCCTAGAAAAGAAGTTTCAAATCAAAATATGATAATTTGAGCTCTTTCACTGGATCTGTTACTAGTTCTGAGAGCTACATTTAATACTCCTTGTACTTTCCCTTGTAATTCAGCCAGGCTTCATGTGGGAAAGAAAAGATCCAAATTTATCTTAAGAAAACAAGAATGGGAAGGGTGCCTATTGCTTTTAATAAGAAAACTAGAACCATATGAAAAAGAAAAAGGACATTATTTCAGTATGGGTTAATTGAATGACTAAAGACAAAACGTGTGTCATTGAAGTTGTGCTTATTTCATACAGGCAATAACTTTCACTGGTGGGAAGAGAGACTAAGAATTGGGTCACTTGGATTTATTCTCCTTCTTGGAAGTGCTTATTCTCTTTGAATCCAAAAAGTTTGAGAAGAAAATATACATAGTCAGATGGCCCAGATTGAAGAAACTGCTCAAAGTAACAGGAACCAAAGAAAAGTGAAGAGGTAAAACTTTTTCCAGTGGGAGGCGTTAGAAGTCTCCTAAAAAAAGATTGTGAGGTAAAGGTTCTGAAAGATGAAAAGAGGACTCTATGTGAATGGGGAGATACCAGAGAAGTCAGACAAAAGTCAGGATTGTGAATTGATAATTCTGTCATTGCCAAAGCATAAGACTAGAGATCTCTATTCTATACATGAAATTGTAAATGGAGTTGTCTACATTACCAATTTATTTAGGCTTTATTCCTAATACATACGTTTGTGATAGCCTTGGCCTTTCTATGAATACTTTATATTTATTATATGTATGTGACATAATTTGGAGCATGAATTTCCGTGGAACTTGTTGGGACAAGAGATGGGGGCGAGATAATAACTCTAATTTTCAGGAAATTCTTTTTTTTTTAAAAGATTTTATTTATTTATCTGACAGACAGAGATCCAAGTAGGTAGAGAGGCAGGCAGAGAGAGAGGAGGAAGCAGACTCCCTGCTGAGCACAGAGCCCGACATGGGACTCGATCCCACGACCCTGGGATCATGACCTGAGCTGAGGACAGAGGCTTTAACCCACTGAGCCACCCAGGTGCCCAATTTCCAGAAAATTCTTGAGGAAAAAGAAGATGATACAACTTTGTCTTTTTTTATTAGATATAACTTGGTATATTCCAGTGTCATTTAGAATGACATAATAATTGACAGACAGGATAACTCTAGTGAAGTCGAGTTTTCTTGTAAATTTATTGATAGCCTCATTGCTGCCTACTTGAAGGTTAATAATGGTTTTTCTGGATGAGAAGTGTGACTTCTGCACAACCAAGTCAAAATAATGATCAACCAAGTCTTCAGATATAAATGGGCAAACATACAATATTCTGTTTTATCCAGACAGCCTACCTTCTCTTGTCACCAAATCCATTCCCAGATGTGCTTGCTCTCTCTCCCCACCCTCTTGTGTCAAATAAATAAAGAATATCTTAAAAAAAAAAGAAAAGAAAAGAAAAAGAAAAGGAAAGGAAAAAAAACAACTAGCAAAGGATAATTTGCTTTTTAAATTTGGGAATTTGCCATGTTCTTATTAATTTAATAATTAAAACTTACTTTAAAATGTGTTATATATTTCACACAATTTGAAATACTAACATTGTCAGAAACAGTTCAACATAAAAATGAAAGATTTCCAAAACAAGTTAGGCTAAATAACATGTATTCCAATTGGGCAGGTTTTACCCTTTATGATAGGTGATATCTGACATTACTGTCAATTATAAAACTTCTCTCATTAAGCTCAATTGCAAATAGAAAAAGATAAGTTCACCCTTGAAAATATTCATTAAAAATGTGTCTCTAGTAATGTTGATCATTATTTTCTAGTCCTTCCTTCAAAGTCAATAGGCACACCCAGGTGCCTGTTACACTTAGTTTTCTTTGGTTGCCTTTACCTCAGTAGGGAATTGTGCAATGTCACAACAATGAAGGGAACAAGGGTTTGCACAGCACGCTTTACTGTGATCTGGGGTAATTTTGTCCACAGCCCAGAGATATGTGGGAGTGGCAAAAGAAGTTTTTCAACAGGGGCTGGAATGGAGCCAAAGCTCAGAGACTTGTAAGTCACATAAACTATTTTGTTTTTCTCAAAGAACAATGGAAAGCCATTTTAGGGTGTATTTTTTTAACTTTTTAAAAAAGATTTTATTTATTTATTTGACAGAGGGAGACACAGTGAGAGGGAACACAAGCAGGGAGACTTGGAGAGGGAGAAGCAGGCTTCCCACTGAGCAGGGAGTCCAGTGGGGCCTGAATGAGGGGCATAAGGAAGGGCTCCATTCCAGGACCCTGGGATCATGACCTGAGCCAAAAGGCAAATGCTTAACGTCTGAGCCACATAAAACTGTCATGATCAATTTTTTATTTAAAAAGGACATTTCTGCATATACTGGAGAGAGTGGTTTGGAAGGATAGCCAGGTCTCATCCAGGAAGACATTTAGAAGCAAAGGCAGTAGTGTAGGTAAGAGGTAGTATTGGCTTATGAGTTTGTTTATAATGGAAAGGAATAGAAATTTGAGATACTTAGGAATTATTAGCAAAAATAGTTTCTGTGATATGGTGATCTGAGCTAGTGTAACACATTTCAGATAAGTCCTAATCCTTACTTTTACATGGATTGTGTTATTATTGAGGTCAGGAATGCAGAAGACCTCCTTTAGAAGAGAATAGCATGAGTTTTGTATGGATTTGTAGAGTTTGAGGTTCCTGAATTTTTAAATGTATATTGTATAGTAGAAGTAGAATACATGGGTCTGGGGATAAGAAATTTAGATTGGTGGGGGCTTAGAAGGGGAGCTTTGAAAATTATTGATATACTCAGATGCCAACCTGAGGGATAAAACTCCCTAATTTCTTGACTGAATTTGCATTCATTTCATTGTTAGTGAAAATAGCCTTTACAAAATATTTGTTTATTATTATTATTTTTGTTATTATTTTTTATTAGAATTGCTACACCATATGTCATAGTTATTTTTATTGAGTATAATTTTTCTATTGATGCATATCAAAATAGAACAATGTTTGGCATTCAGTGCTTATTTGTTAAATTGAAATAATGAACTTTTATAACTAGGCCTTTATACCATGTATTTATAATATTTCTCATAATACATTTATTTACTTAAACTTTAATTGTAATTTATTTGTACCATGAGTGTTGGGTGTTTGATATAAATATCCATAAAACTCTGGGCTTAGAACTTTTGGAGACAGAATTTTAACTAGATTTGCTCTTTCTTTTATGGTTTTATTTTACACGTTTTTGTTATAAATCTCAGAGTTCTGAATTCCAAAAGTATCAATATTTTTTCAGTAATTTCAGTAATTTAATATTAATGAAGCATAGAATTTTGATAAAACTATTATCTAGGACACCTGGGTGGTTCAGTGGGTTAAGTCTCTGCCTTCGGCTTAGGTCATGATCTCAGCATCCTGGTATCCAAGCCCTGCATTGGGATCCCTGCTTGGCAGGGAGCCTGCTCCCCCTGCAACCGCCTGCCTCTCTGCTTACTTGTTATCTCTCTCTCTGTCAAATAAATAAATAAAATCTTTAGAAAAATGTTGTTATCTCTTTAATATTGTCGTTAAATACATTTTTCTCATTTGAAGTGACATTATTTGCATGTGTATGTTTTGATCAGGTGGTCAGAATCTAATTAATTATACAGATTTTTTTTAAAAAACAAGACCATAGTTTTATTTATTTATTTTACAGTTTTTATTTTCAGGTTCTTCCTTAATTTATATATTTCATGCAGTTATCCTCAGTTTTTTTTTCAGAACCTACTTTAAAAGTTATGGTTATCATTTAATTTAAATATTTACAACATTAATTCTATTAATATTGGGTTAATAACATATTTAACACTCTAAGTTTTATTTGAACAGATTTATGCCCATGTAACATGGATTTTAATATGTGCTATTTTTAACTTTCATTATTTCCTAGTCAAAAAATAACTTTACATTTTCTTTACAATTTAAATGATGTTTAGAAGATTGTTAAATTTTTTCAAGTAATTATATTTTTATAGTATTGATTTGTATTGATTTCTGGGTTTCATACTTTTTTGTTAGAACAAATTATACCTAATTTTTATACTTTTTGACACTTAAAATTTTTATCTTGTTAGGCAATGTATGCTGGTGTCTGTGAATGTTTATATATATTATGAGGATAACATCATTTTATTGTGTACATTTTGATCTCATTAATTATTAGGTCAGAGAGGGACTTGGAAAATGAAAGAAACATGTAACAAACAATGGGGAAAAAGTACAATCTAACTATACTATTCATTTTCCCATTTTTACTGAGTTGAACTTAATAAACAGGTATGAAAATGGATCAATGAACTAAGTGAAGTCTTATAAATATACTTAAAGTTTTATAATATCACATTTATATTATATTTATATAAAACAAAGTTTTATAATAGCACAACAATTTATATATAGCCTGCCTTAATTAACAAGTCATTTGGAAATAGACAGTTGGCTGGTATTGGCATTCTCTTGGTTCTATCAGTCTTGTGATTGCCACAGATTCAGGTATTAATTTATGTTCAAGGCAGGAAGAAAGCAGGAATCTGTCTCTTTAATATATTAGGGAAGCTAAAGCTTTCCTAGCATGCCGACAGTAGAGTTCCACACAGATTTCATTGTCCAGGGTCATGGTACATACTTATTCTTATCTTAAAACATTTCACTTTTCAAACTATATATTGAGGTTGTGAAGAAAGGAATGGGAATTATCTAACCAATGAGCTGTGGGTTGGAACTCTTTTTAATGTGTGCTGCACTGAAACAAATTAAATTGATATTCTAGTTACATATGTTCCTGAACCTTATCATAACTTTGGAGAAATAAGGACAAAGCATGGAGGAGAAATTGTTATTTCAACACAATTTAATAAATACCCATTTAACATCCACTATATGCTATAAAAATATTTATTTCTGTGTGAGCAAAACGATAGCTAAAATAAGTCTCTTAGTTCAATTCTCCTAACTGACTATTCTTTTGCAAATGATTTCACATGAGACATTTTGTGCACTAAGTGAAAATAAAGAAAGCTCTTCACCCTATTTTGTCTTTATTTCTCCAAAGTGCATTCGCAAAATAAATAGTTTATAATACTGTTATCTTACTTGAATAAGAAGAAATATGCAATGTTAATGTAACATAAATGCTTAATTTCACTTCAGCCAGAACACTGCAAATGTATCTAGCAACTCTTCTGCCTCATTGGTATTTAAAAAGTCTGAATACTCAGTACTTTTCACAATTTGCTGATCACTTAGAATAATATATTCATCAAATAAGTGTACGCTTGATTCAGCACCAAATGGCAAATTCAAAAAGGAGGTATTAGAAAATCTCTTTAAAATGTTTGCAAATGGTACATATAAATTTTTCTTGTTCCCTCGTTTATCACCTTGATGAGTTGCTATACATATCCATCTAGGAAACCACCTAAGAATAGTGGCTTAATCACATCTTATACAAGTGTGTGTGTGTGTGTGTGTGTGTGCGCGCGCGCACGCACACGCATGTGTGGCTATAGTTTAATTTCATTCATCCAAGAAGCACCAAATATATATTTTTATCTTCAGAAATATGTAAAGATTCATAGATTAATGAGACATTGGGACTATTCTTACGGAATGACAAATTTGGAAAAATAAATATTTGAAACCAAGGGATTAGTTTGATAAGGGTGATACTAGTTGATTATTTAAAGCACAGTTTGACAAGTATCCAAATCACATTACTCAGTTGTTTAGTGACTTGAAAGTAGTGGACATTCTGAAATGAGACACATTTTATTTCAAATGATCTAGTGTTGTAATTATATCCTTTAAGCCCTTCCTTTACCCCTAGGGTATATAAAAATCACAGAGAAGATTGAAATGATATTGTTTCTTCATTTTCCTTATATGTATATGTTTTTAATATCAAGAAGGTTTTAGTAATGCTGTTTAATTATCGGTTATTTTTTTAATCAACATCCTCTATGTCCTCTTAAACTATATTCCACACTAACTGTGTTTTGTCTTTTTGTTTCACAGACTATTAATTGTTATTGTTGTTGAATTTGCAAAAGGTGAATTGAATAAAAATAGTGACCTGGAGTTACTTATTGTCATCTGTGCAATTCAATTTTTTAAGTAAAGAAGAAAATCTATCTAGTAAATGAAAAATAGCTTCTCATTCTTAGTTTATTTTGAAGAAAGAAAGGCTACAAAAATGCTAAACAATATATAACTGGCTGGAATTTGAAAATTCTCCTCAAAGGAGTCACCAAATTTTGATTTTCATTTCATTTCAGTTAACAACATAAAAAGAACAAGGCACATCTTCTGGTTACCTTCACATATTCTGGTTCTAAAACCATACATCTCCTTCAATTCAAGAAACCTTGGGATAGACGCATGATTTCTTTCCAACAGAAATAACTGTCCAAATAAATGTGTTAAACTTGTGTGCTCACTTAAAGAAAGGTTTCCAGCTCATACAGGCGATAGTTCTAGCTGATATGTTTGATTGCTCTCATGTAGGCAATTATAAAGCCAGAAGAAGAAGCACATAGAATCTGACTTCCAACCACAGCCTGACTGAGGGTATGCTCAAATGTCACAGTCTTTGATGGAGGACACTTGTAGTGAAAATCTGCTAAAATAAACCTAGAAAGAAAATAGCAAGAGTGATTATTCAGAAACATACACACACACACACACACACACACACACACACACACATACACACACACAGGCAAAGAACAAAGGGACACTGACTAAAACTGGAAACATGGATTAGATTTTTCATAGAATGTCTCTAGGTCAATTTTATTTCTACTTATAAAGTTCTATGTTCTCTATCTTCATCTCCTCTCCCTCCTTACTTTTATACATCCACTTAAGGTTTACTGCCTTCACCAAGAAAGTGCTCAATAAGCTGTCGATGTTTAAGATAAGCATAGTAGGGGAAACAGGTTTTTCTCCCAGCTACCATTTATCACAGTCCACTGAATTAGTGAAAATTGGGTAAACTAGGCAGAATTTGTATTTTTTTTTAAATTTATGCTGTTCATTTGATTTTGTTTTGAGTTTGATATTTCACAAATTATAACCTGATAGATTATAAAGAAAAGATATAATAGACACCTCTCAGTATTTTATTTATAATATGAACTTCTGAAACATTTCCTATAAACATATAAAACAAGAGCATTTAGCAGGAGAAAATACTAGCTTATATTCTCAATTATATTATAAGTAGCTTAAGCTTTCCAGTTTTTATATGTATTTGTTGCTGTTGTTTTGCTTATATGATGTCACTGTATTATTCTTAATGCGATATATTAATTTTTACTGATATTTCTCACATACAATTTAATGAATGGAAAGCCCCACTGTTTTGGAGTATAGAGCATGAACTATGTCAGGCAATTCTGTAAATCTCATTCTTAACTTTTATTTCTATGCCTGAGTTCAGAAGCCAAAACAAGCATTGAAAATAGAATGAGGAGAATTTCATATTTTCAAAAAATAACCTAGTGGTTAAAATCAAATGTAAAAAACACCAGAATATAAAATAAATTTTGAGATTTTTCAAACGGCTAAAACTATAATAATCCACTGAAGCCCTGACATAAAGTATTCTCACAAATAAAGGTTAAAAGATGGCACCTTCAGCATTTTCTGAAGGCACATTATGTCTGGGTAAATATATGAAACCATCAAAATGAATAGGAGCCCCATGTGTCAGCTTAAATTAGTTGGCCATCCCACTTTTGGAGTTGTTGCTCATCATGAACTGACATTTTCCATCATTTGCAACTGACAGGAAAAAATACCGAAAAATGACCTCAATATGTTGGTTTGTAGAACCACAGAGCATGAAAATTCCAGCTGGTGCTGATCTGAACCAATAAATGCAATAGGGATAAATGCTTTCATGTCAACTTTAAGGGGATTCTTTGGCCATATGTAGAAGAAACAGTTGTAAAGTTTTTCACAAAGATAAAGTAAGAAAAAATAAGGAAAGGTAATGTTTCCAGGAGAATCACACTCCAAATACAGCCTTGTTCAATAGTCACCATGTAGTGTACCTCACTTGATGGTAGTAGTATCCATGTGTATGCTTGTGGTCCAATTTCAAGTAGGTGGTTTTATAAAGGAAACATGGGAATTAACAGCATTAAGTTAATAAGGACATAAAAATGATTATCCCACTATTATGAAGATCTGAACTTCATCTTTGATTTTTCCAGGAGAGTAAATACCTATTTCACAGCCACAAATATCTATAAAGGTATCTTGCTCTGCATATTATTGTAACTAATTTTACCACTTAGGAAACAAAGGCAGAGGAAAATTATTGTGAAAGATATACCTGATAATGATAATTATTGATGGACCAACTGAAACCAATTTCTGAATTCCATAAGTTCTTAGCCAGGAGTTTTGTGTTGCAAAATGTGACTGCTCTTCAGAAAATATGCTTGTTTAATTGCTATAAGAAGTTAGGAAGAAAGCAGTTTTTTACATACAATTAATAGTAAGAACAACACTTAGGTTTTAGAAGAATCTCTAAATACACTGATTCTGTTCACCACTGTATAAGATTGGATCACAGAAATTTTCTCCAAATTGTCATTACTTATGCTTATTGCTAGGTTTATATCTACATGGTAAGTAATGTAGTAACAAATGCCATGGTTTCTTTGTTTACCCACAGAACATTTTTATTTTGATTAATGGATTTTAGTGCCACATTAATATTATCATGCCTGATTTGAAGTTTTAAACTATTACTCATCCTTATAACTAAAAATATCTTGGCATGTATTATTTCATCTTTGAACTTGATTTTTGTTAGAACAGTATTTTATAGAATGGATTGAGGATTAAAATGTATCATTGGCATTACATAGGCAACATATTATTTTCATTTTGAAGCTATGTAAAATTTCAATGACTCATAAATCTATACATGGCTCCCTATGGTATAGAAGTTATGATGAGCCTTCTAAGAAATTTAGGCATATGGTGTTAATATATGACCTGTCATACTGCACTGTATTATAGATTAAGCCGGACGAGTTTCTGGTAAGTTTCTATAGAAATTTAATGTAGTATTCAATAAAAAATCTATCAAATGTTTTTAATTCACAAAAATATAGCTTTTTTGTATTTCTGTGCAGTTTTATAAATAGAATAAATGTTGAGATTGAATAAAAATGATGAAAACAAAGAAATAAATTTAACAACTGCTTTTAAGATGAAATATGCATTCTTCTACTTTGAAATTGTCCTGATAATGTTTATTTATGGTGCTGTCTAGTTCACAGAAAGCCATAAAACTTATATAAAGTAGTGAAGCAGACAAACTTTTCTTCAGGAACTCTCACTTTTACTGATTTTGATATTGAAACATGCCTTTTTTTTGTCAACTGCTATGTTGTCTCACTCAAGAATTCTTAGTGACATGTTGCACTTGATGCCTTTTTCTTATATTTTTATCAATATCAGAATGACACATTTTTTTCTCAAGTATACCATAAAAAAATCAGACTTGAAAAACATTTTCAACACTATGTCTGACATCTGAATTTTGAGTATTTAATCTCAAATCTTTTAATTCTGAGATATTTTATTAACTATTTCATTGTTATGAATCTCAGTTTCCTTGTCTTTGGAATAGGTGTAAAAGTCATCACCAGGCAAAGTTGTATTGATAACTAAAACATAATAGCATCAAGTAAATAACTTATATAGAAAATTTGAACTTGTAGCCATTTACACTTTGTAGCAGTGGATTAGTTTAATTCCAAAAATCCATAATTGTTCCATTATGTCATGTGTGGCACAGATTTGTTATATGTCTATTAATTCCCTTACTATAAGCATGGGGAACATTATTAATGTCAAAGTTGTCTTTTCTGATGAACTTTGAAATAATGCTAGAATCTTTTTCTGCAACTGTATATTAGAGTTGTCACAAGAAAAAAAAGGTCAAGAAAACCAAGATTAATATATGCACTATATCCTGCCAACATTCTCCAAATTTTCCTTGTCACTTCCTAAATAAAAATGTATTTTTAATAGAAAAAGTGTTGAAGTAAAGATAGTATTTCATTAATCCTTTAATCAGTCTCTATTCTTCCTAAGTGAATTTTTTATTCCACAATTTTTAAACCTCAAGAATCTTTATTGTCATATGTTATGTGTTTATTGTTTTGTGAAGCAGGACACTTAGCAGAGTGTCAGAAGTCCATTTATCAACAGTTTAATGGGGGAAAAATAAATTCATTTTCTCATGATATAGAATATATGGAATAGGGGTGCAACACTGATTTTAGGATTTGAAGCAATGTCATTAGGATTCTGTTTCTTCTCTGTCTTCCATTTGTTTCCCTTTTCTTCTGAGGTGTATTATCCATTAGCAGTGAACATGTTTCTAGAAAGTTCCAGGCTTTTATAATTTTAAGGGTTATGACCTCAGTAGTAAGTTCTCATTTTCTCTAGCAGCCTCATAATATCTGGAAAGGGAACCTGACTCTATGCAGGTCATAAACCAACTCCCTGTGTTCAGGGAGATAACATAGCCCTGGACCTGCAAGTCACTTCTATGGCTTACTCAACAAGAACACAGAAGACAGTTCACTACTCCCCCTCCAATAAAAGAAGTCCATTTTAACACAATAAGAGGGAAAATGACCACTTCTAGTCTTCTTAAAAATCTCATTACTAATTTATTTTTCATAAAACAATGAAACATTTTTATTGAGAAAAGCCATGTTAAAAAAATATTGGGAAGATAGAACCTTTTAAATAATTGATTTTAGCAGTTTATCAGTGACTTTGTTTTTCAAAATGTACAAATTCTCCACTGTGGAATTGTCTTGCTCTTGTAATATATGCCCTTCCCTATACCACTTAAGGAATCTGGACAGTAATATAACCAGTTACAGATTGAGTGTGTTAAGTAGGCAGAGGCAAGCAGAGAGAGAGAGAGAGGAGGAAGCAGACTCCCATGGGAGCAGATAACTTGATGTGGGGCTCAATCCAGGACCCTGGGATCATGACCTGAGCTGAAGGCAGAGGCTTTAACCCACTGAGCCACCCAGGTGCCCCTAAATTTTCTATATAAGTTAAAGACTAAATGTCTTTTTTTTTTTAAGATTTTACTTATTTGACATACAGAGATCCCACGTAGGCAGAGAGGCAGCCAGAGAGAGAGGGGAAGGCAGGCTCCCTGCCAAGCAGAGAGCCCAATGTGGGGCTCGATCCCAGGATCTGGGACCATAACCTGAGCTGAAGGCAGAGGCCTTAAACAATTAAGCCACCCAGGCGCCCCTAAATGTATATATATATATATATATATATATATATATATATATATATATACCCCCCCATAAATACTCATGTACTAATTATTAAAATATACTCCTGAAAAAAAATATATATACTCCTGGTTGAAAAGACTATCCAGTGAAAAAAAGACACCCTCTTCAGCAAAGAGTGTTGGGAAAACTGGATAGCAACATGCAAAAGAATGAAACTGGACAACGTTCTTATACCATACACAAAAATAAGTTCAAAATGGATTAAAGACTTAAATGTGAGACAGAAAACAATTAAAATCCTAGAAGAGAATATAGGCAGTAACTGCTTTGACATCATCCACAGCAGCTTCCCACTACATATGTCTCCTGAGACAAGGGGAAGAAAAGTAAAAGTAAAGAATTGGGACTTCAGAGGAGTCAAGATGGCGGAGAAGTAGCAGGCTGAGACTACTTCAGCTAGCCGGAGATCAGCTAGATAGCTTATCTAAAGATTGCAAAAACCTGAAAATCCATTGGCAGATCAAAGAGAAGAACAGAAATTCTGGAAACAGACTAACAACCACTTTCTGAAAGGTAGGACCGGCGGTGAAGTGAATCCAAAGCGACGGGAAGATAGACCCTGGGGGGAGGGGCCGGCTCCCGGCAAGCGGCTGAGCAACGGCAAGCAAAATCAGGACTTTTAAAAGTCTGTTCCGCTGAGGGACATCGCTCCAGAGGCTAAACCGGAGCAAAGCCCAGGCGGGGTCAGCGTGGCCTCAGGTCCCGCAGGGTCACAGAAGGATCGGGGGTGTCTGAGTGTCGCAGAGCTTGCGGGTATTGGAACGGGAAAGCCGGCTACAGAGACAGAGCTGACAGTAAGCTCACAGCTCGGTGTTACCATGAACCGGTCGCAGGCTCGGTGAGCTCGGAGCGCGGCCGTAGGTCAGGCAGAAGGGAGTAACTGGCGCTGTTCTCTGAGGGCGCACTGAGGAGTGGGGCCCTGGGCTCTCGGCTCCTCCGGGCTGGAGACCAGGAAGCCGCCATTTGTATTCCCGTCCTCCGGAACTCTACAGAAAGCGCTTAGGGAACAAAAGCTCCTGAAAGCAAACCCGAGCGGATTACTCACCCCGGCCCCTGCTAAGGGCGGTGCAATTCCACCTGGGGCAAAGACACTTGAGAATCACTACAACAGGCCCTTCCCCCAGAAGATCAACAAGAAATCCAGCCGAGACCAAGTTCACCTACCAAGGAGTGCGGTTTCAATACCAAGGAGAGCAGCAGAATTCCAGAGGAGGAGAAAGCAAAGCACGGAACTCATGGAAATTTCCCTGTGATTTTTTTTAGTCTTGCAGTTAATTTAATCTTTTTCTTTTTCATTTTTTTTTTTTTCTCGCCTTCTGGTAAAATTTTTTTTAACTTTTACCTTTTTCTTTTTTAACGTTTTTTAACCAGTTTATCTAATATATATATTTTTTCTTTTTTATATTTTTTATTTGTTTTCTTTTTTTAAATTCTTTTCTCTTTTTTTCTTTTTTCTTTTTTTTCTTTCTTCCTTTTTGAAACTCTTTTTATCTCTTTTTATCCCCCTTCTCCACCCTCACGATTTGGGATCTCTTCTAATTTGGTTAAAGCATATTTTCCTGGGGTTGTGGCCACCCTTTTAGTATTTTACTTGCTCCTTCATATTCTCTTATCTGGACAAAATGACAACAAGGAAAAATTCAACACAAAAAAAAGAACAAGAGGCAGTACCGAAGGCTAGGGACCTAATCAATACAGACATTGGTAATATGTCAGATCTAGAGTTCAGAATGACAATTCTCAAGGTTCTGGCTGGGCTCGAAAAAGGCATGGAAGACATTAGAGAAACCATCTCGGGAGATATAAAAGCCCTTTCTGAAGAAATAAAAGAACTAAAATCTAACCAAGTTGAAATCAAAAAAGCTATTAATGAGGTGCAATCAAAAATGGAGGCTCTCACTGCTGGGATAAATGAGGCAGAAGAAAGAATTAGTGATATAGAAGACCAAATGACAGAGAATAAAGAAGCTGAGCAAAAGAGGGACAAACAGCTACTGGACCACGAGGGGAGAATTCGAGAGATAAGTGACACCATAAGACGAAACAACATTAGAATAATTGGGATTCCAGAAGAAGAAGAAAGAGAGAGGGGAGCAGAAGGTATACTGGAGAAAATTATTGGGGAGAATTTCCCCAATATGGCAAAGGGAACGAGCATCAAAATTCAGGAGGTTCAGAGAACGCCCCTCAAAATCAATAAGAATAGGCCCACACCCCGTCACCTAATAGTAAAATTTACAAGTCTCAGTGACAAAGAGAAAATCCTGAAAGCAGCCCGGGAAAAGAAGTCTGTAATATACAATGGTAAAAATATTAGATTGGCAGTTGACTTATCCACAGAGACCTGGCAGGCCAGAAAGAGCTGGCATGATATTTTCAGAGCACTAAACGAGAAAAACATGCAGCCAAGAATACTATATCCAGCTAGGCTATCATTGAAAATAGAAGGAGAGATTAAAAGCTTCCAGGACAAACAAAAACTGAAAGAATTTGCAAACACCAAACCAGCTCTACAGGAAATCTTGAAAGGGGTCCTCTAAGCAAAGAGAGAGCCTACAAGTGGTAGATCAGAAAGGAACAGAGACCATATACAGTAACAGTCACCTTACAGGCAATACAATGGCACTAAATTCATATCTCTCAATAGTTACCCTGAATGTTAATGGGCTAAATGCCCCTGTCAAAAGACACAAGGTATCAGAATGGATAAAAAAACAAAACCCATCTATATGTTGCCTCCAAGAAACTCATTTTAAGCCCGAAGACACCTCCAGATTTAAAGTGAGGGGGTGGAAAAGAATTTACCATGCTAATGGACATCAGAAGAAAGCAGGAGTGGCAATCCTTATATCAGATCAATTAGATTTTAGCCAAAGACTATAATAAGCGATGAGGAAGGACACTATATCATACTCAAAGGGTCTGCTCAACAAGAAGATCTAACAATTTTAAATGTCTATGCCCCCAACGTGGGAACAGCCAACTATATAAACCAATTAATAACAAAATCAAAGAAACACATCAACAATAATACAATAATAGTACGGGACTTTAACACTCCCCTCACTGAAATGGACAGATCATCCAAGCAAAAGATCAGCAAGGAAATAAAGGCCTTAAATGACACACTGGACCAAATGGACATCACAGTTATATTCAGAACATTTCATCCCAAAGCAACAGAATACACATTCTTCTCTAGTGCACATGGAACATTCTCCAGAATAGATCACATCCTCGGTCCTAAATCAGGACTCAACCGGTATCAAAAGATTGGGATCATTCCCTGCGTATTTTCAGACCACAATGCTCTAAAGCTAGAACTCAACCACAAAAGGAAGTTTGGAAAGAACCCAAATACATGGAGACTAAACAGCATCCTTCTAAAGAATGAATGGGTCAACCGGGAAATTAAAGAAGAATTGAAAAAAATCATGGAAACAAATGATAATGAAAATACAATGGTTCAAAATCTGTGGGACACAACAAAGGCAGTCCTGAGAGGAAAATATATAGCGGTTCAAGCCTTTCTCAAGAAACAAGAAAGGTCTCAGGTACACAACCTAACCCTACACCTAAAGGAGCTGGAGAAAGAACAAGAAAGAAACCCTAAGCCCAGCAGGAGAAGAGAAATCATAAAGATCAGAGCAGAAATCAATGAAATAGAAACCAAAAAAACAATAGAACAAATCAACGAAACTAGGAGCTGGTTCTTTGAAAGAATTAATAAAATTGATAAACCCCTGGCCTGACTTATCAAAAAGAAAAGAGAAAGGACCCAAATAAATAAAATCATGAACGAAAGAGGAGAAATCACAACTAACACCAAAGAAATACAAACTATTATAAGAACATACTATGAGCAACTCTACGCCAATAAATTTGTCAATCTGGCAGAAATGGATGCATTCCTAGAAACATATAAACTACCACAACTGAACCAGGAAGAAATAGAAAGCCTGAACAGACCCATAACCAGTAAGGAGATTGCAACAGTCATTAAAAATCTCCAAACAAACTAAAGCCCAGGGCCAGATGACTTCCCGGGGGATTTCTACCAAACATTTAAAGAAGAACTAATTCCTATTCTCCTGAAACTGTTCCAAAAAATAGAAATGGAAGGAAAACTTCCAAACTCATTTTATGAGGCCAGCATCACCTTGATCCCAAAACCAGACAAGGATCCCATCAAAAAAGAGAGCTATAGACCAATATCCTTGATGAACACAGATGCAAAAATACTCAACAAAATACTAGCCAATAGGATTCAACAGTACATTAAAAGGATTATTCACCACAACCAAGTGGGATTTATTCCAGGGCTGCAAGGTTGGTTCAACATCCGCATATCAGTCAATGTGATACAACACATCAATAAAAGAAAGAACAAGAACCATATGATACTCTCAATAGATGCTGAAAAAGCATTTGACAAAGTACAGCATCCCTTCCTGATCAAAACTCTTCAAAGTGTAGGGATAGAGGGCATATACCTCAATATCATCAAAGCCATCTATGAAAAACCCACTGCAAATATCATTCTCGATGAATAAAAACTGAAAGTTTTTCCACTAAGGTCAGGAACACGGCAGGGATGTCCATTATCACCACTGCTATTCAACATAGTACTAGAGGTCCTAGCCTCAGCAATCAGACAACAAAAGGAAATTAAAGGCATCCAAATCGGCAAAGAAGAAGTCAAATTATCACTCTTCGCAGATAATATGATACTATATGTGGAAAACCCAAAAGACTCCACTCCAAAACTGCTAGAACTTGACAGGAATTCAGTAAAGTGTAAGGATATAAAATCAATGCACAGAAATCAGTTGCATTTCTCTATACCAACAGCAAGACAGAAGAAAGAGAAATTAAGGAGTCCATCCCATTTACAATTGCACCCAAAACCATAAGATACCTAGGAATAAACCTAACCAAAGAGGCTAAGAATCTATACTCAGAAAACTATAAAGTACTCATGAAAGAAATTGAGGAAGACACAAAGAAATGGAAAAATGTTCCATGCTCCTGGATTGGAAGAATAAATATTGTGAAAATGTCTATGATACCTAAAGCAATCTACACATTTAATGCAATTCCTATCAAAGTACCATCCATCTTTTTCAAAGAAATGGAACAAATAATTTTAAAGTTTATATGGAATCAGAAAAGACCTCGAATCCCCAAAGGGATATTAAAAAATAAAGCCAACGTTGGTGGCATCACAATTCCGGACTTCAAGCTCTATTACAAAGCTGCCATTATCAAGACAGTATGGTACTGGCACAAAAACAGACACATAGATCAATGGAACAGAATAGAGAGCCCAGAAATAGACCCTCAACTCTACAGTCAACTAATCTTCGACAAAGCAGGAAAGAATGTCCAATGGAAAATGACAGCCTCTTCAATAAATGGTGCTGGGAAAACTGGTCAGCGACATGCAGAAAAATGAAATTGGACCATTTCCTTACACCACACACAAAAATAGACTCAAAATGGATGAAGGACCTCAATGTGCGAAAGGAATCCATCAAAATCCTTGAGGAGAACACAGGCAGCAACCTGTTCGACCTCAGCCACAGCAACATCTTCCTAGAAACAATGCCAAAGGCAAGGGAAGCAAGGGCAAAAATGAACTATTGGGATTTCATCAAGATCAAAAGCTTTTGCACAGCAAAGGAAACAGTTAACAAAATCAAAAGACAACTGACAGAATGGGAGAAGATATTTGCAAACGACATATCAGATAAAGGACTAGTGTCAAGAATCTATAAAGAACTTAGCAAATTCAACACCCAAAGAACAAATAATCCAATCAAGAAGTGGAAAGAGGACATGAACAGACATTTCTGCAAAGAAGACATCCAGATGGCCAACAGACACATGAAAAAGTGCTCCATATCACTCGGCATCAGGGAAATACAAATCAAAACCACAATGAGATATCACCTCACACCAGTCAGAATGGCTAAAATCAACAAGTCAGGAAATGACAGATGCTGGCGAGGATGCGGAGAAAGGGGAACCCTCCTACACTGTTGGTGGGAATGCAAGCTGGTGCAGCCACTCTGGAAAACAGCATGGAGGTTCCTCAAAATGTTGAAAATAGAACTGCCCTATGACCCAGCAATTGCACTATTGGGTATTTACCCTAAAGATACAAACGTAGTGATCCAAAGGGGCACGTGCACCCGAATGTTTATAGCAGCAATGTCCACAATAGCCAAACTATGGAAAGAACCTAGATGTCCATCAACAGATGAATGGATCAAGATGATGTGGTATATATACAGAATGGAATACTATGCAGCCATCAAAAGAAATGAAATCTTGCCATTTGCGACAACATGGATGGAACTAGAGCGTATCATGCTTAGCGAAATAAGTCAAGCAGAGAAAGACAACTACCATATGATCTCCCTGATATGAGGAAGTGGTGATGCAACATGGGGGCTTAAGTGGGTAGGAGAAGAATCAATGAAACAAGATGGGATTGGGAGGGAGACAAACCATAAGTGACTCTTAATCTCACAAAACAAACTGAGGGTGGCTGGGGGGAGGGGATTTGGGAGAAGGGGGTGGTATTATGGTGTGTGTTTTGGTGAGTGCTGTGAAGTGTGTAAACCTGGTGATTCACAGACCTGTACCCCTGGGGATAAAAATATATGTTTATAAAAAATAAAAAATTATATTAAAAAAAAAGAAGTTCTTAGTGTATTATTGAATGATTTATTCAATACATGTGATCAGGATGAAAATCCAAATAACTATAGCAGAATATAACAGTAACAATAAAAAAATGCCATGATTTTAAGACAAAAATAAATAAATAGATGAGTTGAATTTGTATAAGATTTCATTTTCCCAGGAAAGATAAACTAACTGTTATTTCAAGATCTTTACTAAGTTTTAAAACACAATTTAAATACCAATATAATTTTTAAATCTCTCTCTTATTCTAAGTAGAAACAAGTTTGTGAAGTAATGTAATTAGTTAAATAAGATAATTTCAGAATTTAAAATTACTTTTGGCTTCCTTTCTTGTAATAAATGTTTAATATGTATATATAATTTTAATATCTTTAGTTATGTTGTAGAACAAGTATTGATTTGTATGACTGCTATGAAATAAAATATTTCCTTTAAAAAATAAATTAAATATGAATAGTTCTAAGTAAATAGTTATGACACCTTATTTTTTTTCTTCATGGTCCTTAACACTATTCTATAATTCAATAAACATGGTTGGCTTACATAAACATTAGTCACCATCACTACAGTATAGGATTCATGAGCAGAAAATATATCAGTTTTAATCATCACATTATACTTTGTCCAAGCTCTGTGCCTGCCTCATAATAGGTACCCAATAATCACTTGTTAAATAAATGAATAAATCAGACTATGTTTAACTTTCAGCATATGATAACAAGTAAATTCATGTGTGTATATGTATATGGGACTTTATTCAGACTCATTTGTAGAGAGGTATGATCAACTAAAATTATTCATTGTCTTTTCAAATGCAAAAAAAAGACCATTCCCAGAATTAAATCAAATGCAATTTTACTCAAGAAATCAATTGACTGGGGCACCTGGCTGGCTCTCAGTTGTTAAGCCTCTGCCTTTGGCTCAGGTCATGGTCCTGGGATAGAGCCCTACTTCAGGCTCTGCTCAGTGGGAAGCTTGCTTCTCCCTCTCCGCTTCCAGTGCTTGTGTTCCCTCTCTCTCTGTGTCTCTCTCTGTCAAATAAATAAATAACTTTTTCAAAAAAAAAAAAAGAAGAAATTAACTGACTATCTTCATTGCATACTGTTTTGATGGCCACTCAACAATCTGGGAGACAGGAAGATAGACATGATTTCAAAGAGTTTTACTTCAGGTACAGAGATCATGGAAAACAACAAAAGCTAGTAAAAAAAAATCTCAGAAACTATAATTATGTTTCTTAGGATGATACAGGGGGGGTCCATATATATATATTTTTTAATGGCCTCAAGTTCTTTGACCCTCCTTTTATCTAGAACTAGGAGTTATTGCCTACCCCGTGAGTCTCAACTGCCTTTGGATAACACTGTTAGCATAGCTGCAATGCGTTAACTTCTGAAACTAGGCAGAACACACTGTTCAGCTTCCACCCTGCTGCCACAATAACTCTTGAAACCCTGAGTTGCAATGTAAGTTCTGATTATCTAGAGGATAGCATCTTTGAGAAAGCTACCACCACATGAAATGCTCTCATGTAGGTCCTTAGGTCAACAGTCTCTGCTGAACCTGATCTTTGAGCCTTTTAAGCTCAGGCTATAGACAAGTAAATAAAATCATATCAAAATGGTTCTAGCCCCGCCTTTTGAATCATTTTAAGCCATTCAAGTTTCCATCCTAAAGCCCCAGACATGGAGAAAAAGAAATAAACCATATACATTTTGCCTTGTCATAATTCCTCACCCACAAAATCCACATTTTTTATGCCAAAAGTATGTGGATGTTTGTTATGCCTTAGCAGAAATCTGGAAAAGGGGTTCAGATAAATGAGAGATATCAGCTAATTTGAGGAATTCATGAAAGGCTTCATGAACACTGTTACTCAAATTTGTCATCTGCAGTTTCTGTTGAAGAATTCTTAGTAGTGAAAGTAGAAAATGATAAATGCATGAGGACAGAACATATTTACCAAAACCATAGCAATCCAATCTGGCTACAAGGTAGGACACATGTAGATAACAACTGAAAAATTAAGTCAGAACAGTAGATTAGGACAAAGTTATGAAGGTCTTTGATAAGTGAAGAGTCTGGATATAATGTAGTATGCAGTGGACTGTCACAAGACATATATGGTGGTGAGTAAGGATAAGAAACACACACCCATATATTGACATATATGTATATAAATATATCTATGTTTTTAACAAAATTTATATTATTTGTGGCATAGTTAGGTGATAAATATATATGTAAAAACAAATATGCCTCATATTAAACTAAAATAGAAAATTGATAACATAATTCATGTTTAAAAATTATAATTAATATGTGTTAATATATAAATTAAACTGTACTGAGTTTTAAACAATGGAATTTTATTTTTTCAAACAATGTATTTTGTCATTTTGACATTTTCATTTAACTTTATTAGTATGCAAACCTTTAAGCTCATCCTAATATTTGAAAAGTCAATATATAAAATATCTGATAGATAAAATTATTTATTGTAAGAATGATTTTATACTTTACTGCATTATTATGAGTATTTCCTATACTAATATGAATATATAAATTTAAGTATGTCTTAAAAGATATGGCACATGGATTCAGGCACCTAAATCAATACATGATATTACATGGCTATCAGTATTCATTTGCTTATTTTGTCTTCCTATGCATAAGTAATTGCAGAGCATTACTAAAATGACACAAAAGAATTAAAATTTTGAGAAAAGCTAATAGATCATTCAGTCATTTCATCACATAAACAAAGGTTAACTGGACAGGAGAGATTATTATATTCTCTAAATCAAAGAAAATTTTTTCATTGTTTATGGGAGGTAAATATGTGTTCCTTCTTTAGTTTCTTTTTCATAGATATAGTCTACCATTTTTGAAGCACTAAATATAACAGAAATGCAGTCTTGTTTGTAGTTATACTAAAAAAGTATATGACAACAACAGTATAGGAAGTTAGTTGAAATAAAAAATCTTTAAAAATATAACTTTAAAAAAGATGTATCTTTCATTTTAGTAGAATTTACTAAATAATCCTTATTTTTATTTTCTTTACGTCCACAAATGGGGAATAAATTTATAAGTAATAGCATTCATCAACTAGATTTCAAATTTTTGTTTGCTTAATTTCTTTCTTCATTCTATGATGATGAATTCTATATGGACAGCAGTTTTGTAATTTCCGTGTTATATCTTTGGAACCATATTACATTGTTGTTAAAGTTATAAAAAACTATCTGCTATTCTATTTTTAGTGTAATGGAATTTTAAAGGCTATGAGAAAACCTTCCATTCTGTAGTTCTCTTCCACTTTATTTATTTATTCTATGCCTGAAATTTCTGGCATCTATGAGCTTATCTTAAACCTTTAACACAGGGTAAAATCAAAATACTTTATAACTTTCATGAGGACAGACATGATTCAACTTCTTTGCTTTAATTTCCAAATTATAAGGTGCTGATTGACAAATGTTAATTAATACTTGTACAAATGGATGGGAGAATGAGCACATGAATAAATGAATGAAAGACTTTAAACTTTTTCTCTTGTCATTCTGCCACATTTAATATGGAATATTTGTAATTACCATGGATTTCACACTGAAATATGAGAAAACCATGCATTTATTGATAATGGCATGCATGGATAAGGAAACAGTATGGAGACATTGAGTGTGCATTAGTTTTAAGTATGTTGATACTATTATAAGGAATGTTGGGATGCCTAAGTACCTAGTGTGGTGTTTTATATCTTTTTAACAAATTGCTACAACATTATATGGTAAATGATAATATTTCTATTTTACAGGTAAGATAACTTTTTTTAAATTAACATATAAAGTATTATTTGCCATAGGGGTACAGGTCTGTGAATTGTCAGACTTACACACTTCACAGCACTCACCATAGCACATGCCCTCCCTAATGTCCATAACCCAACCACCCTCTCCATAGCCCACCTCCCCCCAGTAACCCTCATTCTGTTTTGTAAACTTAAGAATCTCTTATGTTTTGTCTCCCTCCTGATCTCATCTTGTTTCATTTATTCCTTCCTCACTCCCCAAACCCCACACTCTGCCTCTCAAATTCCTCATATCAGGGAGATCAAAAGATAATTATCTTTCTTTGACTTATTTCGTTCAGCATAATACTCTCTACTTCCATCCATGTTTTTGCCAATGGCAAGATTTCATTTCTTTTGATGACTGCATAGTATTTCATTGTGTACATATACCACTTCTTTTTATCCATTCATCTGTTGATGGACATCTAGGTTCTTTCCACAGTTTGGCTATTGTGGACATTGCCCCTATAAACATTCAGGTGCACGTACCGCTTCGGATCACTACATTTGTATCTTTGAGGTAAATACCCAGTAGTGCGATTGCTGGGTCATAGGGTAGCTCTATTTTCAACTTTTTGAGGAAACTCCATGCTGTTTTCCAGAGTGGCTGGACTAGCTTGCATTCACAGCAACAGTGTAGGGAGATTCCCCTTTCTCCACATCTTCTCCAGTATCTGTCGTTTCCTGATTTGTTAATTTTAGCCATTCTAACACTGGTGTGAGGTGGTACCACATTGTGGTTTTAATTTGTATTTCCCTGATACTGAGTGATGTTGAGCACTTTTTCATGTGTCTATTGGCCATCTGGATGTCTTCTTTGCAGAAATGTCTGTTCATGTCCTCTTCCTATTTCTTGCTTGGATTATTTGTGCTTTGGGTGTTGGGTTTGCTATTCTCCTATAGATTTTGGGTACTAACCCTTTATCTGATAAGTCATTTGTGAATATCTTCTTCCATTCTGACAGTTTTTTGGTTTTGTTAACTGTTTCCTTTGCTGTGCAAAAGCTTTTGATCTTGATGAAGTCACAATAGTTTATTTTTACCCCTAATATTTCTGTGACCCCACAGGACCTCAGACCACACTGTCCCTGAGTATGTTCCACCCCCTCTTAGCCTCTGGATCAATGTCCCTCAGTGGAGCAGACATTTAAAATTTCTGATTTTGTGCTCTGCTGCTCTGCTGCTTCCCAGGAGACGGCTCCTTCACCAATGGTCTATCTTCCTGTTGCTTTGGATTCACTTCTCTACACGTCCAACCTTTCAGAAAGTGGTCAATTTTATGTTCCTAAAATTGCTTCTCTTCTTTTCTATCTTCTGTTGAGTTTGTAGGTGTCCGGAATGGTTTGATACCTATCTAGCTGAACTTCTGGGATCTGATGTCATTTTAGTCGGCTAATCCTCTGCCATCTTGCCTCTCTCCCAGGTAAGATAACTTTAATAAAACCAGGATTCCAAACACATTTCTATAACATGGGTCTTTGTTAAAACACATTCTCAATCATACATAATTTAAATTTCATAAATTACTATCCCTTTAGAAACAATTGCTATTACCCTTCTCAGAGTCATGCTGGAATGCCCAGGACTCTTCTATAGATATTTTTCTTTGACCTACCAGATGGAAAAATTACTAAGCCAAGTCCATCTTTATTATCTGAAAGATTTTATACTTTAAACTTCTACTTCTTAGCTCTCTGATTTTATATTCTATTTCAATTCTATTATTGCTCAAAACTGATCTTCTAGATTTACTTAATTAATTAGGACTGCCAACTATTCAATCTGTAGAAAAATGAAAGCAAGTAAGACATTAATGCAGAAAATAATAGCTACTATTTTGGGAATAAAATATAATTCTTTATTTTTTATTTTTTATTTTTTATAAACATATATTTTTATCCCCAGGGGTACAGGTCTGTGAATCACCAGGTTTACACACTTCACAGCACTCACCAAAGCACATACCCTTCCCAATGTGCATAATCCCACCCCCTTCTCCCAACCCCCCTCCCCACAGCAACCCTCAGTTTGTTTTGTGAGATTAAGAGTCACTTATGGAATAAAATATAATTCTTAAGTAAGCTCGTGGGAAAATGGTTTAGTATTTTTAAAAGTTTCTACTGTACACAATAATAATTTGAATTTATTGTACTCTTTCTAATTAGATAAGAGGAATTTTAAATTTGAGAATTAATAAATATTTTCAAACTATCCACTAATTGCAGTACAAAGCTTATTTTAAATTGGTCCAAAGTAATATGAAAGTAGGAATACTTTTATTATCAAATAACACAAATAGAAAAAAAATTATAGCACGTGGTTATTTTGAAAGAATTCAGTTAAAAAACATGATGGTGTGCCTGGGTGGCTCAGTATGTTAAGCATCTCACTTTGGCTCAGGCCATAATCTCAGGGTCCTGGGGTTTAGCCCTGCTTTATGATTCCTGATCTGTGGGGAGTCTGCTTCTAAAACAAACAAACAAAAGAAATCATGGTAGTATAAGTACATACAAAAAGTGAGTTAATAAATTGGTTAGAAATTTTTATGATTATTGTGATAATATGACCACCAAATTAGATCTTATTAAAAGATCAGAAAGGCTGTTATGTAGAGCTATTAATTAATATGACCCAGAAATGGTAAGATAGATAATCTTTTTTCTCTAGTTATTTCCAGTGTTATATGAATGTAACTGGTCACATGAAGCTCTAAAATTTGTTATAATATTCATTTTTTTGCTTACATAGATATGTTCATTAGTAACAAGGTAACTTGCTATTTAGATTAAAAACAATCTGTTTTCTGAAAAGAAGAAATAAAGGAAAGCCATACTGAAAACGAATAAAATTATCATGAAATAAATAATTGAACATTTCAGTAAGATTTACACAAATAGTGCTTGTTTAACTTTACCTTTAAACATTATTTTAAGTCTCTCATTGCATAAGTTGACCTAAAAATCTGAAATAAATATTGATCATGTAACATTATAAAATATAGCTGTCTCTATATTAATTCTAAGTATACATTTTTAGATCTTAGTGCAAACTTCATTTTATGCCTATTGTAGAATAGGATGAATGAATTTAGAGAAATAGATCTCAGCCCTTCTTTTAAACTCAACAGTTATTAGTTCAGAAGACTAGATCTGAAGACTATAAGAAAAAAGCTAAAATACAATACCAACAAATTTTGGAAGAGATCTTTGCTAATAAAAAATTGTCTAGGCAGGGATGCCTGGGTGGCTCAGTCAGATAAGCATTCGAATCTTGGCTTCAGTTCAGGTCATGATCTCAGGATCTTGAGATTGTGCCCTCTGTCAACCTCTGCACTCAACATGTCTCCACTTGAGATTCTCTGCCTCTTCCTCTGCCCCTCCCCCTGCTCACATGTACTCTCTCTCTCTCTCAAATAAATAAACAAATAAAATATTTTAAAAAATGAGCACAGAAACCACCTAAAAGAAGTAAAAAAATTGCTTAAAATCAGTTTATCTGGAAATATGTGAAAAATAAGTGGTATGTGTATTCAATACTAAACTAACCCTTCAAAGAAGTTACAGAAGAAGAAATCACAAGTGGAAAAAGTTCTGAAAAAGTTTCCACAAGTGGAAAACATTCTGAAAATGTGTAAATAGGAACAGTTAAGCCCTGATAACTCAAAGTCCTAATAAAGTAAGCTTTAAATATAACATCTTAATTTTATAAAATTCTTAGAAATGATTACTAATATTTATAATGATATCTAAAGAAATATTATTTTGTGACTTTAGCTTAAACTCAATTCAATAACTCTGGTGATATATGAAGAATCACTTGTTAGTATGCAAGTTTTTTTGGTACTTATATGAAACCTTCTTCATGAAAAGTCTTTTTTTTTTTAATTGAGAAGGTTTTAGAAATTTCTTAGGGAAAGTTATACTATTAAAGTCATACATTGTGCTGTTTAGAAGTCAACAGTGTTAAATTTGGAACCATATATTTTATTTTGGACCAAACGTTCATCAACTGATGGATGGACAAAGAAGATATATATACATTGAGTTTTTATCAACTGTGTTGTATAGCAATCAACTTATTTATGATCATTTTTATATGTATTTTTTACAATTTTTGGAGGAAGGGGTGATTTTTAAAATTCTACCAACTATGCTCTTCAGTTTGTTTAATGTAATTGTGCATTCTATTGCATTGCTCAAATAATAAATTTTATGTTTCAGTTCCAATTATATCTTAAATTCCATTTTATATGTTGGAAATATGAAATTGATGCCAAGGAATTAAGGGTTTATTTTAAAGCTAACCATCATTAGGAAATAATTAGCATGTACCTCATTAGCCAAAAGGTCATACTAAAAAAAGCATGAAAATATGCATCCATTTATTCACTTAAAAATTTGTTGAGCTGGTCAAACACAAAGATTGAAAGTGATAGCTACTAAAACTTATGATGGGCATATAATAATGTATAATTATAAGGACTTGTTTTTTAAAAAGGTATAGACTGGTAATAAAATAAAGACTTTCAGTCATTATAGCCCTTGGAGATATCAACATGTAGTTAACACCTAAAATCTAGAAAATGATTAGAAAACTTTTGATATTTCCAATAGTAAAATTTTAAGGTATGTTTTTACATTTACATTCCAGTTCTGAAATATATATTTATAAGATAAATACCAATAATTAATTTAGACCTGCATTAGCTTCCCTGATCTAATAAATAGTTAGAAATGCAACTTAGGACAAAGTAGCTACCCTTCTAAATCTTCAGTTTCTTTTTTTGCAAACAATAATGGTCAACTTTTCTGCAGTGCTTAATATGTGACTAGAATCTTGTTAAGCATGGGACTATTTAATTATTTTAACTGCAAGAGGTGTGCATGTGTGTATGCGTGTGTGAACTGAAACACAGAATAGGTCAGATATCAAGATATTACAATTAAAAAATGATGGAGTTGAAAGTTGAATCTATTCTTGTCTAGATTCATTGCTTATGATCATAATAAGTCTACATGGTTCCCACTGAAAATTATGTATGACAATTCAAAGAAAGAACAAAAATGAAGTGTTTAACATAGTGTCTTGCTTGTTTAAAATGCTCAGTTGACATTAGCCACAGTTACAATTATATTAATAGATCTATTATTAATATATGTTATTTATCATATACAATTATATATTAAATGCATAAATATAAAACAAAGCAAAATTTAGTATGATATTTTTAGTGTTCTTTAGATCACCATAAAATTTAATAATATAATATCATGGAAACTAATATAATCCAGATATAATGCCTGTACCAGAGTTCTAGGAAGTTGAATAAACAAACAAAGAAGCATTCAAAGCAACTCATTAAAATACAAAGAATTAGAATATGCTGGGTCCCAGAGTCCAAAGATATAGAGTGATTGGGTGGGTATGTATGATAGATAGTGGATATGTTTTCATTGAGCAAATATTTACATTAATTAAACAAAAGAAATAAATGTGTTGAAGATCACTGAAACCATTTACCATTGCCAGAGAAGGTATTTTAAGACATTGCCAAGAGAAAGTTACAATGAAACCTGAGGTGTTGAATTACAACTATAGATATCATTTCATTATGGACAGATAAATAGGGTATAGGCAGAATATATAAGTGTATATAAATATATTCCAAGATATATTTTCAGGTTTTGTCTATATAGTTTGGAATGTGAAGGCAATTAACACTCTAGTAATGAGCATATTGAGAACATTGGTACTGATTTTGAAATGACATCTGCCATTAAATGTGACCAGGTTTACGTGGAAAAAAGTGCAAGATGAGCCTAGAACATTTTTTTGTTCTAGAAAGTAGGAAAATGCACAATGCATTGTGTGAATATATCAAAAGGCACATTTTTTCCAACCTGCCATTAGAGTTCTTGGGCCCCATTCTCTGCTGCACTAAGGAAAAGGACAAATATTTTAGTTTTTTCCATATGCCATGCACCATTCTAGTAATAAATTTTATTAGTGGTATGATAGTCTCCATACAGATCATAAAACATACCCATAGTTTAAACCATAAATTTATCTGTCTCCCATTTACGTACCTAAAAGTAGATAGTTCAAAGCTATAGTGTTGGGACCCTGGATCTATCAATCACATCACTCTATTGTAGAAGGTTATATTTGCAAAATCATTTCATGTTCCAAGATATCCAGTCATCATAAGTCATGATATCTCTAATTCAGTGAAGGAGAAAGAGAAGGAGAATGAGAAGAAGACAAAGACAAAGACGAAGATGAAGACGAAGACGAAGACGAAGACGAAGAAGAAGAAGAAGAAGAAGAAGAAGAAGAAGAAGAAGAAGAAGAAACAGCAGTAGAAGCACTAGAGGAGGAGGAGGAGGAGGAATAAGAGGAAGAAGAAGGGTGAAGAGGAGGAAGAAGAAGGGTTTATGTTTCTTTAATGACATTTTCTACCAGTGACACTTCACACCTACAGGAATTTTCTTGCAACAGCCTGGTCATATGACCATACACATCTGCCAGGGTGAGTAGGAAACACATATATTTCATGGAATTGTATGCTGAATTAAAAGATACATATTTTATTACTATAAAACAATGATAGAAATTGATATTGGAAGAGTACAAATAACAATATTTACTCCAATAATTATTCTTAATTCATTCACACACTCCTTTGCCCCCAATTAATCTAAATTACTTTCAATACATTCAAATCTATAAGACAGCACTAAATTTCCTTTTCTTGTAAATCTGCTGTCTAGTCTACTCTCACTGGGTTTCTAATTTTCTCTATTTATTTGCTGCACAGATGCCCTTCTGGGATCATCAGTCCTGATTATCCTATTTATTTTATTCAATCAGGTTGGTGGTTTCATTAGGAAATGTTTGTTTTCTATATCATTACAACTTTTCTCATGGGATGATCAAATTCCAAAGAAAAATAATACGTTTTTTAACTGTTTCTAAATGCTATTCTATTCTTATCAAGACATCTATCTTTATTTTTTTATGCTTTTCAGAGGATAGATCTTTCTGTTTTCTGTCATCATGCAGGAGGGACAGAATAACCACATATGATAGGGATTACTGTCCCAGTGAAAGGTTTCCTCAGATCTGTCATGTGAAGTTAGAGGGAGATGATTGTGAATAAACCAGGAAGTGGTTTTTCACCAGAACCACATGTGCCAGTGCCTGGATTTTGAACTTTCTAACCTCCAGAACTTTGAGAAATAAAATTCTATTGTTTACAAACAAGTCTGTGGTATTCTTTTATAGCCCAAATGGACTAAGAAATTATAGAATTTATGGAAAATAACTAACCAAATATATAAAAATGAATATACCCATATAATTGGAATTTCATGCCAACTGGATTTGAAAAGAACTGTGGTTTAGTAAGTATACTGAATACTGAACTTTTATTCACATCTATGTATCTTTATAAATTAGGATTTTCACCTGTGACAGCCATTAAATGAAATATTGACATAAATTGATCTTAGATTTAGATTTTGAGTTATTGTACTGAAAGCTTTAAAATACTACTTACATAATAATGGACCTATTCAGTCAAAGTGATTCTCTAAAGTGTATTAAAATAAATAATTGTTCAGCCAAAGTGATTCTCTAAAATGTATTAAAATAAATAATTGTAAACTATCAACATAGTGATATGAGTGTAAGGAAGACTTTGTTTCATTAAAAATATTATAAATAACCAAATTCTTTACTGTAAAATGGTATATTACATGGAACATGTTAATTTCAGCTTTGGTTAAAAGAAAAAAAAAAGTATGTGAAGCCAAAAGTATCCTGAAGCCTTAAGTGTAATGAATAATCTCGAAGAAGAGGAAACAATTGAAGCAAGTTCCTGGAAATGGGAATAGCGATAACCATATGTATTAAACTATTAACTAAATAAGTAAAATTTCTCTCTTTACATTATAGGAAGGATTTTTCTAAATTGAAAAAAAAGAGAAGAAAAAAAGAAATTTTTTTTTTAAGAAAAATAAGTCAGAAGTGTGATTTTACTAATAGCTGATTATTCTTGACTTGTTATCCTGAATCTAAAATGAATCTTAAAAGAAATTAAATTTATTATAAGGATTATTTTAGGAGGCATTTCACTTAAATTATTACCTATGATTTCTTTAAGAATTGTTTTTATGAATAAACTATGAGTTCATTTACTTATTATTAAGAATTCTATTAATATTAAAATAATTATTCAGAATCTAATGATTTTTTTTTTTATTTTTCAGAGGTACTTTTTAATGATCCAACTATTAGGTGAACAAAGTTATTAAAAATTCAAAGCAAATATTACTAATCATTTGGAGTCTGGATATCACAATTCACAGGGTCACTTTTTTTTTATTAATTTTTTATTTTTTATAAACATATATTTTTATCCCCAGGGGTACAGGTCTGTGAATCACCAGGTTTACAGAATCTAATGAATTTTAAAATACAATGTACAATCTCAGTTTGAGGCATAACATGCAAGCCATTCATTTTTCATTAAAATATTTTAATAATATATTGACACAATAGTACATGCAAATGTTTCTATTTGAAATACACTTTCATTTTGGACAATTCATCATTTTTTCCTGATGGAATGTTCAACCAAGGTTTTTTGTTTGTTTTTTAAAAATTTATTTTTAGAGAGAGACAGACAGAAAGAGAGCACGAGGAAGGAAGGGCAGAAGGAGAAGGAGAAAGTGTACAAGCAGGCTCCCCACTGAGTGGGGATTCTGAAGCAGGACTCCACACAGAGCTCTATCCCAGAACCCTGGCCTCATGACCTGAGGCCAAAGCAAGGGTTAGAAGCTGAACTGACTGAACCATGTAGATGCCTCTGTACAACCAAGATAAACCATTAAACTCAAAAAGTATCATCCTTCATTAATAAAATAAAAGAAAGCAGAAAATATATATATTTTTAAAAATTGCATGATAATACACACACTAAACACTGAATTTGGTGTCTTTTTGATGTTTTTCTAATTATTAACCCTGGAGGGGAAAGAGATAAGGAACTGTGACATAGTTATTCAAGAAAAGAGAGAATGCAAATCATCTCAATCTTTCTCTCTAAAAAAGCTGATAATTGAATTTCTAGAAATAAGCTACTAATGATTTGCTAGAACAGGGAATCTCAGAGTTGTTCTATATACCTCTATGACTTTATCCAACCAACTGAAAAGCTCCATGAGGTCAAAACGATTTTCATGAAAATACTAAGGCATTATTTGTCTTTTATTTAAATTTTTTATTATGCTGATGCATGCATTTCTCATACAAAAATAATTTTGATTAAATTTTTAACACTTCAGCATGAATCAAGTCAGTGGCATCAAACTGTATTAGTAGTCATTGCATTTTACACTTCTTGAACTAAGAGGAAAAATACAACCAGTGCATTTAAGAATGTCCTTGCTAACTGTAACGGTTAAATTTTGTGTCAGCTTATCTAGCTTATAGTGCCAAAGGCATAGACCTTCATCAAACACTAGTCTCAATGTTAACGTCAAGGTATTTTGTAGATGTGATTAACATCTGCAATCATTTGACACTGAAAAAAGTAGATTACCCTCAACAATGCCTTCAGCCAATTGAAGGAAACAGGTTTCCAATAGAAGAAAGAATATTGCATCAAGGCCTGAACAGAAATCCTCACTGAGTTTCTAGATCCCTGGCTTGTGTTATGGATTTTGAATTCAAGAATGCAAACATCAACTCTTATCTGAGTTTCCAGCCTAATAGCCTCCTATACAGATTTTGGACTTGCCAGTCTCATAAATATATGAGCCAATTCCTTAAAGTAAATACATATAAGTATATAAATATAAATTTAATATAAATATAAATATATATAAATGTGTGTGTGTGCATGTGTGTTTGTGGGGGTTTTGTGGGTTGGTTTGTTTTTGTCTAGAGAACACTGACTGCTACAAATTTTGCTACAGAGATTGGTTTCAGAGGGACAGAATCTTAAGGATGAGTTCTCTGAATTAGTTCTGGGGTTTGTGAAATTGACTCACTAATCTGGTTCTAATTCAACATACTAATTATTCTATATCCAGTGGCAAAGAAGGCACTCATCATCCATGACAAGAGGTGGCAGTAGAGATATGCTAATTATCACTGTTAGATACTCCTAACCAAATAGTTACAAGAGGAAAGGTTCTGAGTGACCATGTATTTGCTATCATAAAACATTTTTATCAAATTAATGAGTGTAATGAGATTGGCTGGTTGCTCCTAATGCTGCACAAAGTACAGAAACAGAATGAGCTCAGGGCTTTAAATTCCCCACATGAATGGCCTGGAAGTATCTATGTCTTCCCTGAACGAAACCCTTATCTCCTGTATTCACAAAGATGAGATTTCTAAAATCAAACCCAGAGCTTCATCCTGTGAGTGGTTGAATTACAGCCACAAATTGAATTCTCAACCTCACAGGGTATATCTTATTATGTAAATGCATTGATTGGAAAGGGATAGGATCCTGAAAATCAGAATGGGACATATGAGGAGGTCTTGGCGTAGCTGGAGACAATAACCTATACATACATTCTGCCAACTTCATGCCTGAGGAGGCTGACTAAGAAAGCTGTAATGTCTTCCTTTTAGGTAGTTAGCTGGGAAGATACTGACTATATTCATGTCAGGATCCACCCTTGCTACTTTTCTTTGCTTCAAAACTTTTAACGAGCTAGATTCAAGTATCAGTGGGGCTTAAAGATGAGGTACAAAATGTGACCTATGAGGAGGTCTACTATACTCCAAAAGAATTACATGAATACTCCAATTTATACAGGCATAAATTCTGAAGATAGGGTGATAAATATATATCAAGAGTCTAGGATAATGGCAGAAGGAACATTATTTTGAATCTAACTAAATTGTTGACATGGAACCACTCTACAGAGATTTTGGATCCAGTGTTATAGTTTGAAGGGTTTGAAAAGTCTCTGTTTATCTCACTGACTTGCTGAAATATAGACCCAAAAAAAGTGGCCTACAGTAAATTATGTTGAAATGCCCTAACTACCTTGTATTTTGTAGAAGAAAGTATGAAAAATTTAGGGAGATTTGAATGTTAGAGTGGATTTATCACTAGGACCTGTTCGCCCACTCATGGGTACATACCTTTTACCATATCTGTGAAAGATATACCTGTGAGGGGAGACTCATCATATTTGAAGAGTTCTGTAGGTATTCTTTTCTATTGATCAGAGACTGCCACCACTGAACTGAGACTCTTAAATTCAATGGGAATAATTAGATGCCAAGAGGTCAAGTGACAACGTTTAATTGCAAAAGACAAGGTGGATATGGTTACTGTAATTAACAGAAAATCCAAGTGGTAAACAGGTAAGTCTGACTTGCAAAAACCATGGTGTCCCTAGAAGAGAAGCAGAGGGGCAGTCCTTTAAACCCTTACTTGATCTGTATAAGTAGAAGAGTTCCAGGTCAGGTAAATCAAAATTTAATCTTAATTACCAAGACAAAGAATCATAGCTTCTCAAACAATTCCCACACTGGAGCCTGTTTATGAGCCTAGAACCACTTGAACGAAGGAGGGCTAGGTCTCTTAAAGTAAGGACCCCGGTACACTGCTAAAAATATATACTGTTAATCTTTCTCTCAAATTCCCCAAAGGGACCAATTGCCAAAGTGATTGTGTTTTGTGGAAGAAGGAATAATCAGTCTTTCAGGGGATTGCTGGACACTTGCTCTGAATGGACACTTTTTCAAGGAGACTCAAAATATTCCTGTGGCCCACAAGAGTCAGAGAAAATGCTTATGGCACTCAATAGAGTTTTATCTCAGTTTCATTTCAAAGTAGAACCAGTGGCTCCTTAAACACACCTTTGGTTATTTCTCCAGGTCCAAAATGTGTAATTAAAATAAACATTGGTGGAATCACAGGACTGATTCCTTCACCTGTCAAATGAAGGCAATTGTGCAAAGTCTAAAAGGAAGCCACTAGAACCACCTTTACTTAGGAAAACAGTAACCCCAAAGCAACACCATATTACTATAAAGGATTGCAGATTAGTGCCACGGGCAAGGTTTTGAAGGATACAGGGTTAGTATTCCTATGGCTTTTTTCCATTCAATGTACCTATTTGCCTGCACAAGGGATAGTTGTGTAAAGGGAGAGAATGAAATGAAGTAAGAGAAGTATGTTGAGAAAATACTATGAGTGTGTAATTTTTCTATTGCTACATATTAAATCATGACCAGTTTAGCAACTTAAAACAACATATATTTTTCATCTCACAGTTTGTATGCATGAGCAGTCAGTATATTTTTATTACTCTCTGTTCAAGGTCGCATCATACTGAAATCAAGATGTAAGCTAGGGATGTGATCTCATCTGAGACTCAGAGTCCTTTATGATCCTTACTGGTTATTGGAAGAATTTAATTCCTTTTGGTTGTGGGACTGAGGGTAGTGCTTCCTTCTAACCATCAGCTGGAGGATGTTCTGAGGTCCTAGAAACCTTCAAAAATTCCTGCCACATGTCCCTACCCACATATCTTGGCAGATTGTTCTTTCAAGGCCAGTAGAAGGATCTCTATCTCCCTTCAATTCTCTCTGACATTTTTTTAAAGTCTCATCCAGGAAAATGTCCATTTTGAGTAACTGAAAGTCAAATAATTAGGGACATAAATCACTTCTTCAAAATCTCCTTGTCATATAAATTGGTGTGATTATGCTAGGGATGTCCCATCATATTCACAAACCAATTTACAACAAATAGGAGGGGATATGTGCATCAGGAAGTAGGAATCTCAAGGCTTCCTAGGAGCTGCCTATCACAACGACTTTGGGTGCTGGGCTGAGTTTTTAAAATAAAATGCATAAGTAATAGCAATTTACCATTTAGAAGTAGATAGGAATAGAATAAAAATAAAGAGAGAGTGCTCTAGCAGTGTTCTGAAGACAAATTTGGAAATGTAAAATACCTGAGACATTTAGTTTAAATTGGTTTATTAAATTAATAAATTATTAATTAGAAAATTCCTGAAATGAATAAAGTAATGTTAACCAAAATTAAGATTATTTGCCTTGGGGCACCTGAGTGTCTCAGTCAATTCAACATTTGACTCTTGGTTTTGGCTCAGGTCATGATCTCAGGGTTGTGAGTTCAAGCCCCCTGTCAGGCTCTACACACAGTGGAGAGTCTCTCTCTCTCTTTCCCTCTACTGCTTCCTAGCCCTCTGCTCACACACTTTCTCTCTCTCTCTCTTTCAAATAAATAAATAAATCTTTAGCAAAGATTATTTATTTCATGTAATGAACAATCATGTAAATTAATTAAAGAATTTCAAGGCATTAATAATAAAATGTGTGAATAAAGGAAAAGAATGAAAGCTAAAGTTACCCAAGCCTGAGTAAGAAGAACATCTAGAAAGGAATTCTAATTTCAGGAGATAGAGTTTCAGGTAAGAGACTTGGTGTACTAATTTTCTATGGATGATATAAAAATTACCATAAATTATGAATTAAAACAACATACATTTATTTCATGGTTTCCAATACAAAATGTCAAAAATCCAAAATGGGTCATGCTAGGCTAAAATCAAAGTGTCTATCCACTTTGTTCATTCTGGAGGCTCTCTGAGAGGATATATTTTGTTTTCCAGCTTTTTTAGGTACCCACATTCCATGGCTTGTGGTTCTCTTCATCCATCTTCAGAGTCAACAATGATATTTTGATGTTTTTGATATAGTAATATCAATTTATTCTGACCTCTTCTTCTAATTCTCTCTTTAAATTTAAATGATCCCTATAATTATATTGAGTTCCCTTGAAAAAAATCCAAATAATATCATCACAAAGTCAGCTGATTAACAATCTGGAGTTCTTCTACAACCTTAATTCCCCCTCTTACCTATAAAATAGCAGTCATAGCTTCAGGGAATTAAGATGTGACATCTTTGCAAGTCCATTCTTCTTCTTCTTTTTAATTTTAAAATACTTTATTGCTAAAAAGTATGCTAACAATCATCTGAGCTTTCAGTGGGTTATGATCACTGATCACAGATCACCATAACAAATACAATAATAATGTAAAAGTCTGAAATATTATAAGAATTAACAAAATGTGATAGAGACATAAAATGAGCAAACGCTCTTGGAAAATGATACCAACAGACCTGTTTGATTCAGGGGTGTCCTAAACCTTCAATTAATAATAATAAAAAAAGTTATATCTGCAAAGCACAATCAAGGAAAGCACAATAAAATGAAGTATGCCTGTACTTCCAAATTCCAATCGCATTAATAAAATTCTAATCCAGGGTAGGGGGAGAATATTGTCATATGTCCAATCAGCATTTTCCAATTAAAATATATGTATAATAGGCTTATTTCTTGTACCCAAGGTTGTAAAACTTTTATTCATTACCAAGCACAACAAATGTACTGAGTCTGACTTATACATACATGATTTGTTACAGAAACAAACAAACAAAAAATCTTATAATAAACTTCTCAGATTTAAGATTTTCCAATATTCATGCTAAATAATTGGGAAGAATTTCAAGAATTTCCTGTTCATCTAGGTCTTTTTGTGTGTGTATGTGTCTCTTGGTCTTCTTCTTCATCTTCTTCTTCTTCTTCTTAATTAGGTGTGTCCATTATTCTACCTGTCACACATAGATAGAGGAAAAGGCATTCAAATTATGAATGTTTTAGGTTATTTCACTTATTTTAGTTTCTTTAATAAAGTACACATTTTCCATTTTATCCCCCCAAAACAACGAACTACAGTGGCACGGAGGTAGTCTGTTTGACTTGTTTTGTTTCTATTTTAGTAGATCCAATATTTACCCTAGATAAACCATTATAATATCCATTCCTTAATATTAAAATCCAATTAAAAAGAAAACACTACAAGGCTTAATTATTGAGTCCTGAATGGGAGAATAAACTCCAACCCCAGTATTCAGTGGCCTTCAACAAATTATCTGATCTTTTTCATTGTTCTCACAGAATCCTTATTTAAGCAGTCAAGTTTGTTTCATATATAACTTAGATTTTTTCATTTATTTTTAATAATTGAAGTGTTGGAGCTACAGGCTTATATTTTGTCAACACAGGGATATTTTTGTGTATCTTTGAGAGTAAAGTGTTCAACTCTGAGCAATGTCTGTGGGCACCACACACCATAGCAGGTGAATTTTTAATTTTTGTTTTTGTTTTTTTGTTTTTATTTTTGCATATGAACGATTCCACACTCAAAATAAGCATTCCTCATTAACATTAATTGTTTCTGCAAGGTCAAAAGGAAAAGACAGTCAACTCTAATTATAGCTATTGTAGACTAGAAGTGATGTGTTACTAAATAACTCCTAACATCCTCAATTTTGTTTTTATAGGTTTTATTGGAAATGAGAAAAATGCGTGTATCTCCAAAAGCACCAAATTAAAGAATTTGAAATGTACATGGATTGCATTCATTTTAAGTAAAAAGTGAGAACACCTTTCCTTACTATCAAAATGATTTTACTACTATTATTTCTCATATTAAGGAACTAGAGAAAAAAACATGTGTAGTAAATTTCAGGGGACTTATTCTTTTTGTATCAAGAACTGGAAATCCATTTTTGTATCAGGCCTTTTTGTATCAGGAACTGGAAATCCATTTTTTAAATATTTGAGAAATATATTATTTATTATATTTACATATAGGAACCTCTTAGAGAATTCCTTAGGAATTCAGAAAGATAAACAATGAAGGATCACAGGGACAAAAACTAGAAGAGCTCCAAAGATCAGTTAATTCTCTACTCCACATTTTTTTCCTCTTTCTACTTTTCTCCCCCTCATTTCCATTATTTCCTCTTTCCTTTCTTCCCCTGTTCCCTTATCTCTTTTCTTTTATTCCTCCTCCTTTTTCTCTGATTCTTTACTTCTATAATTCATATAAATGTAAACTCTTAAACCCATCCAGAATCTGCTTACTTTTATTTCATGCATGGTCCATAGTAGCTCCAGACTGCAACATACAGTTGCTTTGAACACATTCATTTATTCAGTTTTGTTGTGTATCTATTACATACTTTTCATTACTAAATGGATTTAGTATCAATCAATAAAGCAAGAATAGGGTCCCACTTTTGTGCATCTTATATTATAATGAAGAAAGACAGCCAGTAAATAATAAACCATGAAAATTAAATCATGTACTATATTAGGATGTAGTAAGAATTATGAAAAATAAAAAAGACTAAGGTACCCAAAAATGAATTCAGAAATAAGTTACAATTTTAAATCAAATGATTAGGAAAATTACATTTCATTGTCAGTTTATTTGTGTGTTGCTTGACTTTAACTCCCCAAGGGTGAAAATGTGATTGACCTAAGTCAGGTTACAATATATTTCCATTTTATGTTCAAATAGTTGGATAGTGTATGTGGTATTTTCCAAGCAGTCATGCTTCTCCATTAAATCTGTAGACTATGATTTGTTTACCACAAAAAAATACTAAAACGAGATGTCCTAATAAATTTATTCTTTAGGTGAAGATTATATCAAATATCATTGGTCTATTTTCCAATAGGTCAAATTTCAGCATATTTACAAGATTACACCAGGCCACCTGTTTTCTAGACCCACACCCACCATTCTGCCCAAGCTTTGCCTCTAAATGAATCACTGGATAGCTGCATAATTAGTTACTGTTCAGGGATTAAAAGCTCCACTCTTCAGCACCCTCCATACTATCTGGTTCATTGGTAAATACTGTCCTCAGCTCAATAGAAAACTTACCAGAATGGTAAACACACCCTAAAAACAAGGAACAGGTCATTGTAGTTAGTTTCCCATACATGCAGTCATGAGCTGACACAGGTTCAGGTTATATACATGGTAGATTTAGAGAATGTTTATAAGCCAACAAGAATCCAATCTTCTTTGTACAAGGAAATCAATATGGAACGTTCTAATAGCAGTCATTACTAAATGACAAATACAAGAGAAATAGCTAAGAGTACTATTTTCTTGCACTGACCTGGTCACATAAGGCTATCATGATGACATCTTTCTCTGGGGATTGAAATTTATTAATGATAATTTTTTAAAAAAGTGACCATCTGTCAATCTGCCTGTTTCCTTATTTATCCAATGACCATCACCATTACCTGCTATGGTTAGACTTTCTGCTTTATCAGGTGTACTGTTTACCCACAGAGCAGGTAATAATGGCACACTTGTTAGTTTACTCAGTCATATACTCAAGCAGATGTCATAGAGTCTGACTGTCCATGATGCTTGATAATGGAGCTACATTCATAGTTTTCCCTAAGTTAGCTAGATGGGGTAAATAATTATCCATCCCCAAGTGCCTATGGAATTATACACTGTAAAATCCAATGATATTGCATCTTTTGCATTAATATAAGCCTCTTTGGGTTCATATAAATTTAAATGTTGTCTAAGACTACTGAATGAGGAAAAAGGAAGTTGTTATGTGGGAAAGAGATTTAGTTTTATATTTGCATCCTCTCCTATTCCTTTATTCACACTTCCTGATTCTCTATATATATTTCCTCCTTTTTCAATTTAAGTTATGCACTTTAACCATGCCTTTTTATCACCTATTTTGAACAACAAACATTTTATTATCTCTGTGGATCATAGAGGATAAAGAAAATCATTCAATAATGTCTCTTTATCCATTTCTGCACATTGGTAACATTGAATGTATTCTTTGATCAGAAGAAATATCTTCGGTTAGAGGGCAAATATATATATATATATATATATATATATATATATATATATATATATATACATGTATTCCTATATATTCATATATTTAATGAAATGATATGTCTTATTTAATCCTGAAAACCTAGGACCTAACACAGTATCTTGCATTTACTCAGTACTTAAAGAATGACATTTTTCTACTTGAATCAAAATCATCATTTTAACAGATTAATTTTGGAATCACCATTTTGCTGGGGTGGTGGAGATGAGAGGATATCACAAAACTGTATGCCTTTTTAATAATCTACATTTTATAGAAACTTTCTCCTTAACTACTCCACCTCCCTTGAATACCTAAGCATGGCTCTTTCTGTTCTGAGCCATAACAGTGCTTGATGTACTAATAAAGATGTGCTGAGCTGTATAAAACCTAAGTTGAGTTGTCAAACTGAAGAGCACATGCCAACTGCTGTCTCCTGTGTACTCAGGATTTAAACTATGTTCTGTCCACAGCAAAACAGTCTTCAAAAGGAATATATTACCATATTGGAGGCAACATGGAATTTCTGGCATGTTGTTGCCTTTCTTTATTGAAACAAAAAGCCTCTGTATTTTCTTTATTAAAAAAAATAATAGTCCAAAGAAAACTGAAGTGAATACTGAAATGTTGGGAATTATCATCTCTAAGTCTTGTAAAAACCCTTTATTTATAATTGTCATAATACTAATATTAAACCATGTGAATTTATTAATGATGTCTACAAATAATAAAAATTATACTGTTAAATTAAATATGAATTATAATGTGGTGATATTAATATATGAGCATTATATATTTATTGTATATATTATATGTACTTATTTATATACACAGGCATACATTACATTTTGCATATATTTAATCTCATGTTAAGATGTATGTAGTATATATAAATATGTAAGTATGGACATATATTTAAATAGATATATTTAACTCTTGTCCTAGTAAGATAACACTGTTAATGATTCTGTTTGAATTTCATTCAGGCTGAAAATAACAGAATACCTCAAAGATTTCTCTTTGCTAAAGGCCATGAAAAATGGTAGTTTGAGGAGGGAAGGTGACTTCATCATAAAAATTGGATTGACGTTGGATGAAGTCACACATACAAGAAGAAAGGAGAGAGAGGTACAAAGTTTGAGGCATTTTTTTTTCTTTCTCTTAGGTATATTCTCTAGAAGTATTGTACTAAAATAGAGATTCTTATTCAAGTTATTACCAAGAGAATGTGCTCATATGAAACTGTTCAGAACAGAGTAGAGATAGTATTTGGGATGTGAATGAGCAAACCAAGGCATCAGCTAAGTCCAGCTTTATCCTGATTCCCGGAAGAGTTTAAGAGCATAAAGGGCATCAACTAAATGTTCTGACTCAGGGCACAGACATTTTTACATGCTTCCATTATTCACTGACAAGAGCTATCCCCTTTCAGGAGTGGCATAGCTCCAAGCAACTTTGGTAAAGCAGCTCCAGGTAACTCAGCATACATTCTGTGGACCAGTCCAGCTGTAAGCAGTTTGCAGACAAGGACACCCACATAGGCTGGTAGTTGGGGGCATAAGTCCCAAAAAGGAAATCTCAGTAGGCATCAAACTAATTGACTACCTTATTCTAGGCTAATGTTAAATAATACCCATCACTTATGACAACATATGCCATGCCAAAATTTCCCTCTAAAAATAATCTTTCTTGACTCCAGTCCCAGGTTCATCCCTCTTTTGTGGTTTCTAGATGTCAGAATTTTATCATTATTATCTCTTTATCATTTCTCTTCCATTCCTATTTCAGATATGCAAAGGCAGCAAAATGAATAGCTGTGAACAACTGAAAAGCAAGAAGGCTCAAAGTAGAGAAGTCAACCTTTCCTCTAATAGGACAGGCTGCAGAGATCCTAATCTGGGGAGGGGAAGAAACTGGATTTGGCTTGGGAAATTCAACTTTGATATCATAATTGTCTGTAAGTTTTGTTTTGTTTTCCATTTTATATTATAATGGACTTTGTTCTTTAGATGAGTTTTAAATTTATTTTTAAAAAACTGAGTAGTCCCAATAGTTTATTTTTGTTTATGTTTCCCTTGCCTCAGGAGACACATCTAGAAGGAAGTTGCTACAGCCAGAGTCAAAGAGGTTACTGGCTACGTTCTCCACTAGGATTTTTAGAATTTCATGTCTCACGTTTAGGTCTTTCATCCATTTCTGTGTGTGTGTGTGTGTGTGTGTGTGTGTGTGGATGGTGCAAGAGAAGTGTCCACCTTCATTCTTGTGCATGCTTCTATCCAATTTTTCCATACATTTGTTGAAGAGACTTTTTCCCATTGTATATTCTTGCCTCATTTGTCAGGGATTAATTGACCATATAGTTGTGGATCCATTTCTTAGTTTTCTATTCTCCTCCATTAATCTTGTGTCTATTTTTATGCCAAAAGCATACTGTTTTGGGTACCACAGTTTTGTAATATATAATTTGAAGTCAAGAATTATGATGTCCCCAGCTTTGATGGTATAGAGACCTCCCCTTATCTATCACCCCCAAGTTTCTCCTATTGTTAACATCTTATATTAGCATGATGCATTTGCTATGGTCAATGAAAAAATGAACCAATATTGTTAGATTACTTATTAACTAAGGTCCATAATTTATTGAAATTTCCTTATTTCTACCTCATTTGTTTTTTTCTATCCCATGATATCACTATGTCTTCTTGAAGACATTTGTCATTTCTTCTTAGGCTCCATTTGTCTATAACAGTTTCTTAAATTTTTTTTTCCTTTTTGATGACTTTGAAATTTTTGAGGAGTACTGGCCAGTTTTGTTTTTGGGGTTTTTTTGTGTGTGTGTGTGTTTTTATTTGTAAGATGCTCCTACAGAATCAGAATTTTCCCACTGTTTTTGTCATAATTAGGCTAGGGTTATGGCTTATGAAGAGAAAGACCACAAAGGTGAATTGACATTTTAATCTTATCATATAAAGGGTAAATACTATCAATACGATTCAGCTTAGTTGATGTTGACCTTGATCTCTTGACTGATGTAGTGTTTGTCAGCTTTCTCTACTATTAAAGTATTATTTTTTCATTATTTGGATCTTGTACTCTTTGGAAGGAAGTCACTATGCACAACTCACCCTAAAGGAGAAGGAGCTATGACACCCCTCACTGAAGTCAGAATATTGGCATAAATTATGTAGAATGCTGCATGAATTTTTTTTATTCTTATCCATTTATTTTTTCAGTCATTTATTTATATTAGTATGGACTTATAGGTATTCATTTTATATTTTGGCTTGCAATCCAATACTAATTTATATATTTTTTGCATGAATTTTTCCAGTTTTAACTATTGGGGAATTCTAATGTGTCTCCTTGATCTACCTTCATCTATATGGTGTTTGTCTTTTTTCCTTCCTTTCTCCCTCTACACTCTTCTCTTCTCCTTATATTTCCTAAATTTATGACTCTACAATATGCTCCAGACTCATCATATAAGTCAGACAATCCAACACTGAACTCATCCATTTGTTCAAGGAACTCTGACTCATTTTATTAGGAACCAAGATCTGAGTGCTTTGTGTCCTTGCTACTGAGTGTCATAGTTTTTATGGATTTTTGGTTGGCAGACAAAGGCAATGTATATGTGTTAACCAACCTGTGGAGATATACATATATACATATGTATAAATATTTCTAATGAAACTACCTGTACCTATATGAAGCCAAACATGAGTTCATACTAACATCTTCATCTCTAATCCTTTGTCACATGAATCCAGTGGTAACCTCCTCCCCTTGAAGATATATAAATTGCCACTTCAATAGTAATAAACCTAGATACTACCAAATATTTTCCACTTACTTACTTTTTCAATTTCAGTAAAATTGTATATTAGGAAAAATTAAGCTCTACTCCCACTGGGGGGAAAAATCTTTATTAATTAAAATACAGTGCTTACATGCACATTCTTTTGCCATTAGTATTACAGGCTATAGACATTTTTAAAATTATATATATATATATATATATATATATATATATATATATATATTAGCACCAGTTCCTCCATCTTCTTCAGCAAAGTTGTTTCATGTATTTGTAATACAATTAGATTCTCTTGTCTAAATCTGCATTCCTTCCTATAGTCCTCGAAATCCTAAGAAATTAACATAAAGTTTACTTCTTGCCATTAAATTTTTGGAATTTTAACAACTGCATAATGTCATATATCCATCATTAAGCATCATATAGAATAACTCAAGCAAATGGGTACCTGGATGGCTCAATCAGTTAAACAACAGACTCTTGATTTGTCTCAGGTCATAATCTTGGTGTCTTCATGAGATCAGGTCCCATGTTAGCTTCATGATAAGTGCTGAGTCTTCTTGGGTTTCTCTACTTCTCCCTCTCCCTCAGCCCCTCCCCTCACTTGCACACACTCTTTCTCATAAATAAATAAATAAATAAATTTTTTTAAAAAAGAAAGAAAATAAAAGGAAAAAAGAACAGATCCACCAACCTAAAAAAATTCCCCTGCACTTCACTTACTTCATCTTGCATACATCCCATCTTGACCACTGACCTGGTTACTGTTTTTATAGTTTTGGTTTTTCCAAAATGTCATATAATTGGAATCACATTGGCTTCTTTCACTTAGCAAAATTTGTTTAAATTTCTTCTATATCTGTCCATATCTTAATAGTTGTTTTCATTATTTAAAATATTCTATTGTATAAATATACCATAGTTATTTTTTTTCTATTCACTGATTATATGACATCTTAGTTGCTTCCATTCATGTGCACATTTTCATGTAGACATAGATATTCAAATCAGTTGGATAAATACCTAGAAGCACTATAACTAAATCACATGGTAAGAGTCTGTCTAAAAAGCTACTAAATTTTCTTGCCAAATGAATTGTATCATTTGTCATATCCACCAACAATGACTGAGAATTCATATTGCTCTATATCCTTGCTAGCAGTTGGTATTGTCAGATTTAAAAATATATGTATATCCACTCTAATGGGTTTGTAGTGGGTATTTAATATTTTCATGATTTTTTTTTCTGGGAGTCTTTAACTCTCACGTCCACACAGGGCCTCCATGCAACTCATAAATTACAGTTCAGGGTTTCCTACCTGTGGCACTAGTTCCTACAACAGTTTCCACTTGTGACTCTACTTTATGTTTCTCTGTTTCTCCAGGTTTGCATACAATAGCTTGCCCTGGGTCCTCACCTCTCTAAAGGATCCAAGAAAAGTTGTTGATATTTCAGCCTGTTCAGCTTCCTGTTTATTGTTAGGATGGACTGATGACTTCCAAGCTCCTTTCATTTAGAACATGGGCTATTTTTTTTTAATTTTTTTTCAGTGTTCCAAAATTCATTGTTTACACACCACAGCCAGTGCTCCATGCAATACATGCCCTCCATAATACCCACCACCAGGCTCACCCAGCTCCCCACCCTCCTTCCCTCCAAAACTCTGTTGCTGAGTTTAACTTAATTTAATTTAGTTTTTTAAAAAAAGATTTTATTTACCTATTTTTGAGAGAGAGAGCACACAAGCAGGAGTGGGAGGAGGAGCAGAGGGAGGGTCAGGCAAAGGGAGGGGGAGAAGCAGGCTCCACACTGAGCAGGGAGCCCAACATGGAACCCAATCCCAGGACCCTGGGATCATGACCTCAATCAAAGGCAAATGCTTAATTGAATGAGCCACACAGGCTCCACCAGTACATAATTTCACTTAAGTACTTAATAGTCTTAATAAATTGTCATCAAATATTTTTCAATTATTTAACTGCAAATATATTATATCTCTTGCACTTGTGTTTTGTCCTTGTTTTCTCTCTGATCATTTAAATTTATATATTTTCCTCTCAGACCCTAGAAGGCTCTCTTTAGACTTTCTCCATATACTAACTTGAATACATTTACATGATTACCATCTCTTTCATGTGCATTTATATAATGTTAATATATTCCAGAAGTTTCCATTTGATATCTACATTTTCAGTTTATTTTTAATAATTCAAGTATATTTTTTCCTTTATGTGGTAGTTTCACTTTAATCTAATAGATTTTGTTTTCAAGAAAGCCTATTCTTGTTTCATATTTTCTATGGCCTATTGCTGAGGCAATTTGTGTAATAAGATTTTTATTCTTATTCTAGAGTGTGGCTCCTTAAACACATGGATTGCATATATGTTAAATAAAATTCTGATATAAGCAGGCAATATATTGTTAATTAAAGATTTTTGAAAAGAAACCCATATTTTATGATCATTAACAATATATAATGAAATGGTTAATGTAAAATTAAGAGCATAAAACAGCTAGAATCAAATACTAATTATAACATATCATCAGTTTGGGAAAATATGTGATAAGTAAAAAAGACATGGGAAATATTCAGAAAAAAATACATAATTATTAACATTTGTAAATGGGTAAATAAATCAAAGAAATAAAGAAAGCATTATATTTTGAAGAAACAAGTCAAAATTTTAATTATCTTTTTAAAAATTTCAAAGAATTTTAACACTGATTTAAAAACTGGGAAAATGAAATAAGAGGCACTTCATACACACACACACACACTCATACACACACACACACCTGCAATTGGAATAATACTAGCTATATGTACTACTAATAATACTATTAAAGATGAATAATTAAATAATAAGCATATTTTTCACAGTAAATTTACTGATTTTTATTGTCTTTAAAATTTAATATGAATATAGCTAATAGTGTTATATTAGTTTCATTAATATTAGATTATATATATTAGTTGAAACTAATATATATAATCATTGTAAAATACAATGATTCAACAATTTTATACATTATTCAGTGCTCATCATAATAAGAGTATGTTAATTTGAAGAAATAATTAATAAATTGTAATGCTGAGAGGTAGTGATTAGATGAAACACCTTATTAACAATAAATTAACAGGGATGCCTAGGTGGCTGCTTCACTAAGAATCTGCCTTCAGCTCAGCTCATGATCCAGGGGTCTTGGGATCGAGCCCCTGGTTGGGCTCCCTGCTTGGCAGGGAGTCTGCTTTTTCCTCTCTCTCTCCCACTGCTTGTGTTCCCTCTTGCTGTGTCTCTTTTTGTCAAATAAATAAAAATCTTTAAAAAATAATAAATAAACAGTATATAAGGAGGTTTTTAAAATTTTCTCAGGAAAATTAGAAATGTTTATTTTTGTCTAAATAGAAAACTAAATGACTGGGAATAACATAACATACAAACACATTGTAGTAGAATGGAAACAGTGCAGATTTTAAAGATCTTATTTGCAAAAGTGAATGTACTAGCATAAGATAAAGACTCGTCATTGAAAATAACAAGATACAGCTCTAACATAAATTATTATCAAATTTGGGGCAGGAGAAAACTTTAAATCCAAATACATATAGATTTTTATGCACACATTAAAAAATAAGCCACTGTGGTCATAATGAATAGATGGGAAAGTAACAGGAAATGAGAACAGAAAATTAATGGAATGAACACAAGTCATGTAGTACTTCTAATTTTTAAAATTTTTTTTGAGGATATGGAAAAAGATAATTGCTAATTAATCATTTCATATTTTACAATGTTACTAATCAATGAAATGCAGAAAAAAATAATTACAAAGTTGATCAACTTAGCAAGATTTTCAAAAATAGCAAGCATCAACAGAGATAAGAATAATGAATGGGCTGTCTCTTCAAATTCTGTTTAAATTATAATTAAAAATTAATTTTGTGCTATTTATCAGAAAACTTACAAGTCCTCATGCATCTTGACATAATAAACCCTTTCTGGAATGCTGATCTAAAATCATTTCTCACATACACAATAATTTATCTGTAAAATTTTGTCATATTTATTAACAGTAATCAAACATTAGAAAAGATAAACTTTAAAAAATATAATTTTATAAGTACATTGAGATTGTTAGATTTTTAAAGAAGCTTAATAAATAATGTATTCTCTTTTTTTTAAAAGACGTTTTTATTATTTATTTATTTGACAGACAGATCACAAGTAGGCAGAGAGGCAGGCAGAGAGAGAGGGAGGGGGAAAAGGCTCCCCACTGAGAAGAGAGCCCAATGTGGGGAGCTCCATCCCAGGATCCTGAGATCATGACCTGAACCAAAGGCAGAGGCTTTAACCCACTGAGCCACCCAGGAGCCCCAATGTATTCTCTTCAGTACCAGAATTTGTAACCAATTGACAGATGAAAAAGGACGCAGTCAAGTGAAAAACAATAGGTCTTAGATCTGCAAGAAATTCGAATTAGATGAATTCAGCTACTCAGGCACTCTTTCACATTTTCAGATCTCTGCAGAAAAGGGGTTAACTTTTTACTGCATGTAAAAGAGAAGACTATAACACATAATATGTGTAAGCATGTAAATATCAAAATATATCCCATTAGTTGCTAAGACACACAGGGCCTATTTTTTCTCTCAAATTCATGGATATGTAGGAGCAGTAAGTGAGAAGTATCATAGTAGAGTATCCCCCTGCAAAGAACATGAAGCCAGGGAGAAACAGCACACTCCCAGATAATAGTATATCATAGACTGAAACCAGCCATAAGTTATAATTAAATTTATGGACCATTGTTAACCCCATGATAATATAGTGCATGGTGAATATAATGCACAGTGAAAATTCTGGGTACTAAATTGAACCTGCAATTTGAATTTGTTTGTAAACATATATTTACAAAGAAATTACTTGTAAACATCCAAAAACCAATAGTTATTTTCTCTATGTAGTGATTTGCCTAGAATTTTGTTTATTTATATAAATTGTAATTATTTTTTAAAGATTTACTTATTTGAGAGACAGAGAAAACAAGCAGGGGGATGGGCAGAGGGAGAAAGCCTCAAGTGGACACCCTGTGGTGTGTAGCGCTTAGTGCAGGACTTGATCCCAGCACCCCATGATTATGATCTGAGCCAAAACCAAGAGTCAGCCTCTTAACTAACTGAGCCACCCAGGTTCCCTTTTAAATCTTAATTATTTAAAAAATAAAAACATACGCATTTGGAAACACAACAACATTCTGGATAGCCTAACAAAATATAGTAAATAAGATTCATTTGTTCTGCTTTACAATTTTTCTCTGGGAGATTCTGTAAATATATTTTAGGAAATGATTTGTTTAGTTCATTTAATAGTGCACTGTATTTTTCATTGACTATTTATTCTTTCATAAAGAAGTTTCCAGAGGAGGAGTCAAGATGGCGGAGAAGTAGCAGGCTGAGACTACTTCAGCTAGCAGGAGATCAGCTAGATAGCTTATCTAAAGATTGCAAACACCTGCAAATCCATCAGCAGATCGAAGAAAAGAAGAACAGCAACTTTGGAAACAGAAAAACAACCACTTTCTGAAAGGTAGGACCGGCGGAGAAGTGAATCCAAAGTGAAGGGAAGATAGACCCCGGGGGAGGGGCCGGCTCCCGGCAAGTGGGGGAGCAACGGAGCACAAAATCAGGACTGTTAACTAAAAAGTCTTTTCCGCTGAGGGACATCACTCCTGAGGCTAAACCGGGCGAAGCCCACGCGGTGTCAGCGTGGCCTCAGGTCCCGCAGGGTCACAGAAGGATCAGGGTGTCTGAGTGTCGCAGAGCTTGCGGGTATTGGAATGGGAAAGCTGGCTAGAAACAGAGCTGACAATAAGCTCACAGCTCGGTGTTACCTTGAACCAGCCGCAGGCTCGGTGAGCTCGGAGTGCAGCCGGAGGTCAGGCGGACGGGAGTAACTGGGCGCTGTTCTCTAAGGGCACACTGAGGAGTGGGGCCCTGGGCTCTCGGCTTCTCCAGGCTGGAGACCAGGAGGTCGCCATTTGTATTCCCGTCCTCCGGAACTCTACGGAAAGTGCTCAGGGAACAAAAGCTCCTGAAAGCAAACCCAAGCGGATTACTCAGCCTGGCCCATGGTAAGGGCGGTGCAATTCTGCCTGGGGCAAAGACACTTGAGAATCACTACACTAGGCCCCTCCCCCAGAAGATCAACAAGAAATCCAGCCAAGACCAAGTTCACCTACCAAGGAGTGCATTTTCAATACCAAAGAGAGCAGCAGAATTCCAGAGGAGGAGAAAGCAAAGCACGGAACTCATGGCTTTCTCCCTGTGATTTTTTTAGTCTTGCAGTTAATTTAATTTTTTTCTTTTTCATTTTTTTCTCTTCTTCTGCTAAATTTTTTTAACTTTTACCCTTTTCTTTTTTAACGTTTTTTAACTAGTTTATCTAATATATATATATTTTCTTTTTTATATATTTCTTTATTCATTTTCTTTTTTTTAATTCTTTTTTTTTCTTTTTTCTTTTTTTCTCTTTCTTTCTTTTTGAACCTCTTTTTATCCCCTTTCTCCCCCCTCACGATTTGGGATCTCTTCTGATTTGGTTAAAGCATATTTTCCTAGGGTTGTTGCCACCCTTTTAGTATTTTACTTGCTCCGTCATATACTCTTATCTGGACAAAATGACAAGGCGGAAAAATTCACTACAAAAAAAGAATAAGAGACAGTACCGAAGGCTAGGGACCTAATCAATACAGACATTGGTAATATGTCAGATCTAGAGTTCAGAATGACAATTCTCAAGGTTCTGGCTGGGCTCGAAAAAGGCATGGAAGATATTAGAGAAACCATCTCGGGAGATATAAAAGCCCTTTCTGAAGAAATAAAAGAACTAAAATCTAACCAAGGTGAAATCAAAAAAGCTATTAATGAGGTGCAATAAAAATGGAGGCTCTCACTGCTAGGATAAATGAGGCAGAAGAAAGAATTAGTCATATAGAAGACCAAATGACAGAGAATAAAGAAGCTGAGCAAAAGAGGGACAAACAGCTACTGGACCACAAGGGGAGAATTCGAGAGATAAGTCACACCATAAGGCAAAACAACATTAGAATGATTGGGATTCCAGAAGAAGAAGAAAGAGAGAGGGGAGCAGAAGGTATATTGGAGAGAATTATTGGGGAGAATTTCCCCAATATGGGATAGGGAATGAGCATCAAAATTCAGGAGATTCAGAGAACGCCCCTCAAAATCAATAAGAATAGGCCCACACCCCGTCACCTAATAGTAAAATTTACAAGTCTCAGTGACAAAGAGAAAATCCTGAAAGCAGCCCGGGAAAAGAAGTCTGTAATATACAATGGTAAAAATATTAGATTGGCAGCTGACTTATCCACAGAGACCTGGCAGGCCAGAAAGAGCTGGCATGATATTTTCAGAGCACTAAACAAGAAAAACATGCAGCCAAGAATACTATGTCAAGCTAGGCTATCATTGAAAATAGAAGGAGAGATTAAAAGCTTCCAGGACAAACAAAAACTGAAAGAATTTGCAAACACCAAACCAGCTGTACAGGAAATATTGAAAGGGGTCCTCTAAGCGAAGAGAGAGCCTACAAGTGGTAGATCACTAAGGAACAGAGACAATATACAGTAACAATCACATTATAGGCAATACAATGGCACTAAATTCATATCTCTCAATAGTTACCTTGAATGTTAAGGGGCTAAATGCCCCAATCAAAAGACACAGGGTATCAGAATGTATAAAAAAACAAAACCCATCTATATATTGCCTCCAAGAAACTCATTTTAAGCCTGAAGACACCTCCAGATTTAAAGTGAGGGGGTGGAAAAGAATTTACCATGCTAATGGACATCAGAAGAAAGCAGGAGTGGCAATCCTTACATCAGATCAATTAGATTTTAAGCCAAAGACTATAATAAGACTGAGGAGGACACTATATCATACTCAAAGGCTCTGTCCAACAAGAAGATTTAACAATTTTAAATATCTATGCCCCCAACGTGGGAGCAGCCAACTATATAAACCAATTAATAACAAAATCAAAGAAATACATCAACAATAATACAGTAATAGTAGGGGACTTTAACACTCCCCTCACTGAAATGGACAGATCATCCAAACAATATATTAACAAGAAAATAAAGGCCTTAAACGACAAACTAGACCAGATGGACATCACAGATATATTCAGAACCTTTCATCTCAAAGCAACAGAATACATATTCTTCTCTAGTGCACATGGGATATTCTCCAGAATAGATCACATCCTTGGTCCTAAATCAGGACTCAACCGGTATCAAAAGATTGGGATCATTCCCTGCATATTTTCAGACCACAATACTCTGAAGCTAGAACTCAACCACAAGAGGAAGTTTGGAAAGAACCCAAATATATGGAGACAAAACAGCATCCTTCTAAAGAATGAATTGGTCAACCGGGAAATTAAAGAAGAATTGAAAAAAATCATGGAAACAAATGATAATGAAAATACAATGGTTCAAAATCTGTGGGACACAACAAAGGCAGTCCTGAGAGGAAAATATATAGCGGTACAAGCCTTTCTCAAGAAACAAGAAAGGTCTCAGGTACACAACGTAACCCTACACCTAAATGAGCTGGAGAAAGAACAAGAAAGAAACCCTAAGCCCATCAGGAGAAGAGAAATAGTAAAGATCAGAGCAGAAATCAATGAAATAGAAACCAAAAAAAAAACCAATAGAGCAAATCAACGAAACTAGGAGCTGGTTCTTCAAAAGAATTAATAAAATTGATAAACCCCTGGCCAGACTTATCAAAAAGAAAAGAGAAAGGACCCAAATAAATAAGATCATGAATGAAAGAGGAGAGATCACAACTAACACCAAAGAAATAAAAACTATTATAAGAACATACTATGAGCAACTCTACGCCAACAAATTTGACAATCTGGAAGAAATGGATGCATTCCTAGAAACATATAAACTACCACAACTGAACCAGGAAGAAATAGAAAGCCTGAACAGACCCATAACCAGTAAGGAGATTGAAACAGTCATTAAAAATCTCCAAACAAACAAAAGCCCAGGGCCAGATGGCTTCCCGGGGGAATTCTACCAAACATTTAAAGAAGAACTAATTCCTATTCTCCTGAAACTGTTCCAAAAAATAGAAATGGAAGGAAAACTTCCAAACTCATTTTATGAGGCCAACATCACCTTGATCCCCAAAACAGACAAGGATCCCATCAAAAAAGAGAGCTATAGACAAATATTCTTTATGAACACAGATGCGAAAATTCTCACCAAAATATAGCCAATAGGATTCAACAGTACATTAAAAGGATTATTCACCATGACCAAGTGGGATTTATTCCAGGGCTGCAAGGTTGGTTCAACATCCACAAATCAGTCAGTGTGATACAACACATCAATAAAAGAAAGAACAAGAACCATATGATACTCTCAATGGATGCTGAAAAAGCATTTGACAAAGTACTGCATCCCTTCCTGATTAAAACTCTTCAAATTGTAGGGATAGAGGGCATATACCTCAATATCATCAAAACCATCTATGAAAACCCCACCACAAATACCATTCTCAATGGAGAAAAACTGAAAGCTTTTCTGCTATGGTCAGGAACACGGCAGGAATGTCCATTATCACCACTGCTATTCAACATAGTACTAGAAGTCCTAGCCTCAGCAATCAGACAACAAAAGGAAATTAAAGGCATCCAAATCGGCAAAGAAGAAGTCAAATTATCACTCTTTGCAGATGATATGATACTATATGTGGAAAACCCAAAAGACTCCACTCCAAAACTGCTAGAACTTGTACAGGAATTCAGTAAAGTGTCAGGATATAAAATCAATGCACAGAAATCAGCTGCATTTTTCTACACCAACAAGACAGAAGAAAGAGAAATTAATGAGTCCATCCCATTTACAATTGCACCCCAAACCATAGGATACCTAGGAATAAACCTAACCAAAGAGGCACAGAATCTATACTCAGAAAACTACAAAGTACTCATGAAAGAAATTGAGGAAGACACAAAGAAATGGAAAAATGTTCCATGCTCCTGGAATGGAAGGATAAATATTGTGAAAATGTCTATGCTACCTAAAGCAATCTACACATTTAATGCAATTCCTATCAAAGTACCATCCATCTTTTTCAAAGAAATGAAGCGAATAATTCTAAAATTTATATGGAACCAGAAAAGACCTCAGATAGCCAAATGGATATTGAAAAAGAAAGCCAAAGTTGGTGGCATCACAATTCCAGACTTCAAGCTATATTACAAAGCTGTCATCATCAAGACAGCATGGTACTGGCACAAAAACAGACACATAGATCAATGGAACAGAATAGAGAGCCCAGAAATAGGCCCTCAACTCTATGTTCAACTCATCATCGACAAAGCAGGAAAGAATGTCCAAAGGGAAAAAAGACAGCCTCTTCAATAAATGGTGCTGGGAAAATTGGACAGCCACAGGCAGAAAAATGAAATTGGACCATTTCCTTACACCACACACGAAAATAGACTCAAAATGGATGAAGGACCTCAATGTGCAAAAGGAATCCATCAAAATCTTTGAGGAGAACTCAGGTAGCAACCTTTTCGACCTCAGCCGCAGCAACATCTTAGGAACATCGCCAAAGGCAAGGGAAGCAAGGGCAAAAATGAACTATTGGGATTTCATCAAGATCAAAAGCTTTTGCACAGAAAAGGAAACAGTTAACAAAATCAAAAGACAAATGACAGAATGGGAGAAGATATTTGCAAACGACATATCAGATAAAGGACTAGTGTCCAGAATCTATAAAGAACTTAGCAAACTCAACACCCAAAGAACAAATAATCCAATCAAGAAATGGGCAGAGGACATGAACAGACATTTCTGCAAAGAAGACATCCAGATGGCCAACAGACACATGAAAAAGTGCTCCATATCACTCGGCATCAGGGAAATACAAATCAAAACCACAATGAGATATCACCTCACACCAGTCAGAATGGCTAAAATCAACAAGTCAGGAAATGACAGATGCTGGCGAGGATGCGGAGAAAGGGGAACCCTCCTACACTGTTGGTGGGAATGCAAGCTGGTGCAGCCACTCTGAAAAACAGCATGGAGGTTCCTCAAAATGTTGAAAATAGAACTGCCCTATGACCCAGCAATTGCACTATTGGGTATTTACCCTAAAGATACTAATGTAGTGATCCAAAGGGGCACGTGCACCTGAATGTTTATAGCAGCAATGTCCACAATAGCCAAACTAGAAAGAACCTAGATGTCCATCAACAGATGAATGGATCAAGATGATGTGGTCTATATACACAATGGAATACTATGCAGCCATCAAAAGAAATGAAATCTTGCCATTTGCGACAACATGAATGGAACTAGAGCGTATCATGCTTAGGAAAATAAGTCAAGCAGAGAAAGGCAACTATCATATGATCTCCCTGATATGAGGAATTGGGGATGCAACATGGGGGCTTAAGTGGGTAGGAGAAGAATCAATGAAACAAGATAGGATTGGGAGGGAGACAAACCATAAGTGACTCTTAATCTCACAAAACAAACTGAGGGTTGCTGGGTGGGGGATGGGAGAAGGGGAGTGGGGTTATGGACATTGGGGAGGGTATGTGCTTTGGTGAGTGCTGTGAAGTGTGTAAACCTGGCGATTCACAGACCTGTACCCCTGGGAATAAAAATATATGTTTATAAAAAATAAAAAATTAAAAGAAAAAAGAAGTTTCCATTTACATTGTGCCAACAATCGACCATGACGCAAAGTGAAACCTTAAAAGGCTACTCTTGTTAGAAAAGTATAAAAAGTATAAAAGAAAATCCTAAAGATCTAAATCTCAATCATCATCAAAGTGGACAGTTAAATAAATGGCTCTTTGTAAAACATATTCAAATCAGGAATAATCTCTCACATTCTCATAACTTTTATATATATATATATATATATATATATATATATATATATATATAAAGAATGACCTAGAAAAGGCGTGCCTGGGTGGCTCTTTTGTTAAGTGTCTGCGTTGACCTCAGGTCATGATCCCAGGGTCCTGGGATAGAGCCCCACGTTGGGCTCCCTGCTCAGCAGGAAGTCTCCTTCTCCCTCTCCCTGTGCTCTTCTACCTGTTTGTGCTCATTCTCATTCTCTGTCTCCCCCTCTCAAATAAATAAATAATAATTTTAAAAATCTCTTTAAAAAAGTATGATCTAGAAAAATAATTTTAATTTTCTAGATTACTAATGATAAGAAGAAACTATTGTAGCAGAACAAGAAAAACTATAAGGATGCTTTATTTGGAAACAATAAAGTGGAAATAAATTAATTGAATGTGAGTAGACACTATCTGGGCAAGATTAAATCAATGCTGAGGCCAGACCTGGCTCAGAAAAGCTGAATTAGTTACCTCCTCAGATCTCAGTATTCTGTGTTATAGAACAATGCTTTAACTTATAACATTTAAACTCTCATCTACATTTAAAATTCCATTTCTGGCATTTCAGCATATCCAGAGAAGGGATTCTCATTCTTTTGTTTTGTTTTTCCTATCTCTTCCTTTGCCTGTACAAAGAAACCTTCAACAAATCTAGGATGATGTAACATGAAAATTCATATTATAGTTTAACACATTCCAGACAATTAGAACTAGCTACTAAAGCTGGAGAAAGCAAAATTCATGATTGTAAAGGAAAGTGATTTTTCCTAACAAGAAAATTTGTTTAAACAAAATACCATTGCCTTTTAGTATAATAAATGTGTCTGAAATTATTTTTAATAAAAAACAGAAATTTTAGTAATTCATTGATAAAAATTAAGGAATAATATCAAGAAGGTCAACCCTGATATTTAACAATTTATTAATGTATACCACCATTCCACTGTATACTTGGCATCCATTATTTGATAGGCTATACACTAAATATTGAAGATATATCCCCTGTTGTTAGAGAGTTTGTTGTTTCGGTAACATTAATATGAGGGGAGATGGGATTACTAACTTCAAATGATTTTGAATTATTTGTATTATCTTCTTAAGTTACCAAGCAAACTTCTGAGCAAATATGTAACCTCAAAATTTCAGTAGTTGGACAGAACCTGGGTAAAACATTCCTTTCTCTCTCAAGTTATGCTAAAAAATGCCTTCAGTTAGGTTCACAAACATTAGGAGGACAAAATAATATAAATAAATAAATAACAAATAAAAATAAATAACAGGGACTTTATCATTATTATAAGTGCTAAGAAATTATGTAGACAATGGAGATGGGTATTATTTTGATAGTCCAATAAAGGAGTACATGCACTGTTAAATGATTCCATTCAACTATTAAATATTCAATAAATTATTATATTCATAATGAACTATTGAGGATTATAGCTAAGTATAAAAATAAAGGAAGAACATAGAAAAAAAGGTAATATTTTTTCTTATTATCCTTAACAAGTTTTTATTTATCTCTCCTTTCCCACTTAGCCTTTTTGTCCTGTCTTTTTTTAATATTTAAATAACATGAGGGCTGTAAATATGAAATATTTCTTTATCTTTGACATCTAGATGGAAGCTAGATGAATAGGAAGTACTCAAAAATATTTTATTGACTGTGATGGACATAGTAACTATAAATTTAGGTTACTTTTGTGTAGCAGCTTTAGTTTACATGTTCTATTCACTATTATAGTATTAAACAATCTATACTCTTTGGTAAGTAGGATACTCAAAGCAAAGTTATTATGAACTTATTTGTTAAAATGTGAAGAAACTTAAAGAAGTATATACCACAGGACCAAAAAAAGTATTTGTGAAGTTGTTGAGAAATATTGTTCTTACTGAAAAGAGAGTAATACTTCACTTAAAACTAATGAACTTATATTTTAAGTTTTTGAATCACAAATAAGATTATAAGTAGATAAAAAGGCAGGAAAAGAGAGAATAAACCACACATCCTTTCACTTTTAAATTGCTTTCATAGTCAAATTACTTACAAAATACAGCAACTCACTTAAAATTACCTTACCATTAGCAAATTTTTAAACCTTCAAAATCAGTAGAATTTGTAGATTGATTTGTTGGGATTGCAATAATTTCTGCCATAATAAATAAATAAATAAGTAAATAAATAAGAAAAATATGCTAAGAATAAAATTTAACTGTGGGAAAACAATGGAAACAGAACAAAATAGTGAAATTTTAAGTTTTTTTAATTTTATTTTCATGCAAAATACTTTTTATTTTATATTTTAATTTGTATTTATTATTATTACTATTACTATTGTTATTTAAAGATTTTATTAATTTATTTGAGAGAGAGAGAGAAAGCACACAGGCAAAAGTAGTAGCAGAGGGAGAGGGAGAAGTAAGGTCCCTGCAGAGTAGGGAGCCCAATGTGGGGCTTGATCCCAGGACCCTGAGATCATGACCTGAGTCAAAGGCAAATACTTAACTAACTGAGCTACCCAGGCCATCCTACTTATTTTTTTTTTTTATTTTTTCAATTTTTATTTAAATTCCAGTTAGTTAACATATAGTGTAATATTGTTTTGAGGACTAGAATTTAGTGATTCATCACTTACATATAGCATCCACTACTCATCACAGCAAGTGCACTCCTTAATACCCATCATCTATTTAGCACATCCCCTGCCCACCTCCCCTCCTCAGCCTCAGTTTGTTCTGTATACTTTAGAGTCTGTTATGGTATGCCTTCCTCTCCATCATTTTTTGTTTTTTGTTGTTTTGTTGTTTTCTCTTTCCCCTCTGTTCATCTGTTTTATTTCTTAAATTTCACATATGTGTGAAATCATATGGTATTTGTCTTTCTCTGACTTATTTTGCTTAGCATAATAGTCTCCATTCACATTGTTGCACATGGCAAAATTTCATTAGTTTTGATGGCTGAGTAATTTATCTATCTATCTATATCTATCGATATCTATATCTATATCTATATATATCTTCTTTACTCAATGGGTATTTTATTATTGTTGATTATATTGCTATAAACATTAGGGTGCATATGCCCCTTCAAATCAGTGATTTCATATCCTTTGGGTAAGTACCTAAGTGTGATTGCTAGGTTTTAGGGTAGTTCTATTTTTAACTTTTTGAAGAACCTCCATGCTGTTTTCCAGAGTGGCTGTACCAGTTTGCATTCCCACCAAGAGTGCAAGAGGGTTTCTCTTTATCAACAGCTTCACCAGAATCTGTTGTTTCCTGTGTTGTTAATTTTAGCAAACTGACATTTGTGAGGTTGTACCTCACTATTCACAGATGACATGATATTCTACATAAGAAACTCAAGAGACTGTATAAAAAATATTAAAACTGATATATAAATTCAGCAAAGTCACAGAATATAAAATAAACATACAGAAATCTATTGCACTTCTATACACTAACAATGAAGCAGCAGAAAGAGAAATCAAGGAATAAATCCCATTTATAATTGCACCAAATCCGATAAGATACCTAGGAATAAACCTGTATCTGAGGTAAAAGACCTGTACTCTGAAAATATTGAACACTTAAGAAAAAAATTGAAGGTGACACAGAGAAATGAAAAAACATCCCAGGCTCATGGAGTGAAAGAACAAATACTGTTAAAATGTTTGACTAGACAAAACAATCTACACATTTAATGCAATCCCCATGAAGATATCACCAATGTTTTTTGTAGACCTAGAACAAACAATCCTGAAATTTGTATGGAACCATAAAAGATCCCAAATATCCAAAGCAATCCTGAAAAAGAAAAGCCAAGAGTCAGCACAGTTCCAGACTTTAAGCTGTTGTCATCCAGATAGGATGGTACTGGCTCAAAAACAGACACAAATAAATGAAAGAGAACAGAAACTCCAGAAATGGACACACATCTGTATGATCAACTAGTCTTCAACAAAACAGGAAATAATATCCAATGGAAAAAAGACAGTGTCTTAACACATGGTGTTGGGACAACAGCATCCAAAAGAGTGAAACTGTATGCTTGTTTACACTATCCATGAAAATAAATTCAAAATGGATTAAAGACCTAAATGAGAGAGAGGAAACCATTAAAATCCTGCAGCAATGCTGTTAGCAACCTTTGTGACCTAGGTTATATAAACTTCTTACTCGACATGTCTTCTGAGGTAAGCAAAAATGAGCTATTGGGATTTTAAGATAAAAAGCTTCAGCACAACAAAGGTAATAATCAACAAATGTAAAATGCAACCTTTTACTGGGAGGAGATATTCGCAAATGACATATCTGAAAAAGCTTAATATCCAAAAGCTATAAAGAATTTTTCAAACTCAACACCCCCAAAATGAATAATCCAATTAAGAAATGGGTTGAAAACGTAAATAGACATTTTTCCAAAGAAGACGTCCAGATGGTCATGTGTCTGTTGACACATGAAAAGGTGCTCAACATCACTCATCATCAAGTAAGTGAAAATAGAAGGGAATGTTAGCTCTTGAGGAAAAGTTTGCTCGGAAATTATTTGGTCTTTTTCTCTTTTTAAATTTGCTGAAGAGTAGCAGTGAAATTGTGTATATTTACACAAAATTTAGAGTTGAAAAAAAACCTACAATATTTTTTAAAAAACCCTTTTAAGGAAATGTATTGAAGTATGCTGTCTGACAAGACTAAAGGTGTTCTTCTGAGTTATGACATGAAAGATGAGATATCATTTCCTATGACATTGATAATACCAGCAAAGACAATATTTTTATGATTTAAATGACTTGTTAAAGTAGTATCTATGAGAAATATATTCTTTTCCTAAAATCACATGGATCTGTTTCTTTAGAATCAAGTTATCATGAATTTTAATGTTCAGAATTTCTTACAAAGATGGGAGCTCTTAAAAAGGAACTTCTTATTACAAATAGTTTGATTACTGGAGTCTGACTCTTTTCCAATATGTTATTTCCTTCAATTTTTTGACTAAGAAAAAAAGACATGTTATGAGGCACATTGAAAACGGTGTTCAAATACTTCACCAGGACATGAAAAAATACTTTCACAGGTCAAATGCACCCAAAAATGCATTAAGGTGTGTCTATTTATGGAGACTCCCAAGGTGAAATGTTTACTTTACTCACTTTTTTTTTTCAAAGATTTATTTATTTATTTATTGGACAGAGAGATCACAAGTAGACAGAGAGGCAGGCAGAGAGAGAGAGAGACAGAGACAGAGAGAAGCAGACTCCCTGCTGAGCAGAGAGCCCGACACGGGACTCCATCCCAGGACCCCGAGATCATGACCTAAGCCGAAGGCAGCAGCTTAACCCATTGAGCCACCCAGGCACCCCTACTTTACTCACTTTTGATTATGCTGTGCTTATTGCTTTAGCAGTAGCCAGAATATATAAAGAAAACATCAGTGTGAGTCTCACCAAAACTTCTGGATCCATGTTTAATCTGAAACAGGAAATTGTTCAATACTACCAAACACTTACTGCCAACATTTAATTGAGTATTACTTTTTTTAATGTAGAAGAAGACAGAAAATTGATTGCATGTGGAGTTTGACCTATAAGTCAAATTAGCCATAATTAATTAGATATTAATATTCTGGCAGTTTGGATATTATGAAAAGGAATTAGAAGCACAAAGGATTTGGAGGAGGAAACACTTGTGATTGGTAAAGGGTAGTGAGTATTGCAATGGGCATGGAAACCCTAGAAGAAAAGAGGATTCAGTACAAGGCCTTCAGACTGCAGTTCATTTATGAGAATTCCTCATCCAGGTCAGAGGAGGGCCTCAAGGCAAATATTGCCCATTATGGAGGGAGAAGGCAGATAAGTAGCAGGCTTAGACGACATCAGGTAGCAGATCAGCTCAATAGTTTATCAAGCCATTCTGAACACCTACAAATCCAACAGGAGATCGAAGAGAAGAATAACAGCAATTCTAGGAACAGAAAATAGACCACTTTCTGAAAGGTAGGACTGGAAGAGAACTGAATCTAAAGCAATGGGAAGATAGATTGTGGGGGGAAGGTCTGGCTCCCAGCAAGTGGTGGAGCAATAGAGCACAAAATCAGAGCTTTTAAAAGTCTGCTCCACTGAGGGGCATCGCTCCAGAGGCTAAGCTGGGGTGAAGCCCATGTGGGGACAGCGTGGTCTCAGGTCCCACGGGGTCACAGAAGGATTGGGAGTGTCTGAGTGTCACAGAGCTCACAGGTATTAAAGCAGGGAAGCCGACTACAGAACAGAGCTGAGGAGTGAGCTCTCAACTCAGGGTTTCCTTGAATTGTGATCCATGGCACAGGCCACTGGTCTGTGAGTGGAGACCCACACAAGTTGTGGGGAGACCCCCACAAAAGAGCACAGGGATCTGCAGGATGTGCAGGCAGGGCTATGTGCCAGAGACAGAGACGCTTGGTCAGAGGCTGGGTGAGCTCAGAGCACAGCCGGAGGCCAGGGAGACAGGAATGATTAAGCGAGTTTCTCTGAGGGCAAACTGAGGAGTGGGGCCCCGAGCTCTTGGCTCCTCCTGGCCAGATATTGGGAGGCCACCATTTTCATTCTTGTCCTCAGAACTCTACAGAAAGCGTTCAGGGAACAAAAGCTCCCAGAAGCGAACCCGAGTAGATTACTTAGCATGGCCCCTGGTAAGGGACAGTGCAATTCCACCTCAGGCAAAGACACTTCAGAATCACCAACAGGACCCTCCCCCAGAAGATCAACAATAAATCCAGCCAAGACTAAATTCACTTACCAAGGAGAACAGTAGAATTCCAGAGGAGGAGAAAACAAATCATGGAACTCATGGTTTTCTCCCCATGATTTGTTAGTCTTTAAAAGTTAATTTTTTTTTAATTTTATTTTTTTTCTTCTGTTAAATTCTTTTTTAACTTTTGCCCTTTCCTTTTTAAACGTTTTTTAACTAGTTTAACAATACCTTCCACAAAAAAGAAAAAAAAAAGAAATCTCTTTTGAACCTTCATTATTACAGCCATATTTTATCCTTCATAGTATCAAACTTTATTTTTGGTATACACATTGGGGTTTTTTTTTCCTAAAAAAAATTGGTATACAACTTCTTCTAATAAATCAAAATATACCCTAAATCTAGCACAGGGCTTTGTTCTATTCTCCACCCTGAGCAAATTTTCTCCACTTACTTTTTCTTTATTCTCCCAACCAACTTATCTTATCAATTCCTTCTTTAAAAATTAATTGTTTTTTCATCTTTGTATTCATATTCCATCCTTTCACTGTGTTTACCCTTATATATGGTTTTATTCTTTAACATTTTATGAGGTAGTTTCTTCTAAAAGACCAAAATACTCTGCAAATTAGGTGGGTGACCCTGTTCTATTCACCAGTCTAATATATATGCATTGTCTTTTTTATATTTTTTTCTTTTTTTTTCTAATTTTTTTTTCCTGTACTTCTTTTTACTCCCTTTCTTAGCCCCATGATTTGGGGTCTCTTCTCATTTGGTTAAAGCACATTTTCCTGGGGTCTTTGCCACCCTTTTAGTATTGTATTCACTCCTTCATATACTGTTATCTGGATAAAATGACAAGGTGGAAAAACTCACCACACACACACACACAAAAGAACAATAGGCAGTGCTAAAGCCTAGGGACATAATATAGACATTGGTAATATGTTAGATCTAGAGTTCAGAATGATGATTCTCAAGGTGCTAGCCAACCTCAAAAAAGACATGGAAGATATTAGAGAAGCCCTGTCTGGAGAAACAAAAGCCTTTCTGGAGAAATTAAAGAACTAAAATCTAACCAAGTTGAAATCATAAAAGCTATCAATGAGGTGCAATAAAAAATGGAGCTTCTTACTGCTAGGATAAATGAGGCAGAAGAGAGAATTAGTGATATAGAAGACCAAATGACAGAGAATAAAGTAGTTGAACAAAAGAGAGACAAGCAACTACTGGACCACGAGGGGAGAATTTGAGAGATAAGTGATACCATAAGGTGAAAGAACATTAGAATAATTGGGAGTCCAGAAGAAGAAGAAAGAGAGAGGAGAGCAGAAGGTATATTGGAGAGAATTATTGTAGAGAATTTCCCTAATATGGCAAAGGGAACAATAGCCAAAATCCAGGAGACACAGAGAACCCCACTCAAAATCAGTAAGAATAGGTCAACACCCCATCATCTAATAGTAAAATTTACAAGTCTTAGCGACAAAGAGAAAATCCTGAAAACAGCCCGGGACAAGAAGCCTGTAACATACAATGGTAAAAATAGTAGATAGGCATCAGACTTATCCACAGAGACCTGGCAGGCCAGAAAGAACTGGCATGATATATTCAGAGCACTAAATGAGAAAAACATGCAGCCAAGAATACTATATCCAGCTAGGCTATCATTAAAAATAGGAGAGATTAAAAGCTTCCAAGACAAGCAAAAACTAAAAGAATTTGTAAACACCAAATCAGCTCTATAGGAAATATTGAAAGGGGTCCTCTAAGCAAAGAGAGAGCCTAAAAGTAGTAGGCCAGAAAGGAACAGAGACAATATACAGTAATAGTTACCTTACAGGCAATAAAATGGGTCTAAATTAATATCTCTCAATAGTTACTCTTAATGTAAATGGGTTAAATGCCCCAGTCAAAAGATGCAGGGTATCAGACGGGATAAAAGAACAAAACCCATCAATATGCTGTCTACAAGAAACTCATTTTAGACCCAAATACACCTCCATATTTAAAGTGAGGGCATGGAAAACAATTTTCCATACTAATGGACATAAAAAGAAAGCTGGGGTGGCAATCCTTAGACCAATTAGATTTTAAGCCAAAGACTATAATAAGAGATGAGGAAGGACACTATATCATACTCAAAGGATATGTCCAACAAGAAGATCTAACTATTTTAAATATCTATTACCCTAACATGGGAGCAGCCAGCTATATCAATCAATTAATTAAAAAAGTAAAAGAAACACATCGACAATAATACAATAATAGTAGGGGACTTTAACACTCCCCTCATTGAAATGGACAGATCATCCAAGCAAAAGATCAACAAGGAAATAAAGGTTTTAAATGAGACACTGGACCAGATGGACATCACAGGTATATGCAGAACATTCCACCCCAAAACAACAGAATACACATTCTTCTCTGGTGCACATGGAACATTCCCCAGAATAGATCACATCCTGGGTAATAAATAAGGTCTCAAGTGGTAGGTATCAAAAGATTGGGATCATTCCCTGCATATTTTCAGACCACAATTATCTGAAGTTAGAACTCAATCACAAGAGGAAATTTGGAAAGAACACAAATACATGGAGAGTAAAGAGCATCATACTAAGGAATGAATAGGTCAACCAAAAAATTAAAGAAGAATTGAAAAAAATCATGGAAACAAATGATAATAAATACACAATGGTTCAAAATCTGTGTGACACAACAAAGGGAGTCCTGGGAGGAAAATATATAGCTGTACAAGCCTTTCCCAAGAAACAAAAAGGTTTCAAATACACAGCCTAACCCTACACCTAAAGGAGCTGGAGAAAGAACAGAAAAAAAGAAAAAAAAAGCCTAAATACAGCAGGAGAAGAGAAATCATAAATATCAGAACAGAAATCAATGAAATAGAAAAAAAAGCAATAGAAGAAATCAACAAAACTAGCAGCTGGTTCTTTGAAAGAATTAATAAGATTGAAACCCCCCTGGCCAGATTTATCAAAAAGAAAAGAGAAAGGACCCAAATAAATAAAATCATGAATGAAAGAGGAGAGGTCACCACCTACACCAAAGAAATATAAACAATTATAAGTACATATTATGAGCAACTATATGCTAGCAAATTTGAAAATCTGGAAAAAATGGGTCCATTCCTAGAGACATATAAATAAAATACCACAACTGAAACAGGAAGAAATAGAAAACCTGAACAGACCCATAACCAGTAAGGAGATTGAAGCAGACATCAAAAATCTCCCAACAAATAAGAGCCCAGGGTCAGATGGCTTCTACCAAACATTTAAAGAAGAATTACTTCTTATTCTCCTAAAACTGTTCTGAAAAATAGAAATGGAAGGAAAACTTCCAAACTCATTTTATGAGGTCAGCATTACCTTGATCCCAAAACCAGACAAGGATCCCATCAAAAAAGAGAATTACAGACCAATATCCTTGATGAACACAGATGCGAAAACTCTCACCAAAATACTTCCCAATAGTACCCAAACAGTACATTGAAAGGATTATTCACCACGATCAAGTGATATTTATTCCAGGCTGCAAGGTTGGTTCAATATCCGCTAATCAATGTGATATAATACATTAATAAAAGAAAATACAAGAACCATATGATACTCTCAATAGATGTTGAAAAAGCATTTGACAAAATACAGCATCCCTTCCTGATCAAAACTCTTCAAAGTGTAGGGATACCTCAATATTATCCACCCCATCTATGAAAAACTCACTGCAAATATCATTCCCAATGGAAAAAAAAAAACCAAGAGCTTTTCTGCTAAGGTCAGGAACATGGCAGGGATGTCCATTATCACAACTGCTATTCAACATAGTAAGTACTAGGAGTCCTAGCCTCGGCAATCAGACAACAAAAAGAAATTAAAGGCATCCAAATCAGCAAAGATGAAGTCAAACTATCACTGTTTGCAGATGATATGATACTATATGTGGAAAACTTAAAGGAGTCCACTCCAAATCTGCTATAACTTGTATAAGAATTCTGTAAAGTGTCAGGATATAAAATCAATGCACAGAAATCAGTTGCATTTATTTAAACCAATGACAAGACAGAAGAAAGAGAAATTAAGGTGCCTATCCCATTTATAATTGTACCCAATACAACAAGATACCTAGGAATAAACCTAACCAAAGAGGCAAACAATCTATACTCAGAAAACTATACTCATGAAAGAAATTGAGGAAGACACAAAGAAATGGAAAAATGTTCCATGCTCCTGGATTAGAAGAACAAATATTGTGAAAATGTCTATGCTCTTTAAAGCAATCTACATATTTAATGCAATCCCTATCTAAATCCTATCCATTTTTTTCAAATAAATTGAACAAATAATCCTAAAATTAATATGCAACCAGAAAAGACCTTGAATAGCCAGAGAAATGTTGAAAAAGAAAGCCAAAGTTGGTGGCATCACAACTCGAGACTTCAAAGTCTATTACAAAGCTGTCATCATCAAGACAGTGTGATACTGGCACAAAAACACATACATAGGTCAGTGGAACAGAATAGAGAGCCCCAGAAATAGATCCTCAACTCTATGGTCAACTACCCTTCGACAAAGCAGGAAAGAATGTTCAATGGAAAAAGACAGTCTCTTCAACAAATGGTGTTGGGAAAATTGTACACCACATGCAGAAAAATGCAACTGGACCATTTCTTTATACCACACACAAAAATAGACTCAAAATGAATGAAGGACCTCAATGTGAGACAGGAATCCATCAAAATACTTGAGTATAACACAGACAGCAACCCCTTCAACGTCAGCTGCAGCAGCTTCTTCCTAGGAACATCATCAAATGCAAGGGAAGCAAGGGCAAAAATGAACTATTGAGAATTCATCAAGATAAAAAACTTTTGCACAGCAAATGAAACAGTTAACAAAACCAAAAGACAACTGACAGAATGAGAGAAGATATTTACAAATGACCTATCAAGTAAAAGGCTAGTATCCAAAATCTATAAAGAGATTAGCAAACTCAACACCAAAGAACAAATAATCCAATCAAGAAATGGGCAGAGGACATGAACAGACATTTCTGCAAAGAAGACATCCAGATGGCCCGCAGACACATGAAAAAGTGCTCCACATCACTCAGCATCAAGGAAATACAAATCAAAACCAAAATGAGATACCACCTCACACCATTCAGAATGGCTAAAATTAACAAGTCAGGAAATGACCATTGCTGGTGAGGATGAGGAGAAAGGAAAGCCCTCCTACATGTTGGTGGGAATGCAAGCTGGTGCAACCACTCTGAAGAAGAGCATGGAGGTTCCTCAAAAAGTTGAAAATAGAGCTATCCTATGGCCCAGCAATTGCACTACTGGGTATTTACCTTAAAGATACAAATGCAGTGATCTGAAGGAGCACATGCACCTGAATGTTTATAGCAGCAATGTCCACAATAGCTAAACTATGGAAAGAACTTAGATGTCCATCAACAGATGAATGGATAAAGAAGATGTAGTATATATACATAATGGAATACTATGCAGCCTTCACAAATTAAATCTTGCCTTTTGTGACAACATGGATGGAACTAGAGGTTATTATGCTTAGCAAAATAAGTCAATTGGAGAAAGACAACTATCATATGATCCCCCTGATATGAGGAAGTGGAGATGCAATGTGGGAGGTTTGTGGATAGGAAAAGAATAAGTGAAACAAGATGGGATCAGGAGGGAGACAAAGCATAAAAGACCCTTAATCTCGTGAAACAAACTGAGGGTTGCCAGGGGAAGGGAGGGAGGGAGAGGGTGGTAGGGTTATGGAGATTGGGGAAGGTATGTGTTATGGTGAGTGCTGTGAAGTGTGTAAACCTGGCAATTCACAGACCTATACCCCTGGGGCTAATAAAACATTACATGTTAATTATAATTAATTAATTAATTAATAAGATTGCCCATTAAAAAAGCCCACTCCCACCTTGGGTAGAAAAAACCTGGAGTCTGTTTCACGTGGCCATGATTTGTCAGTGAAAATCTCAAACATGCATAGCCTTGGCATGAGTACCGTGGTTTGAGGCTGTCAGATAACTACATTGCTCTCAGTGAGTTCTTACTTGAAGAAATATGTAGATGGCACACCTCTATAACTATCACAGATACCTTGGTTGAAATACAAAAGTTAACATTACTTTTGATATTATGAAATTATTAGCATTATATGATGATTTATGCTTATTATTTAAAACTGTGATTTATGACTTTAATATTATTACTATACTTACGAGCAATCTTTAGATGTCAATTTTTTTTTAACTTTAACCTCACACATCTTAGCAGTTCTTAAGGACTTCCCATCCACAGTGAGTCCCCCAGTGATATGATTATTGCTTTTTATATTAAAAACTGTTCAGCAGTCTTGCAATCACAATTTGAGTGGCTAGTACCTTCTCTGTGATTGTTTTCACAGTATTTGAGTTGAAAGAGCCACAGGAAACCCAGCCAGCTATTATACAAGAGAAGAACATCATTTTGTTCCTTCTGGTGAGATCAGATCAAAAAGGCAATAACAAACATACTATTGGACATTGGAGAAAAGGAGATTTTTGAAAGTGAACTCAGGTGAGTGATGTACTAATTTTTAGTGAGAAGTAGAACTTACAAGTGATGAATCTGGATATTTGGCTGAGGAAATTTTCAAACAAAATTTGGAAAATTGCTTATAATAAAATGTGAGATGAAAGATATAAATTGAAGAATAAAGTATTAAGCAAATAAGAACCACCACTCAATGATTTGGAAAACCCTCAGCATATCCATATTACAAAAAAGAAGAAAATGTGCTCTGGAGAGAACACTAAGATTGAGGCTGGGAAATTTTCAAGAGATGAGCTGTGCAATTCATGGTTCTAATCAACCATCTTACTGGAAGCCAGGAATAGAAATGCAATTACACAGGAAAGATCTGTATACTACTTTCTTGTCTGATTGCTTTGGACTTTCATTAATTGCACAAGAGAAAGAAAAAATTTGAAAATTTTATACCAAAAGAAATGTCACCATTCTGGGAGGAAAGGAACAGAGTCAAAGTGAAGGAAGGAAGGAAGACTCTGAGACCAGAGCCATGCATGTACAGGCATCGTCAGTGGTGGACTGCAGAGGGTGAAACCAGCCACCCCACATGCTAGTGGACCTAAAGAGCAGGGCTGCCATCCCAGTAATCCCAGAGGACAGAGTACCCAGACAAAGATGTTTATTATATGGCCCTGAAACCTAATAGAATTTGCCCAACTGAGGTGCCATCTTGCTTGGGACCCATTATCAATTTACTCATTGCAATTTCTTCCTTTTGGAATGGGAATGTCTACCTTATGAATTCACTAGCATTGATTTTGTTTTATTTTATTTTATTTTTTTAAAGATTTTATTTATTTATTTGACAGAGAGAGATCACAAGTAGGCAGAGAGGCAGGCAGAGAGAGAGAGAGAGAGGAGGAAACAGGCTCCCTGCTGAGCAGAGAGCCGGATGCGGGACTCAATCCCAGGACCCTGAGATCATGACCTGAGCTGAAGGCAGCGGCTTAACACACTGAGCCACCCAGGCGTCCACTAGCATTGATTTTAGAAGTAAATAGCTTGTTTTCCACAAAGAGGAACACATACATTGAATCTCATCCATACCTGATTCAAATCACTGAGGTGATAATTTTGGAACTTTTTGAGTTGATGATATTTAGATAAAATTTTAGACTTCAAGTTGATGGTAGAATGGATTATTACTTTGGGGGTTATTGTGATTAGGGAGTATATTTAGCACAAAGGAAAGATGTAAATTTGGAGGGCTGTAGGATAAGATATTTGGGATTGAACTGTGTTCCTCAATAAGGTATGCTGAAATCCTAATTCCCAGTACTCATTTTTTAAAAAGATTTTATTTACTTATTGACACAGACAGAGAAAGATCACAAGTAGACAGAGAGGCAGGCAGGGAGAGAGGGAGAAGCAGGCTCTCTGCTAATCAGAGAGCCCAATGTGGGCCTCCCTCCCAAGACCCTGAGATCACTACCTAAGCCAAAGGCAGAGGCTTTAACCCATTGAGCCGCCCAGGTGCCCCAAATTTCCAGTATTCATGAATGTTACTTTACAGGGAAATAGGGTCTTTGTGATGTTATCAAATTAAGATGAGGCAGTACTGAAACAAAGCAGAATTTTTCCAAATATGATTAGTGTCCTCTAAGAGAAGAGACAGAGATCCAAGAGAGGAGACACCATGTGATGATGGAAGCAGAGGTGGAAGTGTAGCAGCTGTAAATCAAGGACCACAAAGATTGCAGGTGAATAAACACAAACCAAGAAGAAGCAAGGAAGGACTTACCCTTTCAGATTTCAGAGGGAGCATGGAACATCCATCATATTTATCCTGGGCTTTTAGCTTCCAGAATGGTGATAGAATAAATTTGGTTGTTTTAATCACCCAGTTTGTGATATTTTGATACAGCAGCTAAGAAACAAATATAAATATTTAGTACAAATTGGATGAAAAATAAAAATTTGCTGAGGAAATGACAAAAATTGTGAAAAAAAGGGAGAGAGTAACTCCAGTTTTCTTATAACGGCTGTAATATACACCTGAAAACTAAACACTTTATCATAATAAATATTTGTTTATTAAAAGAAGAATGAGGGCATCTGGCCAGCTCAGTCAGAAAAGCATGTGACTCTTAATCTTGGGATTACAAATTTCAACCCTATGTTGGGTGTAGGAATAACTAAACAAAATAAATAAACATTAAAAAAGAATAGATTTAATGAATAATATGATATTCCAAATATCTCTCTTATATGTAAATGTTTTGCCCACATGTTATTTTGATAAACTAATGAATCAATATGTCCACCAAAAGTTGTTTCCATACTAAAGTGATATTTTTTCTAACAAATATACTATAAAACTTAAAGTTATATGAAATCTATTTTGGTTGACAAAATGCATATCAAATATTAAGGCATTAATAGTAGCTCTTTTCATGTCTGCATTTATTTTATAAGTCCTGGAAACAATTTTTTCTTATCTGCTGAAGTCTGAATTTATTATTCTTGTTTTTACTTCAAGAATAAGTGCCTGAACATGATAATAATTGGGAGCTGGTAGTACTAGAGACCACAGGATGGCATGTGAAGTGCAAAAATGGCATATAAAGATGATTTGACTCCCTTGACCATATGAGAATCTTTTGGGGGCCCGCACGTGAGAAAGCCTTGCTTTAAAGTAGCATCTCTTTATTACTGAGATGCTAATTGTAAAGATGCACCCACAAGTAGTTGTTAATACCAATCTTTTTGGGATGAGATTATTTAGACTACTACATTTAAGCACTGATGAACCTCTGCCCAAAACAGTAATAATTTTGGTTGTCTCTTATACATACCCTGGTTCATAATGATAAAAGCATACTATTAGCAATAAAGAAATTAATATGCTTTGCTGTTTGCCATGCAAAGTTAATAAATACATCTAAATCATTTTATAATTTCAATAAAAATTGGAAATATCATCAGTCATAAATTAATTTGAATGGAAGATTAAGAGACAATATTATTTTTTTAATTGGAAGAGATCAGTTCTTCCTATATACAGCCTTTGAAGATAAGTAATAACTTGAGATTCACAAATTTATATTGGATTAATGATGTAAGATTAGAGGTTACAAAATTCCCTGCAATGCCTTAAGTGAATCTCACCATTTTTTAAAAGATATTATTTGTTTATTTGAGAGAGAGAGAAAGAGAGATAGCACAAGCAGGGACAACTGCAGAGGAAGAGAGAGAAGGAGGCTCCCGCTGAGCAGGAAGCTTGATCCTAAGACCCCAGGATCATGACCTGAGCTGAAGGCAGACACTGCCATGTGACTGAGCCACATGGGCACTCTATGTCTCACCAAACTTTAATGAGAGTAAATATAAAAGAATAATCCAGGGAAAAAGGTTTGAGTTTTATTTTGTTTTGTTTTGAAGTAAAAGGTTTTTAAATGGAATTGGGGATACAATTAGCAACCTGTAGACTAAGAAATGGGCCTAAAAATAGTAGATCTGTACACTTTCCGCATTTTTTCCACCTTCTGGTGATATAACAGCCCCAATTTGCTAAAGGCTCCATCACCCTTTATTGTATTAATTTCTTAGTCTCTGAAAATACTTGAGTTTACAACTGGTACAGAGATTTCCATGTATCACATTTAGCAAGAAATAAGACTGAGATGCCCTCATCTGCTTTCACTCATGGGACTATATCTTTCTTCAAAGTTTGGAAGGATGGTCATTACAGTAACAGTATTGTGAATTGGGAAAAAAATTATATATAAAAAATATATATATATAATTTTATTTATTTATTGGACACACAGAGAGAGAGAGATCACAAGTAGGCAGAGAGGCAGGCAGAGAGAGAGAAGAAGAGAAGCAGGCCACCTGCCAAGCAGAGAGTCCTACATGGGGCTTGATCCCAGGTCTGTGAGACCATGACCTGAGCCAAAGGCAGAGGCTTAACCCACTGAGCCACCCAGGCGCCCCTAAAAGTTATATATTTTTAAAGTATCTATATATTGAAGCTGAAGAAATCACACTCAAATACACACTAAGAGAATATATCTGATGAGCTAGTGCCTATAAATAAGCAGGAATTGGAGGTTATCTCCTTACAAAATTTATAATAGATTTGAATCTTTTCTTATTTTTTTGCTATTCAGATAACTCAGAATGGATGAGGATACTGGAATGCAGCTAGAGAGATGGCTAAAATTTACCAAATGCAGAAATGTAATATATAAGGGATAAATTTGTTAATCAACCTAAGTGTATGATTCAAAAATTTCCTCTTGCAAATACTTTATTCTTGGGATCAATACACTAGAAATTGCCTTTGCTATTTTCTCAAACAAAGAAATACATTTTAATGTAATACTGTTTAAAATATGTTGTTTACAAAGGGGTACCTGGGTGGCTCAGTGGGTTAAGCCTCTGCCTTCAGCTCAGGTCATGATCTCAGGGTCCTGGGATCAATCCCTACATTGGGATCTCTGCTAGGCAGGGAGCCTGGCTTCTGCCTGTCTCTCTGCCTATTTGTGATCTCTCTCTCTCTCTCTCTCTCTCTCTCTGTCAAATAAATAAATAAAACCTTTAAAAAATATGTTGTTTACAAAAGCTTTTGATCTGAAAGTATTGAATACCTTTCTTTTGAATCAATCAAAATGTTATCTCTGAAATTTGCCCAATTAGTTTATTAGTAATGGTTTATAACTTCCTGGCAATCTTTTTTCTTCTTATTTTTTTTCAAGTTTTTATTTAAATTCCATTTAGTTAACATACAGGATAATATTAGCTTCTGGTGTAGAATCTAGTGATTCATCACTTACCTACAACACCTGGTGCTCATCACAAGTGTGTTCCTTAATCCCCATTATCTTTTTAAACCATCCTCCACCCGTCTTCCTTCTGGTAACCCTCAGTTTGTTCTCTCTAGTAAAGAGTCTGTGGTCTTTTTCAAACCAAGATAAAGAATGGCAAGTTCCCAAGTATAGGACCACTTTTGAATTTTCTGATCTAAAGAATATATGTAAGGCACTATAGTCTTATGTTATTTATTGCAATACTTTGCTTGAACCAGGAACATAGGAGATAAGATCCTGAACACAAATGGTGATGATGATGACAGCAGGAGCAACAGGAAATAAAAGAAACATGATGCAGAGTCTATGGCTGTTGTCTTGGCCCTACTGACAGATTGAGATGCCTCACTGGTCAGAGGTATTTGACATCATGTGTCCAACATTTCATAACCAAAGATAGACCAGTAAATTTTCTTGGTAGCTGCACTCTTGATGCGTAGATATATTTTTTATTAGTTCCTCTTTTACTTCTATAGCATATTCTTAATTATATTTGGGATATTAGACTTCTGTCAATACCCACAAATTTCTGCTGTTGTGCCTCTCTCTTGAGCACACAGCAATAGTCCCAGGTAATGCTTCAGCCCTGTTTGTCTTCCTGAGGCCTGAATATCTCTACATTTCTATTGTCAACTTGGCAATATTTGTATTTGTAGGGTGTGGGTATGTGTTTCCATTGTGAGAGTCTAAGGGGGGGGGGAAGCACAAAACATGTTTCTATTACCAGATACTGTAGATACTGCAGATTTTAGCAAAGTATTAGTCTTGTGAGATGAAGGACCCACATATAGTCCTGCTCAAAATGTGAATCAAACTGCCCCCCCCAGCTTTTGGATGGGGTCTGTATTATTCCCACTCCCCCTTTAAGCAGGAGCTATAAAATGTCATATGACATGACAGGCAGGAGCACAGGAGTGATGGGGCAATTATAAAGCTATTGACCATGGAAGGATGAAAAGAAATAAAGAGGGAAAAAAAACCCACAAGGAATAAATAATTGTTAAAAAAAAAAAGGATTTGAAAGTATTACTGAGGATTTAGTGAATCTGCTATCTTTGAAGTATTGTGAATGGGTATGGAACTACTCTGTGGGCTGGGCTATCTACTGTGGGTCTCAGACATCAAAGGAAAGGCCAGATGAACTGATGTTGGCCCTTAAACTATAGCAATAGAAAAGATCCCAGAAAGTAATTTAAAAACATGAAAAATTGTGTTGTTTAAGAGAATAGACAACAATTGTAACAATGAAATGAAATTTAAGAGACATTTCAAAGTCTTCAAATAAATATATTTAAGTTACTCAACAAAACAAATGAAGGGATAGTTCCACCACCCAAAGAACCATGAGTTATAAAACAGAATGAGCAGCTATTTTGAAAAGGCTATATAAAAATTAATTAGATTGACTGGAATAGTCATTGGAATAAAAGTTCACTTAGAAGGAATCTAGTGTAGAACAAACATAGACCAGGAGATAATCTGAGACAGAGAATATTGCTAATGAATTTACCAAGTAGTCAATATGTAGCAAAGGGATATAAAAATGTAAATGAATACTTTAAATAATACAAATGAATATGACATGCATAAATAGCCAATAACTTTTTAAAAGTTTATCTGCATGATACATAAACATGGGTCACGTTTTGGACCACTAATTCTGTATTTACCACACTAGTGCAACACTATTCTTAAGGAAGTTATTAGTTCCAGAAAGAACAAGACAAGAATTTCTTTCCCTTAATTCTGACCTATCTCTGGAAAAGTTTTGTGAGAATAAGAAGGAAGAAGTGTGATTTTCTTTTTCCTTTTTAAACGTGGTGGGTTTCCCTTTCAACAAAGAGGGTCCAGGTGGCAAGCCTTGATTCCCTGGGAAACACTGGCCATGCAAGGAGGCAAAGGGCCACTGATATTTGCTAGGGTTGGTTGCTATGATTTATAAAAACAAAAACAAAAACAAAACAAAACAAAAAACCTTGCTGCATATAGATCCCAACAGTACATGTTTTGTCCAGTCAAGAGTTCTTGGACTCCCTCTAAGTAAGTTCCCCCAATAAGTCTATGCATACACTGTTTTCTTTGAGTCTTTTCTTTGGCCTTACTGGACCATCACCCACTCTAGGCTTACTTAAACTCTGCTAGAGAACACCTGCAGAATTTTTACAATTCTTATTTACTACTTTGACATAAGGAAGCATTTATGTGATTTGTATCAGTCAAATTTAATATTGGTAGCATCATTGTTATTTATTAAAGTTGCAAGCAAACAAAACTTACAGAAGACTATATTTCTCATCCATTGTTTCCATTGAAGCAGCATGGGCCGCAACACATGAGTTCTTAATTTTGTATGATTACTGAAAGGCTTGAAAATTTGTGTTCACCCAAGTTCCCAGGTGATGCTAATACTGCTAGTTCAGGGACCAAACTTTTAAAGCCACTGTTTCTGTACAGTCACCCAAACTTAGAACTGTAAGAAAATAATCATTTCCAGTGTAAATTCAAGGAGCAGTCCTTTGGGTATAATGTATGTGCTCACTTTCTCCCATAATCAAGTCATTAGGTTGTGCTTACTTTCCCTCTATTGTAAATATAGGAATAACTTGGGCATTTTGTTTAGTTGCTCAGTTCATTGAATTTTAAAAAGACCACTTCAGGTTTTGTGTGTGTGTGTGTGTGTGTGTGTGTGTGTGTGTGTGTGTGTGTGTGTTTCTCCAAACTTTATACATTTCACACAGAGCCTGAATGAGAGTATACATTCCTGAAAAACCTTTGTAAGGTGTTTAAGATTTGTTTGGTAGGCATGGTATAAAATACCATAAAAAGGTTTGAAAATTCTTAAGTTTTTTTTTTTTTTGTCTCATATATATATTCCTTTTTTGCTGGTTTATTTGACTTTCTTTAAATATTTGCAAAGCTATAAAAACAACAAAAAAAAGAATTTATTTTGCTCAAAGGAATGGAAGTCACAAGGAGATAAATAATAGCTCAGGAAAAACATATTAGAATGTATTACTTAGGATTACTGAGTTCCTCGTCATAGAAATGACGTGAGCATGAAAATAGAAATATTCTGTGCCTAGGAAGTTTAGAAAGGATCTCAAACATCAAAGAAGTGGTCAGATTAAATGATTTTGCCCTGAAAGGATTTTCTAAGGAAGAAAATTTAAATGTTAGCCACAGAAGCATTCCAGGAAACTACACCATTATTGTAAATGACCTATGTTTCTCTGAAACCAAGTGTCTGTCACCATAATAAACACAGCAAAGACAAACAAACAAAAAACTATTCTCTGGCCTATAGGTTGAAGATACTTTGGACAAACAAAATGAATGCTTCTTTGTACTTTCAACTGTATAAATGATGTCTCTGGAGTCTTCTTCCTTTTTTCATCATGTATTGTCCTCTCACAGGAAAATATCAATATCTTTCTCCCTATAAAAAATTGTACATTAAAACCCCCAGGAAAGAAATGCCATTAAATAGTCTAAACTGGTAGGTTTTGGTTTTGTTTTGCATTGCATCTTAATAAATACATTCCAAACTGACATAAAATGCTATGGTCTTTGAATAATACATGGTATTATGTCATTTATGTGCACTCTCGGTGCAGATATAAATTTTGGAAATGTCATAATTTGGGCAATAAACCGAAGAGAGGATCGCACTTTAACTGAGCAAAGCTACAGTAGATGTGCCCACACATACAAGGCACACAGTAGATGCAGTCATACAAAGGGCTCTAAAAATATATCAGGTAATATTTGGGAGCTTTCCACCCCCAAAGAAACTTTCAGGAAAATCAGATCTATTTAATATATTCTACATGTTGTTAATTCCAGAGGTTGTACAATCCTAAATTTAGTAAAAAATATAGTAAACATATTTTTAAAAATTATCACATATTGTAAAAAATGGGAATGTTACCCTAAATATCCAGAGAATATATGTAGAAATGCACTAGTGACATACATATACTTGAATTACTTGGTTTTCTATAAGTGTCAATCAAGAAAACATAATTCACTCTACATATTTCAAACATAAGAAAGCGAATATGAAAGATTGCACATTCTTGAACTACTGAGAGAACAAAGAGTGGATGTTATCTACAGTTTACCTCTAGGAGTTACCGAAAGACTTTACTACATCTCACCCCACCTTAACTTTTCTTTGATGTTTGCTCAGTACTACATATTCGGGATTTTCCTCAGATGATTTACACAGGTATTCTCCAATCTAATCCTGCACTTCTGCAAATATTTTTCTTCTGACCTAAAGAAGAATGATTTCTTGGCTATTTATAGAATGCCTGGGTCATGTAGGTTCCTCCAGCACTCAAAATGGACACGAGTCTTGAAATGTAGCAAGCAGTTTGAGAAAACATCTGCTCAGGTTCCTGCCTTCTTGATTGTCGAAGTATAAATGTTGAGTGCAAGGACAAAGAATGAGCTAGACACACTCTTACATGTAGAACTTTAGCAAGGATATGGGGTTAGAAAAGAGAAATATGGATGGAAAGACAAAGAAGCACAGTAAGAAAAGCCAGCAATCTTGTAGTGAAGGTAGCCAGTGAGAACTACTTGGTGAGAGAGTAGCTGAAAAACAGGATGTCCACAATGAAATTTATATTTGGGGAGGGGCTTTCTCAATCTTTTATTTTTTATATCCTCTATATTTGTATATCATCTATAATTTTATATTCTTGTTTCACTGGTTTTGGAGAGAGTAAAGAGATAAGGGAGATGTCTAATGTGAATATTGCAGGAAAAGAGGACAGCCACATAAAAAGAGAAAATATTCCATAAATTGAACAAATTCAAGAGAAGTAACTTAGAGTCAGAAAGAACTTGAAAAAATTTAAGCAAACCTCTATCTCACATGTGTACCTCAGTACCAAGGACAAATTCTGGGATATTACAAAGCACATGTGTCTCTTTGTTCAGAATTAGGTTTGCTCAAATTTCATTTACTTCTTAAAAGAGGAATCTCTGTTACTATTTATTTATATCTTTATTTGCAACTATCTGAATTGATATCCATTCCTTTATAAAAGAAGCACATATCCTGCTTTTTTTGGTATTTATCAACACAAGTATTTAGAATATTTTCTAAATATTTGAAACTTCATCACCTGTTACTAAATTAGTTTAAATCAACCAATTATTATATAATTGATAATGAGGATCTCAGATATATTCAGAATTAGAGTAATCTCAGATAAATTGTCAAAAATACTTTTGGTAGTTCTAATAAAAAAGCTGAGGAAGAAGAACATAACTGGCCAATCTATGTGGGTTCCCCTTATAAAAAATTAGTATTACTTTACAGTTTTAGTTCTGTTTATGAATTTTATTTTGCATAATGTATTAAGCCATTGTCTCAGCTCAGTAGATATGACAGTATTAGTTCAGTAAAGAGATTAAAAACAAGGATGAATTTTACCAAACTTAATGAGAGAGATTAGAAATTGTATATTTATATATTTGTCTACTCCATACTTATTTTTAAGTGTCGTAATACAGAGAACAGAAACTTTAGAAACTATCAAAACAGAGTCCATTAAAAAAAATCTAGAATGTTATAACCCCAGGAATGTTTATTTTTAATAAGCTATGTAACATCTTCTCATCCATTAGCACCCTCAGAAAGTAAATGTAAACCTTTTCAGACACAGTCATCTGTCTTAGAATATTTTAATATTATTCATGTATTACCCTCTGAAAAACATCAAAGGATCACATTATCTGGAAGTAAGTAGAATTACAAAAGAGTCTAATAGCTTCCGTTGGTTTAAGAAAAAAAAAAACTACGTGGGGAATATGTGAAATATGAATACATAAAAGATTAAGTGAACATCTTATAAACAATTAGTGAAATACTATTGAGTCACCATATTCAAATGCAAAATAGATATATGAGAAACAGAATGCATAAGCCTATTATGGGGATTAATTTCATACTCAAAGTTGTTGGTGAGGATATGATGAATCTAAGCCGAAAAACTTCTTTAAAGTCTAGAAAAACCATCTGGTTGCCTTGGAGATGGAAGGACATTTGAGAAGAGGACTCTGTGGGAGATGGTTTGCTACACATTCTTCAGGTTTGTAAAAATGCAGAACTAATCATTCTCTTGCTTCTCATGCACAAATACATAGGAGAATTTCCCATGTATGTGTCCCTATTCTAAATAATTCTGGCCATAATATTATGGGTGATTCTTTTGAGACTATTTTAGAGTGAACCATATTCACTAGGGTGTCCCCAGTGACTATTAGAGTTGGTGGCACATAGTAGACTGTCAGTTAATATTGGCTGGATGAATGCCAACAGAAAGGAATTACTTCAGAATAAAGTAAATAAAGTGAGAGTTGTTTTGTAGTTGAACAAATTAAACTAAGAAGAAAGCAATAAGAGTACATTAAGGTGTTGAAGCAATTCCTTTTTTTTTAAGATTTTATTTATTTGACAGACGGAGATCCAAGTAGGCAGAGAGGCAGGCAGAGAGAGAGGAGGAAGCAGGCTCCCCACTGAGCAGAGAACCCGATGCGGGGCTCAATCCCGGGACCCTGAGATCATGACCTGAGCTGAAGGCAGAGGCATTAACCCACTGAGCCACCCAGCTGCCCCAAGATGTTGAAGCAATTCTTGAGAAGAAAACAAACAAGGTGAATTGAGTACTTTGCTTTAATCATAGCCTGATAGCGTCATAATCTATATACCCATTGACTGGTTATATGTTGTTCATTCAACAAATACGTAAAGTGCATTTTTTTATGTGCTGGACATTCAGTAAATATTTCCCGAATTTGAATTTTAAACAAAATGGCAAAGGGTCAGGCTTTTGAAGATCTGGATTCTGATCTTGACAGTGCAAAATGATTTTGGTAAATCACGGAATTTCCTCAATCTGTTTCAACTGCTATAACAAAATTATCCTAAAAATAGAAAATATTAAAATACAACATTTTCTCTTGTACACAATATTGGGATAATTCAGAAAAACCTATGAGGAAATACTCTCCCTACATACACATATAAACACATGCATGCACATTTATATTTTAAAAGTGAATTGATAATGATTCATAATAATAATATTAACAAATCATATAATTTGAAATGATTATTTGCATAAGATACCTATAATTTCAAAATGAATTGAAACATAGAACTACACAAGCAAACATTTTTTGGAAGAAGATTATCTTAGAACATCTTCCCCAGAAACAAATCTCAGTCTGGCCCCAAGGGAAGCGCTAAAGCACAGATTGTACTGCAGAGTTGGTCTCACCTTGAGGCAAGAGGGCCAGCTTCTCTGCTCCTTCATCTCCCTGGCCTTGTATTTTGGGAGGAAAGGTAGTGTAATATTTATGACAGAAGTGGAGGTGGGTGGGGACGAAGGTGAAATCTTTCCATTTGAGGCATCTCCTATTGTCTAGGGGCACCAAGAGTTTCAACCAAAAATACATAGTGAAATTTAACCTCTTTGCTCTCAAAAAAGCAAAGCAGATCTCAGCATTTCCTTTCAATTCCCAACTATCCTGAGGGCAAGTCTCCTGTCAACAATCCTCAGTGTGGTTGCTGTGTTTTTACGCAAATGAGTGAAATGTACAGAAGGTAGTTCTCTTGTCATAAACAGGATTTACTTTTCAAGAATAATGTCCATTTAAAGCAAAGAATCTGAGAAGAGTTCAGAGAACATGCTGTTGAATCTTGTGAAATTCAAAGAAATAATCAGAATGTTTTATATTCTTTTAAAGATTAATAAAGTCTATGTAAATGTAATATGTTATTAACCACAATTGATAGAAAAATTATTATTAGATAAAGCTAACATGTTAGAAAGTGTTTTAGTTCTAGAAATTTCATTACTTTAGAAGTGGAATCAGGATAATTTCTTGAAACCTGCAAGTCTTGTCCATTCCTATGTGATAACATTATTGGACTTAATTTTGCAAAAATCCATACTTCCAAATTGAAAATCATTTATAAATTATCTTTTGATTTTATTAACAGTTTCCTTTGCTGTGCAAAAGCTTTTGATCTTGATGAAATCCCAATTATCTGAGAAGTATCCTCAGATTTTATATTATATGATATGTAATGTTGACCTATAAGGTCTAATTTCTGCATATAAAATACACAGTGTGAAAAAAAATAATTTCAAAATAATTTAACTTTTTATGTGTATTTTATTTTCCATCAGGAAGCTCTGCAGACATCTTACTCTGCCTTTGCTTTCCTTTTTACTTAGAAAGCAGATACATCTGAGCCTCTCTCATTTCAATATCGCCCAATCCCCTATCCTATCTTAACCTTCATGACCCATACTTTCTCTTGTTACTTGTTCTTCTCTTATTCTCTCCTTACCCCTTGTTTTATGCTTCAAACATTAAAGTAACTACTTTGACAATATTAGAAAATCCACAGAAAAAGGAGTATTAGTAGGAAGTAAGTGGTGAGCATTTCAAAACGGAATCTCCGTTTGAGGATGAGAGAGAGACTCAGAGCACTTATACCTTAATAAATATATGTGCCAGACAAACTTAATACTTTAAAATGAAGAATAAGTAAAACAGAACATTTGGTCAAATCATAAAATTAACTTAAACAATAGTCAGAAGATGTTACTTAACTAATAATTTCTGACCATAAAAGATTAAGGGCTTCACATTCCATTTTTTTTTAATTTTTTATTTTTTATAAACATATATTTTTATCCCCAGGGGTACAGGTCTGTGAATCACCAGGTTTACACACTTCACAGCACTCAGCAAAGCACATACCCTCCCCAATGTCCATAATCCCACCCCCTTCTCCCAAACCCCCTCCCCCCAGCAACCCTCAGTTTGTGTTGTGAGATTAAGAGTCACTTATGGTTTGTCTCCCTCCCAATCCCATCTTGTTTCATTGATTCTTCTCGTACCCACTTAAGCCCCATGTTGCATCACCACTTCCTCATATCAGGGAGATCATATGATAGTTGTCTTTCTCTGCTTGACTCACATTCCATTTTTTAAATTATCTTTTCTTTTATTCTGAGGGAAAAAGTATAGGGAGATGCCATATACATACCTTGAGAAAAGCATAAATAGCCTGGTATATATCTGAGGAGCTGAAATTCCAGTTTTGCATTGTGAAATATGATATATGGCTGTATATAAATATGTGTCTGATATCTTTAAACCATTTTTTGAGAAGAGGGAAATAGGCATAGAGAAATAAATATTTCTTTACACTACATAAACACATATTTTAATTAGCCCAAAATCATTGACATGTTCTATTTTATTGTTTGTGTTCTTAATTGATCAAGATAAAGGATATGAGCTGAAGAGAATTACAGGAAGAAGATGGAGTGAAAAATTTCCTTCATGCAGAAGACAGTGCAATATTAAGAAACTGGACTAGACTGTTAAAGTCTAAATTCATTATTTTATTTATGATTGAATATTCCAAAAGTTTCTGATGTTGATTTCTAGTACTATGATATATTTTTTCTCTTTTATTCAGAGCAGATATGATGTCTCTGAGGGTGGACTTTTCTGAGAAGGAGTTTGGGGATGTCTAAGAATACAGGAAGTTGGAAATAACTTTTCTGCCCAGGACTTATAATGTGATAATGTGGTCTAAATAGAACTAAATAGAACTCTAGATATTTTTTACATCCTCCTTGTGGTGGACATGAGCTTGGTCCTGCTATGAAGAGATTCATAAGACTCTGGATTCAACACACTGGGCCTCCAGGATATGAAAAAGAGAAAATTCTAGTAATTCTGTTATAATATTCACTTGGTTATCTATAAGTATTCTGTGAAGTCTTGTTAAAAGCTGAAACCCACTCTTCACTCTGCTATACTAACGTGGCAAAGCCTCCCCCACACTATCAATGGAATAAAAAAGAAATGGAGATAAATAGTGCCAACAAAGAAGCATCAACATCAACCTGAGGAACACCATCAATCCTATATAAGATATAATCACCAGACGAGGATCTAGATATCATGGGAACTGTGTGACATGTATCCAGAGGTGGAGCAGAAGTGACTCAACTCTGTGGAACTGTTACTAATATATACAGAGAGAAATCATGGTGCTAGGGAAGATCTGAATCTGTAGACTAAGCTGAAAGATATCTTGGATAATGTCTGTTTTGTCCACCACTGTAGCTCAGTTACTAGAGTGATACCTTATGTATAACAGATAAAATCCATATTTTTGAATTAATTCTCAAGGAAATAAAAAATAACTGGGCTGTGAATTGAAATTTTAGGCACATACTGGTGAGGGAGAATAGCCATAACTGCTATAAAGGAAACTATAGTTTTCATGATTCTTTGTTTCCTCTGCAGCTGAACACAATTCTGAATGAATAATATTGGATTCTGCCAAAGATTGCTTCAGCTAAATAAATAGATAATGTCGTCTGTTGGTGATATTTACATACAAATAGAGACATTTCTATTTTATTGGAAATATAATCTCTTGTGGTGGTAAAGTCCATCATTCCACCTTCTGCGAAGTTATGATTATTATTCTAGATTTAAATATTGTGATCTGTCTCAGGAGATTTACAACAATACTTCAGTCTAAACTATAGTCTGACGCCCTATCAAAAGGATGCCCCATTACAGATTAAATGTTTGTATTTCTCTTTTGCAATGACAAAAGTCCACTTCTAATCACAGGATGCAACATGGATAAGGAAATGTAGGTTTTCCCAAAGTCAGCTTAACAATTATTCAAAGAACATAATTGACCTTGGAAACGGAATATAGCAAAAGCTTTTGTGTTTGTAGGTTCACAATGTAAACGAACCTTGTATTCAAGATTTGATCCCAGGAAATCTTGTGTTATTAGTGACTCCAGGATGCTACATTTGATGAAACTAGAACCAATTCTTCTTCAGTGCTCTTCAGTTTAATTGGCACTTCCAGGAGATTTCACTGCATGTAATTTGAAAACCAACATCTTAAACTCTAAGCTTGAGAACCCATAGGAGGGAAAAACTTTGTTCAAATTTATTATTGGGGACGCCTGGGTGGCTCAGTTGGTTAAGCAGCTGCCTTCGGCTCAGGTCATGATCCCAGCGTCCTGGGATCGAGTCCCACATCGGGCTCCTTGCTCCGCAGGGAGCCTGCTTCTCCCTCTGACTCTGCCTTCCACTCTGTCTGCCTGTGCTCGCTCTCGCTCGCTCTCTCTCTGACAAATAAATAAATAAAATCTTTAAAAAAATTTATTATTGAAGAAGGGGGATATTTTTACTTGAAGAAAATATGGTAGTTTAGACAAAGGCTTGGCAGTCTAAATGAGCATTATTTGTAGAACTGTTTGGGTCTTGTCTTTAGGACTCAGACTATGCGTCTATGGTCAATGACATACAGAGTATGTATGCATGTATGTATGTATATACAGTATGTTATATTATGCCTGAATCAAATTCTCTCCATTCGGTGGGGCAACAAAATGGATTTATAAATATTTGAAATTGGTAGTATTTCCTAATAAAATGGAATATGTGTTTCTAAGTAACTAATTAGAATAGATTCTCTTTGTTCAAGAATTTCCTTAGATTTGTTGATGAATTTGGGCTTTAGTTTTATTTGAAAAATAAAATTCTTTTCAATTTAAATGAGAAGTGTTCATTAAATATGTGATGAATTCCTGTTTGCAAAATTAATCTTATATAAATGTACAATAAATTTTAAAATAATGTGCACCACATAATACACTGAAATTTATTTTTAGAGTAAAATGCTTATCTGATAATTATATAAGTAGATGAACTATACAGTAAATTATAATATTATACCTTTTATGAAGGCAAAAAGAAAAATTAGAAAAATCAAAGTTATGCATTTACATCGCAAATGATATTTAGTTGTCAGGTAATATGTCAGTGCAAATAATTAAAGTGATATTACCGATGAAAAATATATTTTAGTATTGCTTCTGTAATTATTCCATATAAAAGAACAATAGAGTTAATAAAATAACAAGTTTCTTAAAGGAATGAATTTAAAGGGATGCTACGGTTTTTAGCACTCACTCTAACCTGTTGATGCAGCCTATCCTAATGATTTTGGTAAATATTTGAAATTTAGTTCTCAAACTATCACTCTCATAGATTAGCAACCTCATACATATCATCATGACGGCACTTGAAGCCGTCTGCTAATTAAAAGATCAATTCTTTTTATTTTTCTTTTTTTTGGATTTTAATTAATTTTTTATTTTTTATAAACATATATTTTTATCCCCAGGGGTACAGGTCTGTGAATCACCAGGTTTACACACTTCACAGCACTCATCCAAGCACATACCCTCCCCAATGTCCATAATCCCACCCCCTTCTCCCAAACCCCCTCCCCCCAGCAACCCTCAGTTTGTTTTGTGAGATTAAGAGTCACTTATGGTTTGTCTCCCTCCCAATCCCATCTTCTTTCATTTATTCTTCTCGTACCCACTTAAGCCCCCATGTTGCATCACCTCTTCCTCATATCAGGGAGATCATATGATAGTTGTCTTTCTCTGCTTGACTTATTTCGCTAAGCATGATACGCTCTAGTTCCATCCATGTTGTCGCAAATGGCAAGATTTCATTTCTTTTGATGGCTGCATAGTATTCCATTGTGTATATATACCACATCTTCTTGATCCATTCATCTGTTGATGGACATCTAGGTTCTTTCCAAAAAGATCAATTATTTTTGTGGTTCATCCTCTACCTCTCCCTACCATCGCCATGACTGACTAGTGGATGTCTGTTTTGTGTTACCCGTGTTTGCTTTTAAAAGTCAGAAGCATTCTTCTTCAGTCCATTATTCAATCAGTTGGACTCTGATAAGAACCTTTTACTTCCTCTGTGTTTTTCTCTGTGTGAAAAGTTCTGAGCTCATGGAATGTTAGAACACATTTGAGCTCCCATTGTCATCCCATACTAGGAATAAAACTAACTTAGAAGAATATAATAATTACAGATATGATAAGATTAGGAGAAAATGTGTATATTTTTAATAGAGTTTTCAAAGGAGAATCTATGTTAGCTTCATTTCCTAACAGGGCCTCTCTGTAGCCTTCTTTGTCCTCCAAAGTCTCTCATGTGTATATATACTAGCTGGTGATATAGTCTGAACAAGGAAGGATTTTGCCATATCTGGGAAACCTATTTTCTTTCCGTGTCATAATCATGCTGTATTTGATCATTTCTTCAAAATTCAGAAAAAATATAAATAGACTTTGCTCTTAATGTCTGTCTTGGTTTCTTAAGGCTGCTGTAACAAATTGCTGCAAGCTGGAAAGTTTGAAATACCAGGAATTTATTCTTTCACAGTTTGGGAGAAATTTAAAAATCAAGGTGTCAACAGGGTCATATTCGGTCTAAAACGTTGCCTCTTAGTTGCCTTCGTTGCCTCTTAGCTTCTGGCAGGTGATAATGATCCTACCTTCCTTTGGTTTGTAGATGTATTCTTCCAATCTCTGTCTCTATTCTCCTGTGTCTTCTGTGTCTGTGTGGAGATTCCTCTCTCCATCTAAGAACACTAACGTTGCATTTAGATTTACCCTAATGCAGTCTAATCTCTTCTTAAATTCATTATGTTTGCCAAGACCTTATTTTCAAACAATACCTGATTTTCAGGTCCTGGAAGTTAGGACTTCAACATAACTATTTAGAGACACAATTCTAACCACTTACACAGTCTTTTAATTAAGAAAAGCATAAATATCACACAGAGCTGATCCATTAGTACAGTAACATTGTATAAAAGTAAAATAAAATTGTAATTTTAACAAATTTTAACAATTATAACATTGCATAAGAGTAAAATAAAATAAAATAAAAGTTTGCAAATCTTTTTCTTTTGAAGTTGAAAACAATTCCTGATTTTTGTATGCCTTTGCTTAGGTTTCTTTGTATCCTTCACTAATTCATCCCTAAATTTCTCAATAAAAGTGAAAAAGTCTTGATGCACTCAAACACAAAGTGAAATCAAGAAGGTTTCCAGAATGGTGAAGGATATGAATTTTTACTCTACCTGCAAGCTTATAAGTTAGCCAGTCTGTTGCATGGCTGTTGGGATAAACCACAGACCTCTGGCATCAGACACGAAGAACTGTTTTATTACTCACAGCAACAGAAATAGCTAAGGGGTAAGTAAGTATTTTTTACCTTATTACTGAGCTCCTATTTCCACAAGGTGTTACAAGGATGACACTTCCACACACAATGGAGTGTGTTACGCCTTTGGATATCTAAGGTTTAGAGAGCCTGTATTTTATATAATAGACAGTAAGCATGTCTGCCCTGTGTTCTGGAAGGAGTTATTGTCTTTCAAGGCTATGTGTAAAGAAAACATTTCCAAGGAGATAGTCCGGGATAAAACATCAGTGCTTTGTTAACAAAACCCACGAAAGACCCATAGAAAATTATATCCCAACATTTTTTATTATTGCTTTGTTTTGTTCACTTACTTGTGTTTTGTTCTTGTTTTCCCTTGAAGATATTTCTTCCAGAAATTCTTCTTTAGGACAACAGGATAATTTCGCTTTTGTGAATTTATCGTCGTATTCTTCCTGGGTAGTATTACCTTTACCCTTCTTTCATGTTCAGCCTCCAATTTCTGACTTCCCATTGTTGTCAATCCTTACACTTCTGGCAATATTTAACCGACTAAATCATATCAAGAAATAAGGCACTGGAAAACTAGTCAAGTCACCATGGCAGAGGCAGGGGATGTGAATTGGGTTACTACTCTATTGTGCTAGTATCTTATATTACAGAACTAATTCAGTGGGTGATCTTTCAATTAGTTTCCACATGTCTCTTCCCCCCCAACAATTTGTGTCTTAAATCCAGTTCTAGTATTCTTAAAAAAATTAGGAAAGTAGATCATGAGTGGTATCACTTTTAATTTTTGTTTTCAGTGTAAACTTGTATTAACTTTTCATTTTGTTGGTGTGCTATTCCTACCCTTCCCCTGGAGTTTAGAGCTATCCATTTCTACTTCTCCAGAGAAAGAGTTATATAGTAATCATTTTATTACCTAAAAGTCAGCTTGTGTATTATCAATATTCCTAAAAGTCCTGAAGGGGTTCAGATGTTTTTATAGAAGCTTTTGAAAAAAGTTTTTAAGTGAAAACAAAGAATGAAGCAATGAAGCAATGAAGACCTTTCTGTTGTTGTTATTGTTACAGGCTTTGCAGAATTACAAATTACCTTGTATAATATTATACTGGGAGTGCTCAACCATTAACGCCTTTAGAACAGCCGTCAACTAATGATAGGACTATGTGAATAAGTAACTCAGTTCTCTTGGAACAAACCTCAGATGAATGTTCTATACAAGATCTCAAATTAAGGGGCCCCTGGGTGGCTCAGTGGGTTAAGCCGCTGCCTTCGACTCAGGTCATGATCTCAGGGTCCTGGGATCGAGTCCCGCATCGGGCTCTCTGCTCAGCAGGGAGCCTGCTTCCTTCTCTCTCTCTCTGCCTGCCTCTCAGTGTACTTGTGATTTCTCTCTGTCAAATAAATAAAAAAAATATTTAAAAAAAAAAGATCTCAAATTAATATTCTCTGTTGGATTAAGCTCTAGATATATTCAATGGTAGCTACCTTGAAAATAAATAATTAACTTGCTGTCCACCCCCTATTTTTCAGTCTCTATTCATGTTTTATTCATCTCCAAAATAAGTCACTTTATTTAGTATTTTTGTGTCAGGCACTGTCTCTGGAAAACTCCAGTGGTACATATTAGTCTATCTTGTTCCCTTATCACCTCAAATCCACTATTTCCTACTTCTACAACAAGTAGAACTATCTCTTGAGTTTTTCATCTTAAATTTATACTTACAGCTGAAACCAAGTTGTTAAGGGATTGCATATTTCAACCAACTCATACACATATACATATATATGTTCTCAAAAACTCATATGTATATTATATATGGACAACTCTATTCTCTCCTTCTGTTGTCTTTCCCCCCACCCAGTTTTCATTTAAATTCCAGCTAAAACAATGAATCCTGGAACACTGAAAAATAAAATTAAATTAAAAAATTCCAGCTATGTAAAATACAGTGCAATATTAGTTTCAGGTGTAAAATTTAGTGATCAGTTACGTACAACACCTGGTATTCATCACAGTTGCCCTCCTAATACCATCACCTGTTTAACCCATCCCCTCATCCACCTCCCCTACAGTAACCTCACTTTGTTCTCTATAGTTAATATGTTTTATGGTTTGCATCTCTCTTTTCTGCCCTATGTTCATTTGTTTTGTTTCTTAAATTCCACATATGAGTAAAATCATATAGTATATGTCTTTCTCTCACTGACTTATTTGCTTAACATAATACTCTCTTTCTCTACCCACATCATTGCAAATGGCAAGACTTCATTCTTTTTGATGGCAGAGGAATATTCCAGTCTGTGGCATGTGTGTGCGTGCATGTGTGCGCACCACATCTTTATCTACTAATCAGCTGATGGGCATTCGGGTTCTTCTATAATTTGGCTATTGTTAATAATGATACTATACACACTGGAATTCATGTATCCCTCAAATCAGTATCTTTGAATCCTTTGGGTAAATACCTAGTAGTGCAATGGCTGAGTCATAGGATAGCTCTTTTTTTAACTTTTTGAGGAAACTCCATGCTGTTTTCCAGAGTGCTTTGCACTCCTACCAGCACTGTAAGAGGGTTCCCCTTTCTTCACATCCTTGCCAGCATCTATTGTTTCCTGTGTTGATAATTTCAGCCATTCTGACAGCTGTGAGTTGGTATCTAATTGTAGTTTTGATCTGTATTTTCCTAATATGAGGGAGGTTGAACATCTTCTCATGTATCCATCAATCATCTGTATGTCTTCGTTGGAAAAATGTCTATTCATGTCTTCTGCCCATTTCTTAACTTGATTGGTTTTTTTTGGGGGGGGGTGTTGAGTTTTCTAAGTTCTTTATAGATTTTGGGTATTAACCCTTTATCAGATATGTCATTTGCACATATCTTCTTTCATTCTGTAGGTTGTCTTTTAGTTTTGATGATTTTTTCCCATTGCTCTGCAGAAGCTTTTTACTTGGATAAAGTCCCAATAGCTCACTTTGCTTTTGTTTCCCTTGCCTCAGGAGGCATATCTAATAAGAAGTTGCTATGGCTGATGTCAAAGAGGTTATTCCCTATGTTCTCCTCCAGCATTTTAATGGTCTCCTATGTCAAATTTAGGTCTTTAATCCATTTTGAATTTGTTTTTGTGTCTGGTGCAAGAGAGTGGTCCAGTTTCATTCTTTTGCATGTTGCTGTCCAGTTTTTCGAACATCATTTATTGAAGAGACTGTCTTTTTTTCCGTTGGATATTTTTTCCACTTTGTTGGAGATTAGTTGACCATATAGTTGAAGGTCCATTTCTGGCTTTTCTATTCTGTTCCATTGATCCATGTGTCTGTTTTGGTGCCAAGTATCATATCGTCTTGATCACTATAGCTTTGTAATACAACTTGAAGTACAGAATTTTAATGTTTCCAACTTTGTTTTTCTTTTTCAGGATTGCTTTGACTAGTTGGGTTCTTTTCTATTTCATACATATTTTGAGATTGTTTGTTCTAGGTCTGTGAAAAATGCTGCTGATATTTTCATAAGAATTGCTTTAAATGTGTAGATTGCTTTGGGTAGTATAGCATTTTTTCAAAATCTTTTTAAAAGATTTTATTTTTTTAATTTTTTATTTTTTATAAACATATAATATATTTCTATCCCCAGGTGTACAGGTTTGTGAATCACCAGGTTTACACACTTCACAACACTCATCATAGCACATACCCTCCCCAATGTCCATAACTCCACCTCTCTTCTTTCAACTCCCCTCCCCCCAGCAAGACTCCATTTGTTTTGTTAGATTAAGAGTCACTTGTGGTTTGTCTCCCTCCCAATCCCATCTTGTTTCATTTATTCTTCTCCTACCTCCTTAACCACCCATGTTGCATCTCCACTTCCTCGTATCAGGGAGATCATATGATAGTTGTCTTTCTCCGCTTGACTTATTTCGCTAAGCATGATACCCTCTAGTTCCATCCACGTTGTCGCAAATGGCAAGATTTCATTTCTTTTGATGGCTGCATAGTATTCCATTGTGTATATATACCACATCTTCTTTATCCATTTTAACAATACTTGTTCTTCCAATCTGCGAGCATGGAATGTTTTTCATCTCTTTGTGTCATCCTCAATTTCTTTCATCTTTATTTTATAGTTTTCAGAATACAAATATTTAACCTGTTTAGTTAGATTTATTCCTAGGTATCTTATGGTTTGGGGTGCAATTGTAAAGGGGATGGATTCCTTGTTTTCTCTTTCTGTGGCTTCATTATTGATATGTAGAAATGCAAGAGATTTCTGTATGTTGATTCAGAATTTTTGTATCAGTTCTAACAATTTTTTGATGGAGCCCTTTGGGTTTTCTATATAGAATATTATGTCATCTGCATATAGTGAAAGTTGAACTTTTTCCTTGATGATTTGGATGATTTTATTTATTTTTTTATCTGATTGTTGTGGCTAGGACCTCTAGTACTATGTTAAGTAACAGAGGTGAGAGTAGACATCGTGTCTTAGGTCTTAACCATAGAGGACAAGCTCTCAATTTTTCCAAACTGAGGATGTTATCTCTGGATTTCTCATATATGGCCTTTATGGTATTGAGGTATGTTCCCTCTAACCCTACTCTGTTGAGGATTTTTATTATCATGTATTGGATGTTATACTTTGTCAAATGCTTTTCCTGATTTTATGGAAAGCATCATATGGTTCTTACCTTTTCTTACTATGGTATATCATGTTGATTGATATGTGAATATTGAACAACTCTTATAGCCCAGGAATAAATCCCACTTGATTGTGGTGAATGATTATTTTACTATGCTGTTGGATTTAATTTGCTAGCATTTTATTGAGGTGTTTTTTCCCCTTTTTTGAGGGGGTTGGGGAGCATAAGGAGAGGTAAAAAGAATCCTAAGTAGGCAACCAGTCCAGTTCAAAGTCCAATGCAGGGCTTGATCTCAGGACCATGTGATCATGACCTGAGCCTAAATCAAGAGTTGGAGGCTTAACTGACTCTGCTCCAGGTGCCCCTTATTGAGAATTTTTGCATCCATGTTCATCAGGGATATTGGTCTGCAGTTCTTTTTTTTTTTTTTTTTTTTTTTTTAGTAGTCTGTCTGGTTTTAGTAGCAGGGTAATTCTTGCCTCATGGAATTAATTTGGAAAGTTTCTCTTTTTGCCTTGTCCTTTGCCATATGCTCTGTGAAGAAAACCTCTGAGCAATTTTAAAATGATAAGTAATAAAACTTACTGCAGGGAATATATGAACAGCCTTTACATAATATACTCAAAAAGTTTTCTGTATATGCTATGAAATAGATAGGATTGAGTCTATATTGAAATATTTTATTTATATTCTAGCATATTAATAAGTCTAACCTTCTTCTTATATGACTTTATATGACGTATATGACTTTAGGGTTTCCTTCTTTGGTAGTTATAGCAATAAAATATATTAAGTAAAGAAAACTGTTGTATGTTTTCTTAGTATTTTGTTATTCTGCAAATAAAACTCAAAGGATTTCAGAATATAAACAAAGACTTTCTTAAAAACTTAAAAGAGTCTCTGGGAAGTCATTATATTTTGTAGAAGTGAAAGTAGAAACAACATTTTTAAGTATGCTTTGTTCCTAAATATCAATGAATATTCTTGAAACTCTATTACATCAATTATAAAGATAGAAATCAAAATGAAATATCAAATAATATAACATATTGATAAATGTTCTTATAAAAATAACCAACATATCACAAAATGAAAGATTTTCTTAATTATTTCATAAACATTTATTTGATATTGATAATAGTAAATTTTAAATCCAATAAGATTAATGTCAGTAGAGTTTAGCTATATTAATCTGTTCAGCAAATCATTTTCAATGTATTAAAAATTATTAGAAGTTGTAAAAACTTATGTTTTATGTCTTTGAAGCTGTGGAATTCACTCAACATATATTTGTTGAATGATTATTATGAATCAAACACTTTTCAGAGTCTATTTTATTCAGTTTTTGATAACTGCTGTAATAAACTATGTAAAGTGCACCTTTGAGTTTCATTATGTTAAATTGAAAAGGCCTTTGTCTATCAAATGTTCAGGAATAATTTTCAGTGTTCACATGAGTGCAGGGAAAAAAGTATAGCATGTTTGAGGTATAAATTGATTCAAAATTTGAAAATGAAATATGACAACATATATTCAAATCTTTATAAATTAGTTATATCCCTTGGGACAGCACTTCCTTTATTATACATTTATCCTAAGCAAAAAGTCTTTGGTATGTGCATATTTATATGTAGAATATACTCTGAATCATTTTTTATAATATTGACAAAACAAGTAATCTTAAAGTTTAATAATGGACCACCAGGCAAATAAAGATTGGTAATAGCAGAATACTCTATAGCTATTAAAAATCTATTTTGGTGTATTTTTGATGAGAACACTGAAGATATATGGGGAAGAAAATATTCCATATTGTTAAAAAAAGTCTTTGCATAAAAATACTTTGTAAAAAGTAGAAGATAAACACCAAAATGTAACAGTATTCTTTTCTGAATACTATTTAAATGCTTGTTTCTTAAAATATATTTGGAGTATTTGGAGTATTTGGAGTATTTTTGGAAAACTCATATGCTCTATGATGAGTTTAAATTGCTTTTGATATCAGATTTAATATCATGGGAAATAACATATAGAATATAAATTATGTTGTTCAAGATTAAAGAAAGTTTGGTTGCTACAGTTTATGATACAGTAGTAGCTAACATTTATTGTAAATTCATTGTGGGCAAATAACTTCATAAATAAATTTTACAGGTTCATAATCTTATAAAATATGTCATGTTCTTATTCCTTTTTTACAAGTGAAAAATATAAGGCTTAAAGATATTAAATCAAATATAGTAATATTTTAACTTTGTTTTAAATAAAGTCATTTTTAGACTATAAACTATGCCATATGTAAAAATTCCAACATTGGATTCCAATGGAGAGTTGTAAATACAACTCTCCATTTTTTTCAGTTGTTATTATTTGACTTCTCAAATTGACCCTAGGTCAACTTTATCAACTGGTCAATAGTTACTCCTTATCTCCAAATTTCATGTTTCCAACTTTTTTTTTCCTTAAATGTTCTACACCCAGTGTGGAGCTCAATGAAAGTCTTGAACTCATGACCTTGAGATCAAGACCTGTGCTGAAAACAAGAGTTAGATGTTCAACTCACTGAGCCACCCGGGCACCCCTCATTTTTCCAACTAACTTAAAATACTGATAAAAAAAACTAAAATAATTGTTTCACATAGTCAAATTTGCATAAATTCCAATTTTATATTCAGGCATTAAATGCCATCCTGTAATTTTTAACTAGATATCAACAAACCACATCTAGTGATAATACTCAACTAAAATTCATCACTTTTCTTGTGTTATATTTATCTTGTTTATTTGAATGATATTTTTTTTTTCCCAACAGACATTACTTAAAAACCTGAAATCTCTGGATATAATTTTTAACCCAATATACTACAATATGTTTTAAATACTCTGATTTTTTAACATCAGGCTTTTCTGCAACAAACTCAAAAGTGAGTGTACCTTTATAAGTTAAAATAGAGCATTTTATCATTACTTATATTTAAACTTATTTATTTATTTTTACCCATGAATTATTTTTTTACCCTCTTTCTCTCTTTCTTGTTTTATGTGAATATAGTTGGCATACAGTGTTATATTAGGTGTAGAACTTGGTGATTTGACAAGTTCGAACATTATGCTCTGTTCACCACAAGTATAGCTACCATCTATCCCATTACATCATTATTACAATATCATTGACTATATTCCTTATGCTGTGCCTTTATGTCCTTGATACATTTATTCTGTAACTAGAGACCCTATCTCTTCCTCTTCCCCTCATCCATTTTGCCCATCCTCTCATTCCCCCTCTCCACTCCTCTCTAGCAACCATCAGTTTCTGTATCTATGAGTTCTCTGTATTTATGGGTCTGATGCTATTTATTTTTATTTTATTTTTTTACTTCACCTTTTTTTTAGATCTAACTTATGAAATAGATTATTTGATATTTATCTTTCTCAGTATAACTTATTTCACTTAGTGTAATGTCCTCTAGGTCCATCCATATATTTAAATTTAACATCTCTTTAATGCCTCTTGCAAGACATTAATAAATAAATTAATTAATTAATTATTCCCCAAATGGTACTTCTTCATCTAAATTAATCTGAGGGAAAGGAGTTACTCTAAGTTGTTTTCAGTACAGTAGATAGCCAAAAAGGGGTTAATATCAGTAAATGGACTTTCCCTGTGAAGGACTATTTTCCTACTTAATAAAAATAGATAACAACAAATGACCATTATTTCTGCAATGTTTTTTAAAAGTCCCTGAGGAAATCAGGGATAGTTTTGAGCATGTAATTTCACATTAAGACAATCGTATATATAATTTCCTTGCATTTTACAAGAAAGGAACTTAAAGTCTTACCAAGCATTGGTACAAAGTTCCTTTTATAAATGGAAGATAATCTCAATTTTACTGTGTTATGTTGGTGGTGTCAATGTTCTGGTGGACAGTTTTTCTCTCCTTCGTTTGTTTCTCAATGTTACAATTTCCCTATGTGATCTAGTGGAAGGATCAGGGTCTGCAACTGTGTAGGGTTTGATTTTTAACTTTCTGGGGTCTCTTCCAAGGCATCTGAGAAATATTTCCCCAGATATTCATTTTCCTCTCTCAAGAAACTACCATTTTCATCCTTATTTGAGTTTATTTAAGTGAGACAATTAAGGATTTTGTCTCCTTTTAACCCTCATCTTTCACACAGTTGAAGAGGGTTTTGCTGTTTCGTTGTTGTTGTTGTTTTTCCTTTCAAGTTTTCTCTTAGATGGTTCACAGGACATAATGATTTGGGAGCCATGAACAAACACTTACTTCTGAACCATCTCTAGAATACCAAATAAAATATAGTATAACATCATATTTTACCATTTAGAGATCAAAAAACTAAGTATAGACTGGTTTCTGACCTCTTAATCCTTACATGGAGAAGCTCCAATAAAAAAAAAATCAGTCTAAAACAAATGACTAACAGACACATGAAAAAATCATTAGGCATCAGGGAGATTCAAATCAATACCACATTGAGATACCACCTTGCACCAGTTAGAATGGCCAAAATTAACAAGACAGTAAACAACAAGTGCTGGAGAGGATGTGGAGAAAGGGGAACCCTGTTACACTGTTGGTGGGAATGCAAGGTGGTGCAGCCACTTTGGAAAATAGTGTGGAGATCCCTTAAGAAATTAAAAATAGAGCTACTCTATGACCCTGCAATTGCACTGCTGGGTATTTACCCCAAAGAAATAGACGTAGTGAACAGAAGGACCAACTGTACCCCAATGTTCATAGCAGTGGTGGCCACAGTTGCCAAACTATGGAAAGAGCCAAGATGCCCTACCACAGACAAATGGATAAAGAAGATATGGTCCATATATACAGTGGAGTATTATGCCTCCATCAGAAAGGATTATTATCCAAGTTTTGTATCAACATGGACAGGACTGGAAGAAATTATGCTGAGTGAAATGTCAAGCAGAGAGAGTCAATTTTAGCATATGGTTTCACTTACTTGTGAAACATACTTGTGGCATATAAGGAATAATATGGAGGACATTGGGAGAAGAAGAGGAGAAGTGAGTTGGGGGAAAACAGAGGGGGAGACAAATCATGAGAGACTGTGGACTCTGAGGAATGAACCGAGGGATTTGGAGGGGGGGTGGTGGGAGGTTGGGTGAGCCTGGTGGTGGATATTATGGAAGGCATGCATTGCATGGAGTATTGGGTGTGGTGCATTAATAGTGAATTCTGGAACACTGAAGAGAAATAAAATAAAATAAGATAAAATAAAATGGAAAAAATCAGTCTAGTCCAAAAATGTAAATAAAATATGAAGAAAAAAGGAAAAATGCATTTTTTTGAAAAAGTGGGAAAACTAAGAATATCTCAGTAACAAGCTCTCAGGTATAGTCTGTGATCACTCTTGAGATGTTGAGAACTGAAGAAATGGAAACAGTTCAATCTCCAAGCAGAGCATACCTGAAGCCTCCCCATTTGCTTACCATAAGGTTTTCCATTCCCCTGACAGTCTTTGAGTCTCTACCAAATGCAAGTGATGGTGACCGACTCCCTTGCTATAGCTATCTCTGAATGTCTGAAGAAATAGCCTGCTTGTTCTCATTGGGAGTGTTCTTCACATATTCCCACAGAAGGAGATGAAGGTAAGAAATCAAGGACCTTGATAATTTGCAAACTCCATCCTTGTGCTGTAGCCCTCTCCACTTATTTTTGATATGTGTATTGCTTCAAATCTTGCTAAGATTGCACCAAATTTTGTAGGAAACTGTATCATACACTTAGATTTTTTTTTAAGAAATATGATCTTTTCCACTGATTAAAAGTTCTTCATATAGAAAAAAATGAGGGAGACATCCACCAGATAGAAGCAGGTGTCTTACTCGGTACCTAAAAATATCAGATTTGGAGGATAGATGAACATAATCCATGATCTGCCCCATACCCTGCAGCACCTTCCCAGAAATTGTTTTGGAATCCACAACGAAATAAACTCTTGTAGTCTGACATAAATAAAACAATAATGCACCTTTGCAAAGAGATTCAGTAGGGAATTTTTATTCTAATGGGACAAATATGATTCATATAATACAGAGGTTGACAAATTTTCTTCTGTAAAAGGAATGCTAGTACATATTTTAGACTTTGAGGACTATATGGTCCTTAATGCCAAGTCCATATAGATATCATATAGATGGCATCTAGTAAATTGTTGAAACTGTCTCCCTAAATATTACCAATACATTGTGTTAACAAGGCAAAGCTGAGTTTACTACTTATCACTAGGAGAGGGAACACTTCTGTGAAGCTTTAGCAACATCTCAGTTGGAGGGAGGTAAATTTGTTGAGAATTGGAAATTCTGTTTGTGGTAAATTTTTCAATGTGAGACCTTGATTGGATTAAGATTGGTAATGATGATATAACAATCCAGTATTGGGAAAGACAGGAAGGTAGAGTTCTGAAGTGAATAACTCAAAGAATCTTAGGGTCCAACCTGTTGTTTGACGCTTTTCATTGAAGAGTTGATGGGACTTTCAGATCATGTAATGAATAATAGAACTATTTGCCTGGGTGTAAGGGCCCTAGAAAATCAAAAGTATGCTAATAAAGATTGTGGAATATCAACACATATTAATTACTGTAGACAATAAGGTATCTTTTGCATTCTTAGTGTCCAGGCTAGGTGAGGGATAGACAGATTGGTTCTCAGAACTCTTGAGGTGGGGCACAGAGCAGCCACAGATAATGAATTATCAAATAAGAGGAATTCCGTAATAATAAAACAATATAGAAACTAAAATTTGAATATTTTATAATCCTCAAGTTACAAAATTTTATTCTTCTTTTGGTTATCTGAAAACATTTAAAAACATTTTAAAAAATTCTTAACTTGCAGGCCATACAACAAGCAACTGGATGGAAGTCCCTAATTCACTCTTATTTAGAGGGTCACAGTGAGTATGGTATATATGGAATAGAAAATTAAAACAATATTTTTTAAGTTTAATTTCCTTTTTAGAAACTGACATAAAATTTTTCTGATTTGGGAGAAGAAAGAGATGCTCACCTTTTGAATGGAGGTGGTTGAATTTTTTCAGGGGTAACTTTTGTTTTCTATAGTCATTTCCAATCCACTTAAAGATTATCATTCAGTTTGGCCATTTTCAGACCACTCACATAGTACAAATTTGTAACAGTGTATATAGGTTTTGGATTATAAATTACTCAGGGAGATACTTATTTTGGGAAGTGAAATAAATCCCGAGATCAGGTTATCTCTTCCATTTGTGTGGCTGGTATAAGAGCTCAAGTGTAAGTCTCTGCTTTGGAGTCCACTTTTCTTTTCCAACTTTACAGTTGTTCCATGCAAACAAGGACTCTGACACCACCATTGGTACAACAAAACAGTGCAGCACGTATGTATTAAGATCAGTAAGCTCCGGCCCTACCTGCCATCCTGCTGCCTTTGGCCATGTCTCAAGCCTAGGAGCACATATACCAATGGCTACTCTGCCTTATGAGAGTGGGATCAGGAAAGAGACTTACAAAAGGCACTGAAGACAGCCTCTTGGCTATTGTGCAGAGAATTCTAGGAGCTGATATCCAGCATATGATCTGTAAGTGACATGGATTCTGGATTGCAAGTCCATCATGCAGCTGAAAGTGGAAGTCCCAATTTCCTGTTCAAACCACTTTTGATATTCACATTATAAAAGTTATGGATCCATTCTTTTGTCAGAGTCTTAGTTTGTCTTTTCTATTTACCATCTGATTTTCAGCTTCAAAGATATTTTATTGGAAGTAAAATAATAACAGCTCTAACTCAACATTTTCACCTTTGGCAGCAGATTTTCTTTAATATTGATTATATTTCTAAATAATTAAATACAATAACTTTTTTTCCAAAACTTCCATGTCCGGTTTCAGTTTAATAATATTCATCTTCAGTGTCTTCATACTAGTCAGGTCTTCCTACTAGAGAAAATTAGATTGTAGTATAATTTTATAAGGGTAAAATTGGCTTTATTATCATTTCCAGTTTACACAGATTCATGTTTTATTTTATTTTTCTCATAAAGATTGAAATTCCAAGTTTGTCTGGTTGATGTAGCAAAGGTAATTATACCAAGAATATATTGCTTAGAAAAAAATAGCTTTACAATAACTCCCAGTTAACATATTTTTATGTCTCTACTCCACAGCAAGAAACTCTTTTCATTTTAGAGTTTGTAGTGGCTCTGTGAAAGCATGTGAATTTCACTGGAATAAAGAATTCATTTGCGTGCATATTGAAAAATAAAGATAAGCTTTATAAAACAGCTGGAAATATAAAGCTATATGTAGATACAGTAACTGCTTGCTGGCACCCTATATTCTGAAACCATACGTATATTTTAAAAACTCAACAAAAGGCAAACAAACTTGAAGCCCAAGTGCAAACATACAGAATTTTTATTTTAGAAATCGGTTTTAAATTATGGATATAAAATTGAAAACAAAATGAACCATAGGGGTTTAGGAGAAGATACCTTAAATATAGAAAATTATTGAAGCATTTTTTACCTTGTTATCTTAAGTGTATTTTTAAATTTTTTTAAAGATCTTAGCTATGTATTTGACAGATCACAAGTAGGCAGAGAGGCAGGCAGAGAGAGAGGAGGAAGCAGGCTCCATGCTGAGCAGAGAGCCCGATGCAGGACTTGAGCCGACATCAGAGGCTTTACCCTACTGAGCCACCCAGGTGCCCATTTACCTTTTTATCTTAATAACAGTCCTAACAAGAGCAGAAAAATGTCAAGTCTCAATTAAAAACGCTATGATTGAGATGTAAAACTGACTGGGAGAAAAAGGAAGACTTTTTAGTTTTACAAATATTAGTACTCTCTCATTATTCTGTTCTTTTTTTATTTTTTTTTATTTTTTTATAATTTTTTATTTTTTTATAAACATATATATATTTTTTAATTTTTCATAAACTTATATTTTTATCCCCAGGGGTACAGGTTTGTGAATCACCAGGTTTACACACTTCACAGCACTCACCAAAACACATACCCTCCCCAATGTCCATAATACCACCCCCTTCTCCCAAACACCCTCCCCCCAGCAACCCTCAGTTTGTTTTGTGAGATTAAGAGTCACTTATGGTTTGTCTCCCTCCCAATCCCATCTTGTTTCATTGATTCTTCTCCTACCCACTTAAGCCCCCATGTTGCATCACCACTTCCTCATATCAGGGAGATCATATGATAGTTGTCTTTCTCTGCTTGACTTATTTCGCTAAGCATGATACGCTCTAGTTCCATCCATGTTGTCTCAAATGGCAAGATTTCATTTCTTTTGATGGCTGCATAGTATTCCATTGTGTATATATACCACATCTTCTTGATCCATTCATCTGTTGATGGCCATCTAGGTTCTTTCCATAGTTTGGCTATTGTGGACATTGCTGTTATAAACATTCGGGTGCACGTGCCCCTTTGGATCACTACGTTTGTATCTTTAGGGTAAATACCCAATAGTGCAATTGCTGGGTCATACGGCAGTTCTATTTTCAACATTTTGAGGAACCTCCATGCTGTTTTCCAGAGTGGCTGCACCAGCTTGCATTCCCACCAACAGTGTAGGAGGGTTCCCCTTTCTCCGCATCCTCGCCAGCATCTGTCATTTCCTGACTTGTTGATTTTAGCCATTCTGACTGGTGTGAGGTGATATCTCATTGTGGTTGGGATTTCATCAAGATCAAAAGCTTTTGCACAGCAAAGGAAACAGTTAACAAAATCAAAAGACAACTGACAGAATGGGAGAAGATATTTGCAAACGACATATCAGATAAAGGACTAGTGTCCAGAATCTATAAAGAACTTAGCAAACTCAACACCCAAAGAACAAATAATCCAATCAAGAAATGGGCAGAGGACATGAACAGACATTTCTGCAAAGAAGACATCCAGATGGCCAACAGACACATGAAAAAGTGCTCCATATCACTCGGCATCAGGGAAATATAAACATATATTTTTATCCCCAGGGGTACAGGTCTATGAATCACCAGGTTTACACACTTCATAGCACTCACCAAAGCACATACCCTCCCCAATGTCCATAATCCCGCCCCCTTCTCCCAAACCCCCTCCCCCCAACAACCCTCAGTTTGTTTTGTGAGATTAAGAGTCACTTATGGTTTGTCTCCCTCCCAATCCCATCTTGTTTCATTGATTCTTCTCCTACCCACTTAAGCCCCCATGTTGCATCACCTCTTCCTCATATCAGGGAGATCATATGATAGTTGTCTTTCTCTGCTTGACTTATTTCGCTAAGCATGATACGCTCTAGTTCCATCCATGTTGTCGCAAATGGCAAGATTTCATTTCTTTTGATGGCTGCATAGTATTCCATTGTGTATATATACCACATCTTCTTGATCCATTCATCTGTTGATGGCCATCTAGGTTCTTTCCATAGTTTGGCTATTGTGGACATTGCTGCTATAAACATTCGGGTGCACGTGCCCCTTTGGATCACTACGTTTGTATCTTTAGGGTAAATACCCAATAGTGCAATTGCTGGGTCATACGGCAGTTCTATTTTCAACATTTTGAGGAACCTCCATACTGTTTTCCAGAGTGGCTGCACCAGCTTGCATTCCCACCAACAGTGTAGGAGGGTTCCCCTTTCTCCGCATCCTCGCCAGCATCTGTCATTTCCTGACTTGTTGAATTTAGCCATTCTGACTGGTGTGAGGTGATATCTCATTGTGGTTTTGATTTGTATTTCCCTGATGCCGAGTGATATGGAGCACTTTTTCATGTGTCTGTTGGCCATCTGGATGTCTTCTTTGCAGAAATGTCTGTTCATGTCCTCTGCCCATTTCTTGATTGGATTATTTGTTCTTTGGTCTGTTCTTACATTACCTGAAATATTAAGTACTTTAAAAATTAAGAGACTATGAGAATATTCTAAGCAGCATGTTTTCTTTATCTACTGTGGAATTTACTTTGTATGGCCTGCCATTGGGGAAATTTTCATAAACAATAGTGGTTCATCATTTAAGGATATTTGAATCTCTTTCTGAAATCTATTTGATGTGGATCTAATAATACAGTAATATATGAGTCATATTTGTTCCATAAATAACTACTAGCTATAAACTCTTCCTGTTTTTATAACCATTAAAAATGCCATTTTGGTCTGCTCTTGCTTCCCAGCTTCTGGCTCTCTGCCTTGCTCTTTAGGTTCCAATAATATAAAAATATGTGCATTGTCCTTTGTTTCTTGTCAGTGTAGCATTTCTCTCACCATCTCCTTTGCCTGTGTTACTTACCTCCCCATCCTCCTGATTTCCTTTTTATATATTGCTTTTTTCTGTTACCAAGTTACGTTGGTGCATATTTCAATTCTGTCACTAGTTGATCTGTAGTTTTGTACCTTTGAAGCTAGAAAATATACTTGATATGATTTCAATCTTCTTACATTTGTAGTATGTGTTATGTTCCTCTTTTTATTTAAGATTTTATTTAATTTGTCAAAGAGAGAGAGAGAGAGAGAGAGAGAGAGAGAGAGAGAGAGCAGAAAGAGGGAGCTAGTCCCCTACTGAGCAAGGAGCCCAAAGTGGGATTCAATTCCAGGACCCTGGGATCATGACCTGAGCCTAAGGCCGATGCTTAACCAACTGAGCCACCCAGGTGTCCCAGTTATATCTCTTTTTATGTAATTTAGCTAGGGGATTCTTCTGTGCATGCTTGAAGAAAATGTGTATCCTATTTTTCTTAGATGGAACGTTTTACATATCTTTTTGAGAACCATGTGTCCTGAAGCATGCTTCAAGTAAAAAATGTTCCTGTGACTGAAAAACAAAACAAAACAAAAAACCTTTAACTGAAGTTACTCATTTAAAATAGAGCATATAGGAGGGAAGGTCGGTGGGAGGATGGGTGTAACAGGTGAAAGAGATTGAGTACATTTATCATGATGAGATTGACTAATGAGATATAGAATTGTTGAATCACTATATTGTACACCTGAAACTACTAGAACACTGTCTATGAGCTATACTAAAAGTAAAAGAAAAAACTTCATAAAAATAAAATAAAATGATAAATTAATGAAACTACACTAAAGCTGCTACTTGATAGAGAGCTGTCATTTATTGCAATGATTTTTGGGTATGGAGGAAGGGATAATGGTCAAATCAATTTTGTTGTCACCCAGAGTTGTGATTGTGATAACAGAAATGTCTGTTTCTCTCCCAATCTCCCTAGCTTCTGAGTGCAGCACCTAAATTACCAGCTCCCAGACAAGAAGAACAAAGGAATAGAAAAAAATAGAATAGCAAGAATTCAAATATAAGTTTTTTGGATAGCATTAAAGTGTTATGTTTTATTTGGCTTATTTTATTTATTCAGGAAATCAGGTGGCAGCTTTATTTTTTACCATAATATGCTAGTATAATGCCACTTGAATAATAAAAATGCAACACAATATGTACTAGAATAAATGACATGTAATAGATACTTATACAATAAAATGAAATGCATATCTAATATAAATATTTAAAGTAAAATATAGTATATTTTATATATAATATGAACAAATGTTCTCAGTTATAAATACAATTTCATGAAGTCCAAGTATCATACATTTTCTGTTATCCTGTAAAAAATAGAAGAATTGTTTTGGCAAACGACTTCCTTGTCAATTAAAATACTTTCCTTCATGTAAGTACAACTTATAAGGTACTGTCTTCATGAAGTCTTCCCCAAGTTCTTCAGCTTTTAGAAATTCTCTGTGACTCTATAGCCCTGATACATTTTAAAGCTCTCTAACCATAATTGGTTTTCTTTATTTTTTCAATCTATGTCCTCCCCACCATTCTGAAGATTTATTTTTTCGTGACAGCAATACTAGAATATTAAAAATAAAAATATATCCTATATATAAAAAATAAAACATGGCCTTAGGGACCATCCACTTCACAGGCAGTCCACTGTTGGTTGTCTTTTTATAGTAATTGATGTGGTGATATCTCTGGCAAGGCTGAAGTCTGAGGTCATCATGTTGTCCTTTGTCACCAGCACTTCCCTGGTGGCCAGGTCTTGGTGTATGCACTTCTTGGAGGCAAGGTACTCCATGCCTCAGGCTACCTGATAGGCACAGGATACCAGGTCCTTGGAGGAGAGTTGCTCTGCTGCATTGTGGCTGATATTGTAACAGTACTCCAGGTCAGGAGGCCTCTGGGCCTGCAGGTAGTCCTGTATGTTGTCTTTGGAGGCATACTCCATGATAGTGTACAAAGGACCGTCCTGTGTGCAGGACCCAGCAGGTTGATGGTGTCCTTGTGCTTTCCAATCATCTTCATCATCTCCATTTCTGAGATTAGGTTTGACAGGTCTTTCTCTGTTGCATCTGACTTCAACATCTTCACAGATACTTTAGTCAAATGGTTGGCTTTGTCTTTGTCCAGCCCAATGGCCTCCTCCAACACCACCTGCCTTTCTTAGGGGTCTGCCTAAACTGCCTACAACCAGCCTGTCTAAAGGCAGTTATGAACTCTAGATTATCCTCAAAAACATTAAACCACAAGCTAAAAATTCTCTTCACTAGGTCTCCGTCACAGGTCTAATTTTCTCATCTTTCATCATTTATCTTTTTCCTAATTCTTATTTTCAGTATAGTTTATTTTGCTTCCAGGTGTTTCCCCTGTTTTCTGTATGCTGTTTCATAGGGAAGAATTATCCTGCAATAAAATTATTTCTTGAGAATTCATTACATCTCTCAGTTAAAAATGGGTTCTTTTATGGTATTGATTCATTTGAGTTTTCTCAAAATGGGAAGAATTTTCAAAATGGTGTTTTCCTCAAGGTTCAGAGTATGTCTTAGCCTCATCTTTACTCTTCTTGAAATTCACTTTTCAAATTCTTGTCCCTCTTTTTATCTTTTTAAATTAAAATGTTTTATTTTTACTATTTTTTTTTATTTGAGTATAGTTGATATTCAGTGTTACATTGGTTTCAGGTTTTCAATATCTCCATACATTATTCTATGATCACTACATAGCCACGATCTGTCACCATATAACACTATTATAATATCATTGACTATATTTTCTATACTGTCCCATATCTCTTTTTAAAATCTCTGATTTTTATGTTTTCTGTTATTCCAATTTTCGACCATCATTTTACTTGGTTACTTTAATAAAATATGCCTGATTACACACTCTTCGCTGAAAATCATTGGATTTATAGTAGTCTTCTTCTTCTTTTTTTTTTAAATTAACATATAATGTATTATTAGCCCCAGGGGTACAGGTCTGTGAATCGCCAGGTTTACACACTTCACAACACTCACCACAGCACATACCCTCCTCAGTGTTCATAACCCCACCACCCTCTCCCTACCCTCCTCACCACCCCAGCAACTCCCAGTTTGTTTTGTGAGATTAAGAGTCTCTTATGGTGTGTCTCCCTCCTGATCCCATCTTGTTTCATTTACTCTTTTCCTTTCCCCCAAACCCCCCACATTGCACCTCCATTTCCTCATATCGGGGAGATCATATGATAGTGTCTTTCTCTGATTGACTTATTTTGCTAAGCATAATACCCTCTAGTTCCATCCATGTCATCGCAAATGGCAAGATTTCATTTCTTTTGATGGCTGCATAGTATTCCATTGTACATATATATACCATTCATTTGTTGATGGACATTTAGGTTCTTTCCATAGTTTGGCTATTGTGGACATTGCTGCTATAAACATTCGGTGCACGTGCCCCTTTGGATCATATAGTAGTTTTCTTTACCTCTATCAGAACCCCAGGAAGCTTTATTTATTTATTTACTCACATAAATAGGTGATCCAACACAATGTTTTTTGATGTTCAAATGTACCGCTTAACACTATGTTAAGTGTTACCGCTTAACACTATGCTTACTGTTCTCTTTCACTGTCTGACTAAATCCTCATCATCACTATGCCATTTAATCAGAAAGAACATTTGAACTCAGAGTTCTCTCCATATAAGAGAATGAAGACTCCACCCTTCTGTTTGTACAGGTAAAATAAATGTTAATATTGTCTGTCCTGCACATACCCCATCCTGTTCACCAGAATATTCACCATCAATATACACAAAATAAAAACCATACCTCACCACTTCTATTGGTGAGCAATGATGCTAAAATCACCATCATATGTTCCTGAATTATTGACTTGATTGATAACCCCACTTCCACACATACTGCATTCCTTTCTCCCTGCAAATTTATTTTGGTACAGCAACTTAACCAAAAAATCAAGTCAGATAATTTTATTCTGCTGTTGAAAATATTTTGGCATCTTCCCCTTTCATATTAAATAAAAACTGAAGGCATTTCACTGTACTAGAAGGTCATACATCAATACTTTCTTCCTCTCTCCACCACTATGAACTCCTCATTGGCCTCCTTGCTTTTCCTCAAAAGGAACAGACAAGCTGTTCACACAAAGTCTATATACTTACTTGCTCTGCCTACAGCAATCTTTTCCTTTAATATTTGTATAACACCCTCCTTCACTTCCTGGGTCTTTGTGCAAAGAACATCCATAAATGAGATATAACCTCCCAACACAAAATAAAATTAACTTTCATCCCAGCATTCTCCAATGGCTTTTATCTTTCCTGTATTTCTCTGTAACACTTATCACCATCAACCATCAATCATTATTCTATTACTGGTTTATTTTCTTATTTGAGACAGAGAGAGAGAGAATTGGGAGGGGGCACAGAGGAAGAAGAAAACACCCCACTGCCTAGAAAGCCTGCTGGGGAGTTACATACCAGGACCCTGAGATCATGACCCAAGCCAAAGGCAGTCACTCAATGGACTGAGCTCCGACGTACCCCTCTATTAATGGTTTATTTCACTATTATATTTCAAAAGATTGTAAGCTCTTTTTGGTCAGGTATTTTATATGTTTTATTAATTGAAGTATTCTCAGAAAGGTAGCTGGCAGATTGTAAGGGCTCACTAAACTGTATTTTGTTGTTATTATTGGGCTCCTTTATGGGCTTTACCTCTTACGCTAGAAGTCTATCCTTCAGATGTAAGCAATAAGAATAGAGCCCTGCTGCCTGTTCAAATGAGTAAAAAGCCTGTATTAAGTGGATATTTTAAAAGCTAAATTAATGGCTTAATAGTTGTATATAGGGGGAAAGGAACATATTTTCCACAGTTTAGAAGTGGAGTTCTTTTATAGAGTTCTTGTACAAGCCTACACTATTGTACGATAATGGGCAGTTGTACATTACAATTATACAAACACTTTGGTAATTTATATCCTTTTTTTGTAATTCATGACTGGATCATTTAATTCCTTAGGAGCATTATAGCATTTCAACTTTTCATGTTCAATAAACTTATTGGGGTTGCTACCTTTTTTATTCAAATGGAGAAATAGTCATGATTTAATCTAAATAAAGTGTTATTGATTGTGTTGTTTTCTAGGAGTGAGTCACACACGCTAGTTTAAAAGTTTTGTTAAATTCCCAAGTCTGTCACCGATAAAAGCCTTTTGTAGATTAGTAACTTGATACAAAACAGAAAAGTTATGTAACACTCAATTGTTATACTATCTATGTTTCCATCTTGCATTGTAATAACACCCATCTTAACTCTATTTAAGACAAATCATTGCCAGTTGGCTTTCTGGCATTAATTGCATGATATGAAATCTAGTATAAATAAAAGTTTTTGGTTTTAGTAGCATATAAATCAATTTAGAAAAATATATGTATTTGAATATAAGATAAAGTTTTAAATTATTTGGCAATTGTAAACTAAACTTTTTTTTTGTAAATTTTTATTTTCTAAAATCTCATTGAGCTCTTTTGTAATAAGAAACAAGTTACAAAAATTAAGATTTATTTACCCCAATTCAAAATTATTAGGAATATAATCATAGAGGTTGAAGTATTTAAAATATTGACCCCAAAATATTTTATTAGGTAAATTATGAATGCTGAGCATTCACTGTTAAAATATACTAATACTATTGATAGACTGGTAGAAGCCTAAAATCAAATATTTATTAAATATTTATATCCATATATTTTCATGGCTTGATAATTCATTTCTCTAGCATTAAATAATATTCCATTGTTTGCATGTACTATACTTTATTTGACCTTTCACCTATGGAAGGATATCTTGGTTGCTTCCAAGCTTTTGTCAGTTATGAATAAAACTATTATAGACATCTTTGTGGGTATAGTTTTCATCTTCTTTGGATAAATAGCAAGAACTGCTACTGCTGAATCATCTGGCAAGAATATGTTTAGTTTTGTAAGAAACTGCCAAGTTGTTTTCTATTCTTTATTCTCAATAGATATAGAAGAACATTCCTGTTGCTCCACATCCTCACCAACATTTAGTGTTCTGTTGTCAGTGTTCTGGATTCTGGGTATGTATTTGTGTCTCTTTTTTGTTTTAATTTGCATTTTCCTGATGACATATGATGTGAAGCATCTTTTTATATGCTTATTTGCCATCTGTAATATTTTCTTTTGTGAGGTATCTGCTAAGGTTTTTGGCTCATTTTTTCTAATTATTTTTTTATTTTTATTTTTAATAAACATATATTTTTATCCCCAGGGGCACAGGTCTGTGAATCACCAGGTTTACACACTTCACAGCATTCACCAAAGCACATTCCCTCCCCAATGTCCATAATCCCACCCCCTTCTCCCAAACCCCCTCCCCCCAGCAACCCTCAGTTTGTTTTGTAAGATTAAGAGTCACTTATGGTTTGTCTCCCTCCCAATCCCATCTTGTTTCATTTATTCTTCTCCTACCCACTTAAGCCCCCATGTTGCGTCACCCCTTTTTCATATCAGGGAGATCATATGATAGTTGTCTTTCTCTGCTTGTCTTATTTCACTAAGCATGATACGCTCTAGTTCCATCCATGTTGTCACAAATGGCAAGATTTCATTTCTTTTGATGGCTGCATAATATTCCATTGTGTATATATACCACATCTTCTCGATCCATTCATCTGTTGATGGACATCTAGGTTCTTTCCATAGTTTGGCTATTGTGGACATTGCTGCTATAAACATTCCGGTGCACGTGCCCCTTTGGATCACTACATTTGTATCTTTAGGGTAAATACCCAATAGTGCAATTGCTGGGTCATAGGGCAGTTCTATTTTCAACATTTTGAGGAACCTCCATGCTGTTTTCCAGAGTGGCTGCACCAGCTTGCATTACCACCAACAATGTAGGAGGGTTCCCCTTTCTCCGCATCCTCGCCAGCATCTGTCATTTCCTGACTTGTTGATTTTAGCCATTCTGACTGGTGTGAGGTGATATCTCATTGTGGTTTTAATTTGTATTTCCCTGATGCCGAGTGATATGGAACACTTTTTCATGTGTCTGTTGGCCATCTGGATGTCTTCTTTGCAGAAATACCTGTTCATGTCCTCTGCCCATTTCTTGATTGGATTATTTGTTCTTTGGGTGTTGAGTTTGCTAAGTTCTTTATAGATTCTGGACACTAGTCCTTTATCTGACATGTCGTTTGCAAATATCTTCTCCCATTCTGTCAGTTGTCTTTTGATTTTGTTAACTGTTTCCTTTGCTGTGCAAAAGCTTTTGATCTTCTATGAAAAACCCACCGCAGATATCATTCTCAATGGAGAAAAACTGAAAGCTTTTCCACTAAGGTCAGGAACACGGCAGGGATGTCCCTTATCACCACTGCTATTCAACATAGTACTAGAAGTCCTAGCCTCAGCAATCAGACAACAAAAGGAAATTAAAGGCATCCAAATCGGCAAAGAAGAAGGCAAATTATCACTCTTCGCAGATGATATGATACTATATGTGGAAAACCCAAAAGACTCCACTCCAAAACTGCTAAAACTTATACAGGAATTCAGTAAAGTGTCAGGATATAAAATCAATGCACAGAAATCAGTTGCATTTCTCTACACCAACAGCAAGACAGAAGAAAGAGAAATTAAGGAGTCAATCCCATTTACTATTGCATCCAAAACCATAAGATACCTAGGAATAAACCTAACCAAAGAGACACAGAATCTATACTCAGAAAACTATAAAGTACTCAGGAAGACACAAAGAAATGGAAAAATGTTCCATGCTCCTGGATTGGAAGAATAAACATTGTGAAAATGTCTATGCTACCTAAAGCAATCTACACATTTAATGCAATTCCTATCAAAGTACCATCCATCTTTTTCAAAGAAATGGAACAAATAATGCTAAAATTTATATGGAACCAGTAAAGACCTCGAATAGCCAAAGGGATATTGAAAAAGAAAGCCAACGTTGGTGGCATCACAATTCCAGACTTTAAGCTCTATTACAAAGCTGTCATCATCAAGACAGCATGGTACTGGCACAAAAACAGACACATAGACCAATGGAACAGAATAGAGAGCCCAGAAATAGACCCTCAACTCTATGGTCAACTAAACTTTGACAAAGCAGGAAAGAATGTCCAATGGAAAAAAGACAGCCTCTTCAATAAATGGTGCTGGGAAAATTGGTCAGCCACATGCAGAAAAATGAAATTTGACCATTTCCTTACACCACACACAAAAATAGACTCAAAATGGATGAAGGACCTCAATGTGCGAAAGGAATCCATCAAAATCCTTGAGGAGAACACAGGCAGCAACCTCTTCGACCTCTGCCGCAGCAACATCTTCCTAGGAACAACGCAAAAGGCAAGGGAAGCAAGGGAAAAAATGAACTATTGGGATTTCATCAAGATCAAAAGCTTTTTGGCTTGGGGCGCCTGGGTGGCTCAGTGGGTTAAGCCACTGCTTTCGGCTCAGGTCATGATCTCAGGGTCCTGGGATAGAGTCCCGCATCGGGCTCTCTGCTCAGCGGGGAGCCTGCTTCCTCCTCTCTCTCTCTCTGCCTGCCTCTCTGCCTACTTGTGATCTCTCTCTGTCAAATAAATAAATAAAATCTAAAAAAAAAAAAAAAGCTTTTTGGCTCATTTTTAATCAGGTTTTTTCCCCCATTGTTGAGTTTTAAGGGGTCTTTGTGTATTTTTGATTAACAGTCCTTTGACAGATGTGTATTTTGCAAATTTTTCTCATAGTCTGTGCTTTGCCTTTTCATTCTCTTGGCATTGTGTTTCACAGAGTAGACATTTTTAAATTCAGTGCTTGTGCTTTTGTAGCTAAAGTTATTGCCAAAACCAAGGTCATTTAAATTTTCTTCTATATTACCTTCTACATGTTTCATGTTTAGGTTTATAATCCAATCTGTGTTAATTTTTGTGAAGAGTGTATGATACCTGCCTGGATTTATTTTATTTTATTATTTTATTTTATTTTATATTTTTACCTTTAGCTTCACCATTACTCCAGAACCATTTGTTTAAAAGATTGTATTTTTCTCTCTTGTATTGCTTTTGTTTTTATATTTAATATAAAACATAATTGATAATATATATTCTGTTCCTTTCATCTAGTCTTTCTGTGGAATTACAATATCTTGCTTACAACTATCGTTATAGTAAACTTTTTTAAAAAGATTTTATTTATTTATTTCACAGAGAGAGATCACAAATAGGCAGAGAGACAGACAGAGAGAGAGATGAGGAGAAGCAGGCTCCCTGCTGAGCAGAGAGCCCAATGCGGGACTCAATCGCAGGCCCCTGGGATCATGACCTGAGCCAAAGGCAGAGGCTTAACCCACTGAGCCACCTAGGTGCCCCATTGTTATGGTAAACTTTGAAGTCAGTCCTCAGACTTTGTTCTCCTTCAACACTATGTTGACTATTGTGAGTCTTTGCCTCTTCATATAAACTTTAAAATAAGTTTGTTAATATTAAAAAAAAAAAGAACTTGCTGGAATGCATTAATTGTATAGATAAACTTGGAAACCAGTGACCTCTTGAGCTTAGCAGGAGATAGACCATGGAAATCAGTCGTCACAGTGGTGCCTCTAGCAGAACCTATTGCAAATCCCTAGGCAAAATAAGACCTCAAGGATCTGAGAGAATGTCTAAGAAGTACTTGATACATCCCTTGGATATGGTTTATTGAAGTGTCCACCTGTCTGAAAGCTGGGGAATCTAGCTAAGGGAGGGAAAATAAGTTATGATAAAACATATCAGAAACATCAATAAATTTTGAAAAACTAATTGTCATGGCTCATATACAATATGACCAACCGAGGGACCATCAGAAGGAAAGCATCAGTTATGTTTATTGTGAATTTTTTATTCAAAATAAAGCAATGTGAGGGGAAGATACACTGACAAAATTACCATTTTTAAGTGGTAAACTTCTTACAACATGGAATAGGTTTTATATTCTAAGAAGTATATTGAAAAGTAAAACATTAAAAAATAAAATTTTAATTTAAAAAAATTATGTAATTTTAAAAAAAGGTTAAAAACAGCAGAACCATTTTTCTTATAACTGGAAAATACATTGTATATATATATCTATCAAAAATAACTTGGCATGGGGGCGCCTGGGTGGCTCAGTGGGTTAAAGCCTCTGCCTTCGGCTCAGATCATGATCCCACGATCCTGGGATCAAGGCCCACATCAGGCTCTCAGATCAGCAGGGAGCCTGCTTCCTCCTCTCTTTCTGCCTGACTCTGCCTACTTGTGATCTCTATCAAATAAATAAATAAAATCTTTTATTAAAAAAATAAAAAAAAATAACTTGTCATGTCTGGAATCAGGAACATATGGAAAAAAAATAATATCTGAGGACAATACTTCTGCCATGTTTTGTGCCTTGTTAATATTTTTAAACAGTCAGGCAAGTTTTAGCTTTATTGAAATACCTGCTAAGATACCAGCAGTACCTTTTGGAGCCCTATGACTATACAAATTAATTGCAAATATTCAAAATGTTTACTATGGTGTCACTACTTAGGGCCACCACCAAGTTTCAGAAGTAAGCATAACTGTTACTCTTCCGTAAGGCAAAAGGGCATGTTTTCAGGAGTTCCATCTGCTGTACCAGGAGGTGAATCAGGTAATGATTTTTGTCTATAAAATAATACACTTTTCAATCTAACATTCCTCATTCCACATTATAATAATAAAAACTAGGAGGAGACTAAAACAAACAAACAACTACAACTACAACAACCAGCTTTTCCTTCAGTGGAAAAGTAAATATAACCTTATGAGTAGCCTGAAATTTATTTTTAAATATTTTTAAGATAAACGTTTTTGTTAGAAAACCATATATTTTATATTACTAAGAAATAACAGGCGAAGTTTTATTAACTTCTAAAAAGTCTAGTTACTTTTATTTATCTATTAACTCATCTCTTTATGAAGTAGAACATGATCACACCTATTGTATCGACCCAAGTTTGTATGCTTTGGTTATTTTATGTTTGCTATTTCCTTGCTTAATTTTTACAATATTTGATACATAATAGTATCTTTATGTCCATCTATGGTTTAACAGAATTTGTTTGAACTTCATAAAAATGTACCATACTTTTTGCACTGTCCTTGTTTTACTTCTCTATTAACTTTCCAAGATTTATTCACTTTAGAGTGTGTAGCTATCGTTTATTTTTATTCCTCCATAATGCTATGGTTACAAATTTGTATTTATCTGTACTTTTAAGAATATCTTAATTATATACCATTTCTCATCTCACGTAACACTCATGTTACTTCTGCACTTATCAGATATTATGTAACTGAAAACCACAACTCAGCAACAATATAACACCATTTTTCAAAATAATAAATGGCTTACCAGAATTCTTTAATTCTATCCTTTATTTGTATTAGATGACCCTTTATTCTGGTATTTGGCATTGTTCATATGGAGGAAAGCTTATAAGTTGATATTCCATAAATGGAAGGATTTATTATGATTGATTAATTATTTTCATTTAGAATGCATAGAATATGGTTGATTTAATATTTCTATCTTACTCTCTGCCTGGAACATAGTGCTATCTATGTAATAGCCACTAAAATATTAAGTTAATTACCTAGACTTTAAACTGCATATTGATAGGAATAACATACAGAACTCTTCTCAGATTGGGACACCTGGGTGGCTCAGTCAGTTAAACGCCTGAGCCTTTAGCTCAGGTCATGGTCTTAGGGTCCTGGGACTGAGTTCTGCAACAGATTCCCTGCTTAGCCGGGAGTTTGCTTCTCCCTCCCCCTGCTGCTCCCCCTGCTTGTGCTCTCTCTCACTCTCTCTCTTACAAATAAATAAAATTTTAAAAATGAATTCTTCTCAGATAGCTAATATAGAATATCGTCTTTGTATTCATCAAAGGGAAAGTGCCATATAATAATGAAATTCAGACTACTTCAAATTCATTTTTTAATCAGTAAGAAAGTACTGGCAACAAGCCAAAAATGTCTTCAATGAATTAAAGAAATAGATTGATTTTCAATCTCTTAATGTTTCTAAAATAAATTGCAAGATTTTTATACTAGATATCAGTGTAAATATTCATTATACAAGGATATTCTAAAAATAAACCTGAGAAAACTACTTGACATATATGATGACGAAAACGAGTTTGACAAAGTCAGTTTGGGTAAAATTTACAACAGCTACCACTTGAAAATCTTGTTCTGTAGTTTAATTATTTTAATTTACAAAAATACAAAAATAATATATCAGAGTAAGTATATTGATAGTTTGAAGCTATGCTCTGGTTGGGCACTGTTTACTATTTAAAGGGGAACGAAATATGTGATGCTTATGGTGTGACTATATTAAAATTCAACAAGTTCAGAAGCATACAACGAATAGAATAAAGACAAAAGATGACCCTTACTTATCCTAAAGATAGACAATGGTATATATGTGCTAGTTGGGGAGAGAATCCAGTCAGTAGATGGAGGATGTGGTAGTGGAAAAAAAAAAAGACACAACATTTTGGTTGAAACTTTAGCACTATATTTAACAAAGTGAAATTGTGTGTTAATAGCCTTGAATAAAATCCAAAAAATATTTTCAATTCATTGAAGATTATTTAGGACAAACTTGAAAAATACAACTTGATAAGGATTCCGATGAAAGATTCATAAGCAATACAAGTTTCAGAATTTTCAGTATATTTTCCCTAAAAAGCCATTTGATTTAAATTAAAAAGAATTCTATTTACCTGCCACTTAAATAAGAGGAAATTATTGGGTTTTGTAATAAGTCAATAAAATAAAGTAACATATCTTTAGAAAACAGACATGCACACTAATTTAAAAATAATAGTGCTTAATCTGTTCAGCAAACATTTGTAAAATTCCTTGCCGACAGCTAGCTCTGGAGTTCTGCTAGGTGAGTAAGGCCATGTATGTTACTGCTCAGAGTACTGACGCAAAGCAATTGTCCCCTTCACATCCATTTTTTGCTGTTGATATGTCATGCTCTGTTGTTTAGAGATCCATAGATGGCCCTACATGAAGGCCTTTTTTTGTGTGTATATGGGTGACTGTGATTTAACTTTCAAATAAGATGGCTCCTGATTTACAATGATTCAATTTATGATATATTTTGCAATGATGTGAAAGTGAAAGTGATTCAGTAGAAACTGTACTTTGAATTTTGAATTTGGGTCTTTATATGGGCCAGTGACATGTGGTATGGTGCTGTCTTGTGATGCTGGGCAGGGGCAGTGAGCCACAGCTCCCAGTCAGCTAGAAGATTACAGGGGTGAACACCTGATATACTTACAACCATTCTATATATAACCATTCTTCTTTTTTTAAGTGTAATATTTAATAAATTGCATGTGATATTTGATACTTTGTTATAAAATAGGCTTTGCTTAAGATGATTTTGCCCAAATGCAGCCAAATGTAAGTGTTCTGAGTATGTTAAATAAGGTTAAGGTAAGCTATGATATTTGATAGTTTAGGGGTATTAAATGCATTTTCAATTTTTTATGTGCTTCTCTGTACATAGCCCCCTTGTAAGGTGAGGAACATCTCTATATGAATATGTAGCCTTGGTAGGGCTTACATATTATTGGCATGAAACATCTAGAACAGTACGTGTGCCATATAATTGTCTACAACATCAAACAAGTTTCTTGAAAACTTGTGCCAATGGGGTTATATCTTTAAGGATTCTGATTTCAGAAGGGTTCTCTCTTTTCAGAAGTTAAGTGAAAATCTGACCAAACTAAACATTTTCCCATTTTCCTTAGTGAGCAAAGAGTGCTAAAATCTATCTGCCATTTTCAACACTGTACTCAACAATTGTAATTCTAATTTAAGAACAGATTATTTATATCAAAACCACATGTTGGCCTAATCTTATACAATATTCATAAATCTATATTTATTTGTTCTTTGGGTGTTGAGTTTGCTAAGTTCTTTATAGATTCTGGACACTAGTCCTTTATCTGATATGTCGTTTGCAAATATCTTCTCCCATTCTTTCAGTTGTCTTTTGATTTTGTTAACTGTTTCCTTTGCTGTGCAAAAGCTTTTGATCTTGATGAAATCCCAATAGTTCATTTTTGCCCTTGCTTTCCTTGCCTTTTGCATTGTTCCTAGGAAGATGTTGCTGCGGCAGAGGTCGAAGAGGTTGCTGCCTGTGTTCTCCTCAAGGATTTTGATGGATTCCTTTCGCACATTGAGGTCCTTCATCCATTTTGAGTCTATTTTTGTGTGTGGTGTAAGGAAATGGTCCAATTTCATTTTTCTGCATGTGGCTGTCCAATTTTCCCAGGCCTAGTATTTCAAGAGAGTTAACTACACTTATGGTGTCAACAGCCTCTTGTTGGCAGTATTATTTTATTGGCTCCATGGAATAACAGCAAGAATTTACTATTGCTTCTTTCTTTTATGACACACACAGAAAAAAAAATTGACACGTTTACTCAAGACCAACCAGAATCATTTTAACCTATCAAAATTGATGGGAGGCCTTCACTGCCAAAGTCACTGCTGGCTTTTCACAATTCATTGCAGACAATCTGCTACTCCCATTTTGATAAAGGAGAGAAGAGTCATAATCATGGAAGAAAGCTAGATTAATACTTGTAATTATCATTGAATTATTTACCCTGCTCTAGGATTATTATTATTAGTGTCATTTGATAATTTTCTCTCATTTTATTAAACACATCTGTGAGTAATTACCCTACCTAATATTTCTCTGTATTGGCTGACTAGCTAGCAAACATTCATGAAAATATCCATTAGCCACACATATAAAATGCTGCATTATGGTGCTGTTGAATCAGAACATACCACTACCTGATCCTGTAGCTCTTTGAGGATTTGCAAATCAACTAATTGTATGTTTCTTGGATTCTTCCCATATAATTAGAAAATTTATAATAGAGTCCATGAACGTTATTAGTTTTGCCATTTTAAACCAGCAATCACACTTTGATTTTTACAACAAAAGCAGAAATATAAACACACACATTTGGATCAGTTTTCTGTTAGTCTGGACTTCAAATCCTATTCCTCAAGATAAAGCACACCAAAGTTCTGGATTAAACAAGAAATTAGATGGCACCTGAACACTTGGTTTAATATTCTCTAAAGGACTATGCAACTTATTTCTTACATTATGACATTGTTTTACAAAGATCCACACTTTTATAATGTTAATATTTTTAATAATCAATAAAGTCAATTAATCATGATTAAAAATCAAACATAAAAATTTCTACTTTTTGCTTTTGCCCCTCCATTTGGAACTTATTTATAACCTGATAATTCAAAGGTCCCTATGTTTATGAAAATCTGGACAGAAATAGCTCTAAGATCCCATTCAGAACTTGATATTAATCTAAGTTTTTGGCTCCATTTATCCTGAGAGCAAAGAGTAGGACAAAGGATTTGAGTACTGTTAGTTTATCTGGGGGATTATCCAAGGTAGAAAAGAATGGGAAAGTGAGACAGTGAAGAAGCAACTTTGTCAAAAAGGTACATTGTTGATATAATTGTTGTGGATAGAAAATGAAGGCTTGCTTTTACTGAAAGTTCCTGAGAAACTTCTTTAAGTTGTCCTCATGAAGACCTGAAAACTGACAATTTTATCTATGGTTCTTAATTCCACTTCACTGAGAGCTGTCCTCAGAGGACATTAACTCTCCTACACTTTTGGGTTGTGTTGGAGACATTCTAAAATGAGAGATAGAACATGAGATGCTATCAGTGTTAAGTAACTGTGATTTCCCATGGAACTATCCACCACAGGTGTGGCTATAATCAGGTGTTGGGCCTTGATATCAGAGGTATTTGAGGCAGTATCATTTTAGGTTAATCACTATATCTGAAATTTCCAAAAACTTCAACTGATGAAACTTTGATTATAAATCTATAAATATAGGGACGCCTGGGTGGCTCAGTTGGTTGGACGACTGCCTTCGGCTCAGGTCATGATCCTGGAGTCCCGGGATCGAGTCCCGCATCAGGCTCCCAGCTCCATGGGGAGTCTGCTTCTCTCTCTGACCTTCTCCTCGTTCATGCTCTCTCTCACTGTCTCTCTCTCAAGTAAATAAAAAAAATCTATAAATATAACAATAAATCTACTGTATTCAAATTATTTTCATAGAAATTCACAGACAAAGCATCAATTGATTAATATTTAAATGTTACAAAATACTGAACTGAAAGAATTTGGTCATATAACAACGTGTAAGAAGTAGAACTTAGGTTTAGGTTAGAACTCAGGATGCATTTGAGACTCAGTTAAGAAATTGAATGGAGGGACGCCTGGGTGGCTCAGTGGGTTAAGCTGTGGTCTTCCACTCAGGTCATGATCCCAGGGTCCTGGGATCGAGCCCCAAATCGGGCTCTCTGCTCAGCAGGGAGCCTGCTTCCTCCTCTCTCTCTCTGCCTGACTCTCTATTTATTTGTCATCTCTCTCTGTCAAATAAATTTTAAAAAATCTTTAAAAAAAAAAGAAATTGAATGGATGTCTGACTATCTTATAGGTTTGCTAAAAATCAGTGACTTTGTGTTCACTTGTGGCTATGCAGGAATTTTTAACTTTCTCTAAGAAGTTATTAGATTTGATTATATAATGGCAGTAAAGGATGGGGAAAAGCAAAGTACAAACCCCATAAAGACAAAGACACAGAGTATGAGAAACGAGTAATAGATAAGAAGAATCAATGCATTTGAGGAAAATGGGAATTGAAATACACAGTGATTGTTGATTTTTTCAGATGGAGAAAACAAATCTAGCTTGCAAGAAGGAAATAACAGAAGACATGTTGTGATGTGATACAGAATCCTGGAAAAGGCAGTAACGTGGAATAAAGGAGTAGGGAGAGCATATCAGGTAATTTGGATAGGAAGGCTTTAATTTATATGGAGAACAGGGCGTCCTTTCTCTTCCCTTTCAGAGCACCAGAGGTGTACTCTTTCAGACTGAAAACCTGAAAAGCTTAGGATTCAGTTGCTTAAGCACAGCTGAGAGAACATATTTCAATTAAGATTTACATTTTGCTGTATGTAGTAGACTGTCAAAAGTGGTTTAACCATAGTTTTTCATTTAACAAGAAGACTACAGAGAGTGTTTTCTGGTGTTGGTTCAGAGTCTTAAGAAAGTCCAGTGAACTATCTTAGAGGTTTTCATGGCTTTTTATTCACGGTTGCAAAAATTGCTGTTGGAGTTCTCACTATTAAGCCCACATTTCTGGCAGAAAGATAGAGTTAAAAGAGAATGATATCTTGTAAGACTGATACTTTGTCATATGGTTACAATGTAACTAGAAAAGAAACAATAAAATATTTGATGTTGTTTTAAGTTTCCTTGTTGTCATTCCCTCAGTGCTTTCTGATATTAAAGGAAAAAGTAGATGGATATTGACCTGGCAACTATCAACACCTGTCAGTCTCTCTTGGGTAACCAATATCTCTATAATCTCTTCTTCCCAGTAAAAATATATATATATGTTCATAACCCACACTGTGCCATCTCAAGTTACTGCACCAAGCTAAAATTACAATGATTTTCAGTCATTCCAAATGGACAGAATACCCTTCCTTATGATATCATGTCTTATAAGATGGATATTGCTACCAATATACCCAGATGTGACTGTGGAAGAGACAGGAAAAAAATAATAATATTTATACATTCTTTGGGTTGACCCTGTTTACACAGATGCATTACTATTAGAAAAGGTTGGTTTGGGACATTGGAATGAATTTACTTAATGGGTCTGTATGTAATTGGGTTGGAGGAAATTTTTAATTTCTACAAAAATTATTAGAATTCTACCTTATACTTTTTTGTTAATTTTCACATGTTAACAAAGCCAACGTTTTTGTCTAGCAGACAAGATCTTAAATCCTAACAAAACTCAATTTTTTTCCTTTTTTCTTAAGTTTGAGAGCCTCATGTTCTCTCATGCTGCTTTAAATACAACTCAAAAAAAGGGAGCTAAATGGGGCAGTAAGACCAGACTTTTTATTTTATTTTATTTATCTTATTTTTAATTAAAAAATTAAAGATTGTATTTATTTATTTGAGAGAGAGAGAGCATGAGTGGGGCAGGGGGAGGTAGCTGCATAGAGAGACTGAGAAGTATACTCCCTAATGAGCAGGAAGCCCAATATGGGGCTCGATCCCAGGATCCTGATTGAGATCATGACCAGAGACAAAGGCAGGTACATGTGCAAAATCCCTTTTTTCTGGGAAACAATACTTTACAAGAGATGTTTGAAAAAGTACTGGGGAATCAACTTTAATCAGAGATAGAAAAATTTAATTGACTTTTGTAAAGCTACAGGGATCCAAATGATGGGAATCCCAGCCCGTTTAGGTTGTGGACCACAGAGTATTCTTCTCTGTGATATTTAATTTTCTTCCATGTCTACTAACTCCAGTCCAAGTTCACTGAACTCTTTTCAGATACTGCAAAACATGGCAAAGAATTCCAAACAAGTGCCCAATATTCTACATTTATTATATCATTTCTAACATATAGAAGTGTGTTATCAAGGCTGGTTCTGTGAATGAACATAGTTATGCTAAAGTGTGTTTTGTTCTCCAAGAAATTAAATGCATGATTATCACACAATTATAAAATACTTGTGTCAAGAATTTTTATTCAAAAATTAATAAGAGAAGCAGATATTAAAACTAGTTCACATGGTACTTTGGGATATAAGCAGAGTTGTGCAGCAGAAGTGCTCTGGGCCCATAATTTGGGTTATAGAATTTATGTTTTCTAATGAAATATCATTAACTTGCATTATTGTTAACAAGAATCTTGTGCATTACCATCAGTTTTCTACATTATAACCTCTTGCTCTACAGTTTGTAAATAACTTTGTCAATAGCAAGCTAATAAACGGTGTGACTCCAAAGAATTGAGATAATCTCCAGAGTTTCTGCTACGTAATGCCCAGGACCCCATTGAAAGGACACCTAAGAATTAATTTAGCCCCAAAATTTGATCATTTTTTCAACTGTCCTTACCTATTTTCCAAACCTAGTCCTTTTGCTTCACCTTTCAGTCTGCGGACAACCCTGTATCTGATTGACTTGTTAATTCTGGGAATGTTTTGCAGATTAATTTGCTTGCCAGAGGTGGTTCCTCTAATTGATGTCTAAGAACCCTAATTAGTTAAGAATACTTTTTTTTAACATTTTCATTGCTATTTATTATTATTATGATTGCTAATATCTCTATTATAAATAATTCACAAGGGCATCTATCTGACAAAAGACAAAGTGCTGGCTACTAGTAGAAAAAGTACATTTGACTCTGTCAGTGAAAATGGTAAAGGGGTTTGAGAAAATAAGGCAAAGCACTGGAATCATGTGTTAAAACTTTAAATATTATAGACACATTTACTTAATTTCTAATACTGTTGTTGCTTATAATTAAATAAGATGTTTTCCATGAACCACGCATTACAGCAAATATATTGTTTATAGAGATTAAATTTTCATCAAAAGGGATTCCTGGGTGGCTCAGTTGGTTAAGCAGCTGCCTTTGGCTCAGGTCATGATCCCAGCGTCCTGGGACTGAGTCCCGCATCGGGCTCCTTGCTCGGCCGGGAGCCTGCTTCTCCCTCTGCCTCTGCCTGCCATTCTGTCTGCCTGTGCTTGCTCTCTCGCCCACTCTCTCTGATAAATAAAATAAATCTTAAAATAAATGAATAAATAAATAAATAAATTCTCATAAAAAATTGTAAGTGTATTTTATTGTAGGATCATAATCAGCATTTTGCAGATGAGAAAAAAGAAATTTAGAAATGTCTCTTCAAATCCCTCATACAATATCTGGCCTAGATAGAAGGATATACTATCACAATTGAGGAAGATAATTGAGATTCCTTAAAATGATAAACTTTACTGTTTAGGGTTTTTTAAAAGTATGCCACAGATTCAGATTCTTTTAAAATATGTATCTATTTTGTGTAAAGAGAATGCACTGAGAAGTAAAAAGAAAGTGATATATCAGTGCTACCAACTAATGGCTATACTATCATCACCTTATTTATGAACAATGAAACAGCGTGCAATATTTAAATCAATTTAAATAAATTCCTATTTATTTTATATATTTATAAATTTAAATAAATTCCTATTTATATATTATTAAAGAAATTCCTCTAACAAACAGTATGTGTTGAAGGTTGCTAGCAGATTACATGGAAGTAATCAGAAAATATGATCTAAAATTCTGCTTTCAAGGGTGCCTGTGTGGCTCAGTGGCTTAAAATTCTACTTTCAAGAAGCTATAACAGTAAGTACTGAGCATTAGCTATTGTATGCTATGGATGAATAATTGAAATCTACATTTGAAACTACTGGTACACTGTATGTTAACTAATTGAATTTTTAAAAGTTAGTAAAAAAAATACCACTATTTTATAAACAATATTCCCAACAGGCTCTTTTGCTTTAAAATACTCACTTTGTAATGAGAGTCATTACTTTTGTCTAGCCAATTCTTACATCACTGTTTATCCCTACCCTGCTTTATCCCTTCCCAGTATCAATAAAGGCTCACTTGGGTTACCTAGAAGCCATGAGAAAGCTTGTAATAGATCTGGCTGGCTTTCACCAGCAATTTGACCACCGTGTGCACAGGGAAGTCTATTGATAAAGGCTTTATTGCAATACATTGCAAATACATGGATGATTTTGAATTCTCTTTCTTGAGGTCTTGTTTCATGATAATAAATTTAGGGTGGCTTATTGGAATGGATGTTATTAACATATTTTCATAGTTGTAAGTACATGGAATTGTAAAATAGATTAATGAATGTGGCATTACTGACAACTGTCCTCATTTTGAAATCAAATTACAGTGTACTGAGCTGAGGAGGCAAAGCAGATTTGGGATTATGAGTGAACTAATTTAAAAAAGTCTTAGGGGTATGATCAGACTATTGGGTAATTTAGTAGAAAAATGTCAACTGATTGAGATTCTGTGTTCCCTGATTTCAGAGAGAAGTTAAGATAAATAAGTAACACGAGGAGACTAGGAAGCCAAACATAAGTGATAATTTTGTGCCAGGGTGTGTATACATCTGTTTATCTTCTTGCTTTACCACTGAGGTTGATCCTAGAGGAGAGTTTAAATATGTGTTGGAGCTAATCTCTGTGGATTACACAAGAAACCACATCCTACAGCTCTCCCTGAAACACCCCTTATGATTTCAATGTAATTTGGCTTTTGCATTTTTAGAAATAACAAAATACTTTGCAAACTCATCTACTTTATTATTTCTACAAGTTACCACCACAAGTGAGTCAGCTGGCTCCACATTTTAACACAGTGACAGTCACAGAGGAATGGAGGAATGAGTTGAGTTATCAATATATGTGCTTTTAAGAAGTATGACAGGGTAGCAGCTATTTCCAGGAACCAAAACATGGGTCAGCAGCTGTGCAGGAAAAGTGGTGGAATAAATGACTCATTTCAGAGGAGTTCTATAATATGTTAGTTCTATAATGTATCCTCAGCACCCAATTACCCGCTTTGATCTAAAGATAAGGATTTACAGTTAAGGTCCCATTTATGATTTGACTGGTAGGGTCTGAATCATTTTTACTATTGTTTTGACTATTACTTGAAACCTATAGTAGTACTTGGGATATGTGTTGTGTATTCTGTGAACATGTGCTATTTTTAGTTTAGATAATTCCTGTCTCAAACCCCTGTTAATTTGTTTGTTTTTGATTATTTGTCAGCAGTTTCAGTAAATGGATATATCTGAAAAATTGCAAAGCCACAATTAAAATAAGTTATTATTATATAGAGCATGGAATTGCACATTCCTCCTTTAATCCGACAGAGTTTCACCATATCCTTAACAATTTGGGAAAAACATGCTATTATTTTTCTTTATAAAATTTATCCTGTTAGACTGTGATGGTTGTCATCATCAGTAACTCCTCTGAAGGCTTTGACAAAAGAGTTGAAAAAATTGGAAAGGTGTGAATGGAGCTGTTTGCTGAATATAAAGAAAAGAGCATTTAAGTACAATTCACACTCTTACTTCTCCTTCTATGCTTTCAGATGTTTGACATTTGAAAATTTTGCTTCTAGAAGAGATGCCCTATATAATTCTTTTTTTTTAATTTTTTATTTTTTATAAACATATATTTTTATCCCAAGGGGTACAGGTCTAGGAATCGCCAGGTTTACACACTTCAAAGAAACCCTAAGCCCAGCAGGAGAAGAGAAATCATAAAGATCAGAGCAGAAATCAATGAAATAGACACCAAAAAAACAATAGAGCAAATCAACGAAACTAGGAGCTGGTTCTTTGAAAGAATTAATAAAATTGATAAGCGCCTGGCCAGACTTATCAAAAAGAAAAGAGAAAGGACTCAAATAAATAAAATCATGAATGAAAGAGGAGAGATCACAAGTAACACCAAAGAAATACAAACTATTATAAGAACACACTATAAGCAACTCTATGCCAACAAATTTGACAACTGGAAGAAATGGATGCATTCCTAGAAACATATAAACTACCACAACTGAACCAGGAAGAAATAGAAATCCTGAACTGACCCATAACCAGTAAGGAGATTAAAACAGTAGTTAAAAATCTCCAAACAAACAAAAGCCCAGGGCCAGACGGCTTCCCGGGGGAATTCTACCAAACATTTAAAGAAGAACTAATTCCTATTCTCCTGAAACTGTTCCAAAAAATAGAAATGGAAGGAAAACTTCCAAACTCATTTTATGAGGCCAGCATCACCTTGATCCCAAAACCAGACAAGGATCCCATCAAAAAAGAGAGCTATAGACCAATATCTTTGATGGACACAGATGCGAAAATTCTCACCAAAATACTAGCCAATCGGATTCAACAGTACATTAAAAGGATTATTCACCACAACCAAGTGGGATTTATTCCAGGGCTGCAAGGTTGGTTCAACTTCTGCAAATCAGTCAATGTGATACAACACATCAATAAAAGAAAGAACCAGAACCATATGATACTCTCAATAGATGCTGGAAAAGCATGTGACAAAGTACAGCACCCCTTCCTGATCAAAACTCTTCAAAGTGTAGGGATAGAGGGCACATACCTCAATATCATCAAAGCCATCTATGAAAAACCCACTGCAAATATCATTCTCAATGGAGAAAAAGTGAAAGCTTTTCCACTAAGGTCAGGAACACACCAGGGATGTCCATTATCACCACTGCTATTCAACATAGTACTAGAAGTCCTAGCCTCAGCAATCAGACAACAAAAGGAAATTAAAGCCATTCAAATCAGCAAAGAAGAAGTCAAATTATCATTCTTTGCAGATGATATGATACTATATGTGGAAAACCGAAAAGACTCCACTCGAAAACTGCTAGAACTTGACAGGAATTCAGTAAAGTGTCAGGATATAAAATCAATGCACAGAAATCAGTTGCATTTCTCTACACCAACAGCAAGACAGAAGAAAGGGCAATTAAGGAGTCCATACCATTTACAATTGCACCCCAAACCATAAGATACCTAGGAATAAACCTAACCAAAGAGGCTAAGAATCTATACTCAGAGAACTATAACGTACTCATGAAAGAAATTGAGGAAGACACAAAGAAATGGAAAAATGTTCCATGCTCCTGGATTGGAAGAATAAATATTGTGAAACTGTCTATGCTACCTAAAGCAAGCCCTATATAATTCTTACTTTAAGGAACAAGTTGCTTTTATAATTTTTAAATTATTCTACCATTCAAGTATTTCCATTTAAATTAAATTCAATATCATTTAAAAAATAATCAAAAGTGCAGCCAGTATTCAATTCCTGGGCTAAATAATTTTAGAAAGCTTTGTGTTATTGAACCTACAGGGTTTTTCTGTAGTTTTAGCTCTTTCTTTCTGTGATTTTTCCCATTAGTCACGTAAGTGACTGCAATATAACAGACATTGAGGATAAAGAAGGACTGAATAGAACAATCCTTGGCCTCATGAAGTTGAGAATCTAGCAAGGGAGTCAAACAATTCAAACATTCATAGACAATTTATTGAGTGCCTGGCCTAAGATGAGCACAACAAAACCCCAGCCCAGAGGAATCATTTTAATGGGAGAGATAGATAATAGGTAAGCCTACTTAAAAAAAATGTACTGGTTTTCTTTAATAGTGATGCATATTTGAACTAAATAAGCACATTTAAAAAAGAGCAGTGATTGAGAAGAAGAGGTTTTTTAACTGAGTGGTCCGAAAAGGACTCCCTTAAAAAGTCTGTTTTGAACAGATTTCTGAATAATATCAGCTATGAAGCTGTGTAAAGATCTCAGGGGTGGGTGATTTTTCCAGTCAAAAAACTGTAAAGGCTCCAAAGTCACAATACAGCTGTAAGTTTCTCTAATAAAGTAATTCTGACAAAGGATGAGAAGAAATAACTAACCCAGGTTTTAAATAAAAGGGACAGACTTTCTATGGAATTAATATTTAATTAAAGCTCTAAAGGACAAAAATACACTAGAGCAAAATCCTGGTGACGCTGATATACCTAATGAAAGATCATAAACAAGGTGTGGGTAGCAAAGAGTGTGTGGGAATGTTGGTAAGAACAGTGGGGAAGAGTCATCCCTGAACATGTTCTTAAATGAAGCAATTCTTGTGTTGTTTTAAAAGGTAAATTGGAGTTTGTCTAAGTGATTAGAGAAGGATGCCTCAGCTTATGGAACTTCGAAGCCATAAAGATGTGATAAACTACTGCAGATATTTTCATGTATATTTGTTGTTGCTTCTAGTAATGGTGATCTAAAAACTCCTACTTAAGACAACTAAAAATCCAGACAAAATAGCTTTTAAAGTTAATAATATCAGAATGATTATAAAAATAAGTGAGGGATTACTGGGCCAAAATACGAAATACAATGAGAGCCTAGAGATATATGCCCTGAAGCCATTTTAGCTATGAGAGCATTTGAAACTGCTAAAACACACTGAGCTGTGTTTTTCATAGACTCTTGATACTAGAAAAACAAAATTCAAAATCCAGCAGCAATCAAGTTTGAGGACTTTGGTACAACCCAAATTTAAGTTGAGATCCCCAAAGCACAAGGAGAAGCAGAAATAAGACTAGAGCTTACCTTGCCTTCTGTGTAAACTGAGAAAGTCAGTCACTGAATTTGGAGCATGATTGTCTTATAGAGTCTCAGATATAAGAGAAAATCCTGCCAAGGAGGACCATACCATTATTATAGCTCTTAATTATCCCTACTCAATAAGAGTTTCAAATATAATGTCTTGAACATAGCAAAATGTAACAAAGCATGCAAAGAAAAACCATTAACAAGATTTGAGAGACAAAATGGGATTAAGTGTGATATTAAAATGATCAATAAAGATTGTAAAATGGCTTGATTACTCTGCTCAAGCAAATGAGAGGGGAAGCAAATTGAACAAAAAACTGAAACTAAAAATGATATTGAGAAAGATTTTATAAATGAACCAAGTGGATACTCTAGAACTTTAAAGATATGACAGCTAATTTAAGATACCACAGGGGTGCCTGGGTGGCTCACTTAATTAAACCTCCAATTCTTTTTCCTTTTTTTTAACACCTTAATTTTATTTTATTTCTTTCATTTTGGCTCAGGTCATGATGTCAGGGTTATGAAATAGAGCCCAGAGTTGGGCTCTGTGCTGAGCCTGGAGCCTGCTTAAGATTCTTTTCTCTTCTTTTTCTATCCCTCCCTGCACTCTCGCTCGCTCTCTCTTGCTTGCTAATAAATAAATACATATATAAATATATAGATAATAGACAAAGCAAAATAAAAGCAGATTATGGAAATAAATATAAAGATTTTGAAATGAAAACAAGTTCAAAATAAAATAGAGAAGACCTACACAGCTAAAATTTCATTCAGAAAATCTACTATTAAAGAAGTCAGTATGACAAAATGTTAAGATATCAAAAGATTTGAGCATGTACTTTACAGAAAGGGTAATCCAAATAGCCACTCATATATAAAAACTGTTTATCTTTATTATGAATCTGGAATTAAATTAAATTAAATTAAAATTAAATTAAAACCTAGAATGGCATACTATTACACACTTACCATAATGGGCAACAGTAAAAATGTCTTGCAAGAATATGATAGAATGACAGTGCCCATAATAAAAACATTTGAGGTAAGTTGGACAATATTTAGAAAACTTGACAATACAAATTAAAAAAATTGGTCCATTCCTCGAAATACAACATGGAACTAAATGAATATTTTCACCAGGATATGAAAACAGATGATTGTAGTTATTTCATTTATAATGGCAGATCAGTAGTGGTATATTTGCACAATGTTACATTAAATAAGAGAGAATATTAACAAACTGGGAGGAGGGGCTAGTTGTTATCATAAAGAGATCTTCTATGGTGCTGATTATGTTCTATTTCTCAAAATCTTTAAGTTAAAAAAGTTTTCCAGTTTATATATAGATAGATAGAGTGATAGATAGATAGATGATAGATAGACAGATATCCCAGAAGCTGCAATGCTAGGCTAAGACCAAGCTTTAAAGGGCTTTTCTATACTCTACTAAGTACTTTAAACCATTCATTATATCATAGCTCAGTGTTCACATCTCCATTTGTTTCCTCAGTTTCCTAATATTTCTCTTAAGGTGACCTGATCTAGACTTTTGATCACCTTTGTCTAAATATTTCTATTTTAACAAAGTCCTTTTTAACACTCAGAGACTAAAACTTAAAAAATTACTCTGTTATCTCACTAGAGTGGAAAATATATAGTTACCCATTAACTAATGATATCCATGTCTACATTAGATCCATGACATTTTTAATTCTTGGGAGCTTTTGGTTAAATGAATTTTTTAAGCTTCCTTTAAATGAAGCTTTAAGCCATCACCACATGAATAAAATTGAAGAACTAAATGAAAACAAGCCAAGTATTTACAGAGTAATAGAAAGTGCAGTGGAAAGAGTACAGTTGTGAAATCATAAAGCCTAAATTAGTGTGATGCATCTTTACTAGCCATGTAATCATAAATCAGTTATTTAAATTGTGTTAGCCTCCGTTTTTTCACCCATGAAATGGTGATCATAATACTTATTATGCAGAGTTGTTGTGTGGCTGTAATGAAGCATGGAGCATGAGAGTCTCATATTCCATACTAAAATGATAGCTATTTTTATACTTATAATAATTCTAATAATAGTAATTAAATTGTTCAAAATGATAATATTCATTTATATTGAGGCATTGTATTTACTATTCATAGACACATTTACCAAAATAAATTTCATTTTACTTTACCCCCCCTGAGGATATATATTCCCTAATTCAATATGAATCTCATTATGAATAATAATTATCATGATAAACATGCTGATTTTTCTTCTATTTATTTTTAGGGAAGTATCCTTTACTGTTTAACGTAAAGAAACTTAAGCAAGTCTGTCTTATTCAAAATTTGCATGCTGCTATCTTATGAAACTAGATTATAGAGTTGTGTGAAATAAATTCATGCAGTTAAGACATTTATGTTTGGAAAACTGGGTGGTCAGTTCAGTATTTCAAAAGAAGATTTTAAATTTAAACCTTAAAAATGAGCTCTTTCAGCCTTATTTATAGACCATCCTTCATGCTTCATAAGTATTCCTTCATTGTAAACTAAGTAATAGTTTTTGTCACACTGTATATAACTAAAATGGATTTTATATTCTATTATTTCAGAGTTAGTTGCAGTTTCTACTTCCTTACTTCCTTTTTTGAAAAATAGATTAATTCTACAAAAAGTTTTTTCCAGCTTTATTGAAAAATAATCGACATATTATAATTTGTAAATTTAAGAAATGATTTCTTATAACATTGCAAACTTTTAACATTGTGTAAATTTTGTACAATTTGATAAATTGGTATATATCTGTATTGCAATATAATCTACATAAAAATGTTAATACATCTACTATCTCATATAGTTGCCACTGTTTTTATGCATGTATCGTAAGGAATTTTACGATCTACTCTCTTAGCAACTTTTATGTATATAGTACAGTAGAGATAAACTTCAGAGGACTTGTGGGTTTTGTTACAGACCACCTCAATAAAGAGATTATCTCAATAAACTAAGTCAAATTATTATTATTATTTTTGGTTTCCCAGTGCATATAAAAAATTATGTTTCCCAGTGCATATAAAAAATAAACACTATACTGTACTGTTCAAAAGCATTATGTCTTTAAAGAAAAACAATGTATATACCTTAAGTAAACTAGTTCTGAGTTTTCAGTGGGTCATAATTACTGATCACAGATCACCATAACAAATACAATAATAATGAGAAAACTTGAAATATTGCAAGAATTACCAACATGTGACAGAGAGACACAAAATGAACAAATGTTGTTAGAAAAATGGTGGCAGCAGACCTATTTTATACAAGATTGCTATAAACTTTCAACTTGTAAGAATGTGATATATGCAAAGTTTAATAAAGGGAAGCACAATAAAAAAGTATGTATATATTATTAACTATGATCATCATGCTGTACATTAGATCCCCAGAACTTTTTCATATTATAGTTGCAAGTTTGTACCCTTTGACCACCTTACTCCACCCCAGGTTCACCCCTTGTCAACTCAACTCTAAGTTTCTATTAGTTTGCCTTTTCTTCAGATTCTGTATGTAAGGGATATCATAATACATAAATTTAAAAAATATATAAAATCTTTGAAATATTTCACTTAATATAATACCTTCAAGATCCATCCATGCTGTTGTAAATGGCAGTATTTCTTAATTTTTCATGGTTAAGTAGTATTCCATAGTATATATTTACCATACTTATTTTATTCATTCATCCATTAATGGATACTGAAGCTATTTCCATCTCTTACTTAGAGTTAATAATTTTATAATGAACATAACAGTGCAGATATGTCTTCAAATAGTGACTCCGTTTCCTTTAGATATATACCTAGAAGTGGGATTACTGAATCATATGGTAATTTTACTTTTAATAATATGAATCATCTCCATAATGTTTTCCATACAAATTTATATCCCTATCACAGTGCATAAGTTCCCCATTTTCCCCAATATTTACCAAAATTTTTAGTTTTAAGTTTTTGGTAGTATATATTCTAATAGGTAGTAATACCTTGCTGTGTTTTCCAGAAGTAAACAACAACAACAACAACATAATGACTTTGCCCTGAGTTTTTACGTTGAGCACTTTTTAATGCTCCTGTTGGTCTTTTATATAACTTTTTTGAAAAAAAGTCTATTGAGATCCTTTTGCTATTTTTAAAATTATATATTTTTTTCTATTTGTACCTGTTGGTTATTAACCTCTTTTCAGATATAAGATTTGTAAGTATTTTGTAAGTATTTTCTTCCATTCTGTGGATTGTGTTTTTATTCTCTCTCTCTCTCTCTCTCTCTCTCTCTCTCTTTTTTTTTTTTTTTTGGCAATGCAGAAACTTTAGTTTGATGTAATACCATTTATTTATTTTTGGTTTTTTTGCTTGTGTTTTTGGTCTGGTATCCAAAAAACTATTGGCAAGAACAATGTCAAGGAGAATTTTTCCTATGTTTTCCTTTAGGAAATTTAGTTTCATGCATCACATTTAAGTCTTTAATCTATTTCAAGTTAAGATTTATGAGTGATATAAGGCTCCAGTTTCATACTGTTTTATGTGACTATTCAGTTTTAAATATCATTTATTGAACAGACTATCTTTACCCATTACATATGTTGGCCCCTGTCAAATATTAGGTGACTGTAGGAAAGGATTTATTTCTGGACTCTCAATTCTGTTCTACTTGTTTATTGGTCTGTTTTTATGCCAGTATACTTTACTGTTTTGAGCTTGAGGGCTTTGTAGTATAATTTCAAATCAAGAAGTGTAATTTCTCTTCTTCATTCTTTCTCAGAACTGCTTTGATTATTTGTTGTCTTTTATGGTCTCATATAAATTTTAGGATTCTTTACTTACTTCTGTAAAAAAATAATATTGGATTTTTTTAAAAAGATTATTTATTTATTTATTTGACAGAGAGAGATGACAAGCAGGCAGAGAGGCAGGCAGAGAGAGAGGAGGAAGCAGGCTCCCTTCTGAGCAGAGAGCCTGATGCAGGGCTCGATCCCAGGACCCTGGGATCATGACCTGAGCCGAAGGCAGTGGCTTAACCCACTGAGCCACCCAGGCGCCCCTAACATTGGATTTTTGATAGGAATTAAATTTACAGATGGTTTCCGGTAGTATGGACATTTTAACAATGTTAATTCTTACCATTCATAAATATGGGATATCTTTCCATTTGTGTCTCCTTCAATTTCTTTTCTTTATCAATGTCATAGTTTATGGGGTACAGATCTTTCATCTTCTTAGTTAAAACTTTTCCTAAGTATTTTATTATTTTTGATGCTATTGTGAATTAGATTGTTTTTCATCATTAGAGTATAAAAATGCTCCTGTCTTGTGCTTACTTTGGCAGCACACATACTAAAATTGGAATGATGCAGAGAAGATTAGCGTGATCACTGAACAAGGATGACATGAAAAACTGGGAAGCATTCCACATTAAAAACAAAACAAAACAAAACAAAATTCTTGTCTTTTATATATTGATCTTGTATTTGGCAGCTTTACTAAATTTGTTTATTCAAATTTTTTTGTGAAGTTTTTAGGATATTTTTTCATGTAAGTTCATGTTATCCAAAAAAGTAAAATTTTATTTCTTCTTTTTTTTGGAGTCTTTTATTTCTTTGTGCTCCTTGTTTCTCTGGCTAGGACATCCAGTACTATGTCAAATGAGAGTAGTGAAAGTGGACACACTTGACTTGTTTCTGATCTTTAAGGTGAAAACTTTCAAACTTTTTTGATTGAATATCAGATTAGCTCTGGGCTTGCAATATGTGTTTTTTAATGGATTTTTAAAAAATTTTTTATAAACATATAATGTGTTTTTATCCCTAGGAGTACAGGTCTGTGAATCCCCAGGTTTACACATTTCACAGCACTCACCATAGCACATACCCTCCCCAATGTCCATACCCCCAGCACCTCTCCCAACTCACCTCCCCCCAGCAACCCTCAGTCTGTTTTGTGATTCAGTGTTTTATGGTTTGTGTCCCTCCCAATCCCATCTTCTTTTATTTTTCTTTTCGTACCCCCCAAACTGCCTATGTTGCATCTCCACTTCATCATATCAGGGAGATCATATGATAGTTGTCTTTCTCAGATTGGTTTATTTCGCCAAGCATAATACCCTCTAGTTCCATCCACGTCATCACAAATAGCAGGATTTCATTACTTTTGATGGCTGCATAGTATTCCATTGTACATATATACCACATCTTATTTATTGATTCATCTGTTGAAGGACGTTTAGGTTCTTTTCATAGTTTAACTATTGTGGACATTGCTGCTATAAACATTTGGGAGTATGTGCCCCTTCAGAATGCCACGTTTGTATCTCTAGGGTATATACCCAGTAATACAATCACTGGGTCATAGGGTAGTTCTATTTTCAGCTTTTTGAGGAACCTCCACGCTGTTTTCCAGAGTGGTTGCACCAGCTTGCATTCCCCTGTACAGTGTAGGAGGGTTCCCCTTTCTCCACATCCTCGCCAGCATCTGCCATTGACTGACTTGTTCATTTTAGCCATTCTGAAAGGGGTGAGGTGGTATCTCATTCTGGTTTTGATTTGCATTTCCCTGATGCCGAGTTATGTGGAGCATTTTTTCATGTGTCTGTTGGCCATTTGGATGTATTCTTTGAAGAAATGTCTGTTCATGTCTTCTGTCCATTTCTTCATTGGATTACTTGTTCTGAGGGTGCTGAGTTTGATAAGGTCTTTATAGATTTGGGATACTGGCCCTTTATCTGGTATGTCATTTGTAAATATCTTCTCTCATTCGGACAATTATCTTTTGACTTTGTTAACTGTTTCCTTTGCTGTGCAAAAGCTTTTTGATCTGATGAAATCCCAATAGTTCATTTTTGCCCTTGCTACCCTTGCCTTTGGCGATGTTCCTAGGAAGAAGTTGCTGCTGCTGAGGTCAGAGAGGTTGCTACCTGTTCTCTCCTCAAGGATTTTTATGGATTCCTTTCTCACATTATGCTTCTTCATCCATTTCCAGTCTATTTTCATGTATGGTGTAAGGAAATGGTCCAATTTCATTTTTCTGCATGTGGCTGTTCCATTTTCCCAACACCTTTTGTTGAAGAGGCTGTCTTTTTTCCATTGGACATTCCTTTCTGTTTTGTTGAAGATTAGTTGACCATAGAGTTGAGGGTGTATTTCTGGGCTCTCTATTCTGTTCCATTGATCTATGTCTGTTTTTGTGACAGTTCCCTACTATCTTGATGATGACAACTTTGTAATAGAGCTTGAAGTCTGGAATTGTGATGCCAACAACTTTGGCTTTCTTTTTCAATATTCCTCTGGCTACTCGAGGTATTTTCTGGTTCCATATAAATTTTAGGATTATTTGCCCCATTTCTTTGAAAAAAAATGGATGGGATTTTGATAGGGATTGCATTAAATGTGTAGATTGCTTTAGGGAGCATAGACATTTTCACAATATTTGTTCTTCCAATACAGGAGCATGGAAAATTTTTCCATTTCTTTGTGTCTTCTTCAATTTCGTTCATGAGTGCTTAGAGTTTTCTGAGTATAGATTCTTTGTCTCTTTGGTTAGGTTTATACCTAGGTATCTTAGGGTTTTGGGTGCAACTGTAAATGGGATTCACTCCTTAATTTCTATTTCTTCTGTATTATTGGTATAAAAAAATGCAACCAATTTCTGTGCATTGATTTTATATCCTGACACTTTACAGAATTCCTATACAAGTTAGAGTAGATTTGGAGTGGAGTCCTTTAAGTTTTCCACATACAGTATCATATCATCTGCAAACAGTGATAGTTTGAATTCTCTTTTGCCAATTTGGCAAAATTTCCATGCCTTTAATTTCTTTTTGTTGTCTGATTGCTGAGGCTAGGACTTCTAGTACGATGTTGAATAGCAGTGTCATGATAACGGACATCCCTGCTATGTTCCTGACCACAGTGGAAAAGTATTCAGTTTTTCTCCATTGAGAATGGTATTTACAGTGGGTTTTTCATAGATGGCTTTGATAATATTAATAATATGTGCCCTCTACCCCTACACTTTGAAGAGTTTTAATCAGGAAGGGATACTGCACTTTGTCAAATGCTTTTTCAGCATCTATGGAGAGTATCAGATGGCTCTTGTTCTTTCTTTTATTAATGTGTTGTATCACATTAATTGATTTGCAGAAGTTGAACCAACCCTGTAGCCCTGGAATAAATCCCACTTGGTCGTGGTGAATAATCCTTTTATTGTACTATTGAATCCGATTGGCTAGTATTTTGGTGAGAATTTTCGCATCTGTGTTCATCAAGGATATTGGTATGTAGTTCTCTTTTTTCATGGGATCCTTGCCTGGTTTTGGGATCAAGGTGATGCTGGCCTCAGAAAAAAAGAGTTTGGAAGTTTTCCTTCCATTTCTATTTTTTGGGAACCGTTTCAGGAGAATAGGAATTAATTCTTCTTTAAATGTTTGGTAGAATTCCCCTGGGAAGCCATCTGGCCCGGGGCTTTTGTTTGTTTGGAGATTTTTGATGACTGTTTCAATCTCCGTACTGGTTATGGGTCTGTTCAGGTTTTCTATTTCTTCCTGGTTCAGTTGTGGTAATTTATATGTCTCTAGGAATGTATCCATTTCTTCCAGATTGTTGAATTTCTTGGTGTAGAGTTGCTCATAGTATGTTCTTATAATTGTTTGTATTTCTTTGATGTTGGTTCTGATCTATTTTTTTTCAATCATGATTTTATTTATTTGAGACCTTTCTCTTTTCTTTTTGATAAGTCTGGAAAGGGGTTTATCAATCTTATTAATTCTTTCAAAGAACCACCTCCTAGTTTCGTTGATTTGTTCTATTGGTTTTTTTTTTTTTTTTGATGGTTATGGGTATTTTTTTGTTTTGTTTCTATTTCATTGATTTCTACCATGATCTTTATTATTCCTCTTCTCCTGCTGGGTTTAGGCTTTCTTTGTTGTTCTTTCTCCAACTCCTTTAGGAGTAGGGTTATGTTGTGTATTTGAGATCTTTCTTGTTTCTTGAGAAAGGCTTGTACAGCTTTATATTTTCCTCTCAGGACTGCCTTTGCTGTATCCCACAGATTTTGAACACTTTTGTTTTCATTATCATTTGTTTCCATGAATTTTTTCAATTCTTCTTTAATTTCCTAGTTGACCAATTCATTTTTTAGAAGGATGCTATTAGTCTCCATGTATTTGTGTTCTTTACAAATTTCCTCTTGTGATTGGGTTCTAGTTTCAGAGCATTGTGGTCTGAGAATATGCAGGGGATGATCCCAATCTTTTGATAATGGTTGAGATCTGATTCATGACCCAGGATGTGGTCTATTCTGGAGAATGTTCCATGTGCACTAGAGAAGAATGTGTATCTGTTATTTTGGGATGAAATGTGTTGAATATACCTGTGATGTCCATCTTGTCCAGTGTGTCATTTATGGCCTTTTTCCTTGTTGATCTGTTGCTTGGATGATCTGTCCATTCAATGAGGGGAGTGTTAAATTACCCTACTATTATTTTATTATTGTCGATGTGTTTCTTTGATTTTGTTATCAATTGATTTATTTAGTTGGCTGCTCCCATGTTAAGGACATAGATATTTAAAATTGTTAGGTCTTCTTGTTGGACAGACCCTTTGAGTATGATATAGTGTCCTTCCTCATCTCTTATTATAGTCTTTGGCTTAAAATCTAATTGATCTGATATAAGGATTGCCACCCCAGCTTTCTTCTGATGTCCATTAGCATGGTACATTGTTTTCTACCTCCTCTCTTTAAATCTGGGGGTGTCTTCGGGTCTATGATGAGTTTCTTGGGCAGCATATTGACGGGTTTTGATTTTTATCCATTCTGATACCCTGTGTCTTTTGATTGGTGCATTTAGGCCATTTACATTCAGGGTAACTATTGAGAGATATGAATTTAGTGGCATTGTATTGCCTATAATGTGACTGTTACTGTATATTGTTTCTGTTCCTTTCTGATCTACTACTTTTAGGCTCTCTCTTTGCTTAGAGGACCCCTTTGAATATTTCCTGGAGAGTTGGTTTGGCGTTTGCAAATTCTTTCAGCTTTTGTTTGTCCTGGTAGCTTTTTAATCTCTCCTTGTATTTTCAATGATAGCCTAGCTGGATATAGTATTCTTGGCTGCATGTTTTTCTCACTTAACACTCTGAATATATCATGCCAGTTCTTTCTGGCCTGCCAGGTCTCTGTGGATAAGTCTGCTGCCAATCAAATGTTTTTACTGTTGTACAATACAGACTTCTTCTCCCAGGCTGCTTTCAGGATTTTCTCTTTGTCGTTAACAGTTGTAAATTTTACTATCAGGTTGTGGGGTGTGGACCTATTTTTATTGATTTTGAGGGTCATTCTTTGCATCTCCTGGATTTTGATGTTTGTTCCCTTTGCCATATTAGGGAAATTCTCTACAAAAATTCTCTCCAATATACCTTCTGCTCCCCTCTCTCTTTCTTCTTCTTCTGGCATCCCAATTATTCTAATGTTTTGTCGTCTTATGGTCTCACTTATCTCTCAAATTCTCTCCTCATGGTCCAGTATTTGTTTGTCTCTCTTTTGCTCAGCTTTTTATTCTCCACCATTTGGTCTTCTGTATCACTAATTCTTTTGCCTCATTTATCCTAGCAGTAAGAACTTCCATTTTTTATTGCACCTCATTAATAGCTCTTTTGATTTCAACTTGGTTAGATTTTAGTTCTTTTATTTCTCTAGGAAGGGCTTTTATCTCTCTGGAGAGGGTTTCTCTAATATCTTCCCTGCCTTTTTCGAGCGCAGCTAGAACCCTGAGAGTTGTCATTCTGAACTCTAGTTCTGTAATATTACCTATGTCTGTTTTGATTAGGTCCCTAGCCTTTGGCCACTTGTCCTTTTTCTTGTGATGAGTTTTTCCACCTTGACATTTTGAGAAGATGAGAATATATAAAGGAGCAAATGAAATGCTAAAAGGGTGGTAAAGACCCCAGGAAAATGTGCTTTAACTAAATCAGAAGAGACCCCAAGTTGTGGGAGAACGAAAGGGGATAAAAAAAAGTTCTAGGGGAAAAAAAAGGTTTAAAAAAAGAAAACAAGGAAAAATTATTACAAAAGAAAAAACATTATATATATACTAGACTTGTGACTAGAACAGGGTCACTCACTTAATTTTGGGAGTATTTTGGTCTCTTAGAAGAAACTACCTCCCAGGATTTTAAAGGATGAAAAACATATAAGGGTAGGCACAATGACGGGATGGAATAACCCTATAAAAATGAGTTAAAAAATTTAATTTCTAAAAAATAAGTTGATAGAGCAAGTTGGTTGGGACAATAAAGAAAAATAAACTGGAGAGAATTTGCTCAGGCTGGACACTGGAACAATCTTGGAGCTAGATTTAGGGTATATTTTGGTCTATTAGGAAATGTTAAACCCCAAATTATTTAGAAGAAAAAACCCTATGTGTAAATAAATATATAGTTAGATACAATGGAGGATAAAATATGACTATAAAAAATTTAAAAAAAAAATATGACTATAATAATGAAGGTTCAAAATAGATTATTATTTTTTGTAAGGTATTTTAAAAATAATCTCATTAAAAAACATTAAAAGATGAATGGTTAAAAGTTAAAAAAATGAGCAGAAGAAAAAAGAAAAAATATATAACTGCAAGACTAAAGAATCATTGGGAGAAAGCCATGAATTTCTTGTTTTGCTTTCTCCTCCTCTGGAATTCCACTGTTCTCTTTAGTAAGTGAAGTTGATCTTGGCTGGGTTTCTTGTTGGTCTTCTGGGGAAGGAGCCTTTTGTATTGATTCTCAAGTGTCTTTGCCCGAGATGGATTTATCCTGCCCTTAACTAGAGTAGGGCAAAGTAATCCGCGAGCTTTTGTTCCCTGAAGGCTTTCCATAGAGTTCTGGATGATGGAATGATAATGGCGGTCTTACAATCCGGCCCAGAGGAGTGGAGAACTCAGGGCCCTGCTCCTCAGTGCACCCTCAGAGAAAAGTGCTTAATCACTCCCATCTTCCCGGCCTCTAGCCGTGCTTGGAGAAAAGCACTCTGTCATTCGCACTTGGAGAAAAGTCCTTGGTCATTCTCATCTCCCTGGCCTCTGGCCGTGCTTGGAGAAAAGAGCTCAATTACTCCTGTCTCCCTGGCCCTTGGCCATGCTCCAAGCTCACCCTGCCTATGCCTGGTTCAATGTAACCCTGGGTTGAGAGCTCACTCCTCAGCTTTGTCTCTGTAGCTGGCTTCCCCACTCTAATACCTGTGAGTTCTGTGACACTCAGATACCCCTGGTCCTTCTGTGACCCTGAGGGACCTGGGGCTATGCTGACCCCACTTGGGCTTCACTCTGATTTAGCCTCTGGGGTGATATCCCTCAGTGGATCAAACATAAAAAGTCCTGATTTTGTGCTCCTTTGATCCACAGCTTGCCGGGAGCTGGCCCCTCCCCCCGTTGTCTACCTTCCCTTTCTTTGGGTTCACTTTTCCGCCGTTCTACCTTTCAGAAAGTGATCAATTTTCTGTTTCTAGAATTGTTGCTCTCCTTCTCTTTGATCTCCCATTGGACTTGTAGGTGTTTGCAATGGTTAGATAAGCTATCTAGCTGATCTCCTGCTACCTGAAGTCGTCTCAGCCTGCTACTTCTCTGCCATCTTGAATCCTTCCACAGAATATGTGGTTTTTATTGTGTTGATGTGTATTCTTTCTGTACCCAGTTTGGTGAGTATTTTTATTATGAAAGGGTGTTGAATTTTGTCAAATGCCTTTTCTGCATATATTGAATTGATCATATGAGATTTTATTGATCATTCTATTAATATAATGCATCACATTTACTCATATGTGCTGGTGAATTCAGTTTTGTAGCATTTTGTAGAGAATTTTTACATTTTTTATTTATCAGGGATATGATCCAGTAGTTCTTTTTGTTGATGATTTGAAATGTGCCTCTGAGTATTTCAACCACTTCAACTTTTGGGGAAGGGTTTTAAAAGTGTTTGTATTATTTCTTCTTAAAATGTTTGGTAGAATTCACTGTGGACATCATCTGAGTCTGGACTTTTATTTGTTAGAAGGTTTTTATTACGGATTCAATCTCCTTACTCCTTATTGGTCTGTTCACATTTTTTATGTCCTTATGATTCAGTCTTGATGGGTTGTATGTGCCTAGGAATTTGTCCATTTCCTCTAGACTTTTGATTTGCTGGCCTTTAACTGTCTGTTATCTTTTATATTTCTGTGGTATCTCTTATAATGTCTCCTTTTACATTTCTGATTTTATTGAGTCTTCTCTCTTTTTTCTGACTTAGTCTAGCTGTCTTTTTTATTTATCATTACCAAGTCCAATTTTATTTACCATTTTAAAAAACTTTCTAATTTTTTAATTCTATATTTCATTTATTTCTGCCCTAATTATTTTTCCTTCCTTTTGCTACTTTTAAGTTTACTTTGTTCTTTCTGTACTTTTTTTGAGCTGTTATATTGTTCTTTATTTGAAATCTTTTTTTATATACATTTATAGCTATAAAATTTCCTTTTATAACTGCTTTGCTGTTTCTCATAATATTTTCGTATATATTTTTTTTATTTTCCTCAAGATGTATTTTTATTCCCACTTTGTCTTCTTTTTTTGATTTTTTGTTTGTTTAAAAATGTGTATGTCTGTGTATTTTTAAATTTTCCAAATTTCCTTCTGTATTGATTTCTCGTTTCATATTATTTTGTCTGGAAATATACTCGATATGCTTTCTATATTATTGATTTTGGGGGGACTCTTGTTTTCTGGTTTAAAATGTGATCTATCCTAGAAAATTTTCCACGTGTGTTTGAGAAGAATATTTATTATGATACTATTGGATGGAATATCCTGTATATATGTTAGGTTCATTTGACATAGTTCTTGTTTGTTTGTTTGTTTGTTTGTTTTGTTTTGTTTGTTTGTTTGAGAGAGAGCAGGGCAGAGAGAATGAGCAAGGGGTAATGGCAGAGACAGAGGGAGAAGATCCCCTCCTGAGCAGGGAGCCCAATGTGGGACTCTATCTCAGGACCCTGGGATCACGACCTGAGCCAAAGGCAAAGGCTTAACTGACTGAGCCACCCAGTTGTCCATGCGTAGTGTTAAATTCACTATTTTCTTATTGATTTTCTGTCTGGATGATCTATCCATATGTAAGAGTGGGGTATTATTGTCCCCAGATACTATTGTATTGCTATTTATTTCTCCTTTTTGTTTTGTTAGTATTTGTTTTATATATTTATGTGGCTCAATATTAGGTACATGATATTTACAGTTACTGTATGGATGAATTGATGACACTTTTCTTATTGTATAATGACTGTGGTGATTTTTAGCTTATATAAACCCTATTTTGTCTGTTATAGTTATTGCTACCCTTGTTTTCGTTTGTTATCATTAGCTTGGAATATCTTTTTCCCTCCCTTTACTCTCTGCCCATGTGTGTCCTTAAAGCTATAGTGATTCTTTTATATGCAACATATTGTTGGATCTTGTGTTTTTTGTTTGTTTTTTAAATCTATTCTAGCCTTTCTATGTCTTCCAACTGGATGATTCCATTCACTTACAGTTAAAGTAATTATTGATAGGTAAAGACTTAACTATTGCCTTTTATTCTTTTTATATTTCCTGATTTATTTAAATTTTAGGTAATATAGAGTGTAATATTAGATTCAGGAGTAGAATTTAGTAATTTGCCATTTACATATAACATTCAATGCTCATCACAAGTGACCTCCTAATAATTATTACTGACTTAGCCCATTCCCCTGCCCATCTCCCCTCCAGAAACAGTTTGTTACTTATAGTTAAGTGTATTATGGCTTGCTTCCCCTCCCTTTTTTTTAAAATTTTTTTCTTTCCCCAGTGTTTATCTGTTTTGTTTCTCTGTTAATTGTTTGCTCTTTTGTAGATGCTCTGCTCTTTATTTCCTGTATTGTTCTCTTTGTAATCTGATGACTTTTTGTGGCAGTATGTTTTAACTTCTTTATCAAAATCTTTTGTGTATGTACTACATATTTTTTTATATTTACCATTAAGGTTATATAAATTATGTTAGTTATAACATTCCATTTTATGTTGAAAACAACTGAACTTCAATAGTGTACAGAAAATTTATACTTCTATAACAAGAGGTTATTGATGTTTTTACATTTCGATCATTTTTATATTGTACTTTTAATAACAAATGATTGCAGTTATAGTTATTTTTAATAAGCTTGTTTTTTAACTTTTAAACTAGACTAGTAAATGATTTATATATCACCATTACAATATTGGAGAATCTGGTTTTACTATACATTTACCTTTAGCAATAAATAAGGAGCCATCCATGCATCCATGTTGCCATCTTGATGACATCACTGTCCCCAAATCTTCAGTAAGTGTTACTTTATATTTATATTTTTTTTAAGATTTTGTTTATTTGACAGAGAGAGAGAGAGCTCAAGTTGGCAGAGTGGCCGGCAGGCTTATTACCCAGCAGTGAGCCCGATGCAGGTCTTAATCCCAGGACCCTGGGATCACGACCTGAGCCAAAGGCAGCTGCTTAACCGATTGAGTCACCCAGGGACCCCTAAATTTTACTTTAGTTAATATATGACCATTTTTTATTTCTACTAATAGACACATCAATTTTATTGCTTTTAATATTAAGGTCTTCTCCTTAACATCATTATCATCTATTTCTTTTTCAATTTTATAAGTGTTGTTTACATTTGTGGTGGTAAGTATGTAATTCATGTATGTGGTGGTATGTAAGTAATTCAAATATAATTTTAAACTCTAGATCATATGCTCCATTGTGGAAGATATTTGTCTTATTCATTCCACCCACAAAAAATTAGTACTCAATAGGTCTTTGTTGATTGACTGAATGAATTAAGTGTTCTGACACTAGCATAGCTAACCAAACCAGAGATCAAGGAGAAAATATAATGATTGTCAAATGGGTGAACCTGAGATAAAAAGACATTTTAGCTTCGTTAGTTTGATATACACTCCTGATAACATTCCAACTTTGCATGGATTTTTGGAAAGCAAACAACTCCTCTCCTAAATAATAAATGTATTAATTGCCTTCCTTATGAGTCCTGACAGCAGTCAGCTTTGTGGGTTTCTGATTCCATTCCAAGAGGTTGAATGTCTGTTTGATTTATGTCATAGGCAACAGTGTCATGAGGAAAGACTTGTAGGATAAAATTTCTTAAAGATGGGAACACAGATGGCTGCCTATGGACTGTGAGGTGGGTGTTAATGAAAATGCATTGAGCAGTAAGGGAAGGGCAGCTCACAACCATAGGAAAGGTGCCCTGTGTCTTTGTTTTGTTTTGTTTTACAAACAGATACCATTTCCCCTCCCCATGGAAATTTTCAAATATACTTTTCTCTAACAACCACAAATACTTGGGACATTATGAACACAATATGGGCATTGAAGGATAAAAATAAACAAAAATTTAAGTAAATGTTAAGTGTTTATCATTATTTCAGCCATGTTTTTCTATGTTTAACTTCTCAAAGAAATTACACAGTCTGGTTTCTAAATATTATACCAGGCTGTATTAAACCAATGCAAAGGGTTTTATGGAATTTTCTATAACGCCATCTAGATTTTCTACATTGGCTGTCACTCCTGAAAATTCTCAGTTTATAAATGTGCATGCATTGAAGCAGCATATATTTACATTATAGTAAATATTCACTGGTTATTTACCTGGTTTATTACTGTATTTTGATCCTTTCTAATTGTTCACTTTCTTCCATGTTTCCCCCTTATTTCTACAAATGTCAATCCATCACATGTTATGTAAAGTGAAACAAAGAGGAACAGCTGTTACTAGAAAGGATTAATAGGTGGTTTGATGTTACTCTGTGAGATATTAAGTAATAGGCAAGGTATTTCCATATCATTTTTTAAATATATTTCAGTAATACAGCATAGTTGTTATGCTTTAATTAAACCTTCCTTAAGTCTTTATATATATATATATATATTTCCTAACTCACAAGTCCGCCCTTCATGTCCCATTCAAAACCCACTCATTTTATGGAATAACTGCTTTATCTTCCCAGTACAATCTTCATTTAACTTATTGCTCTGGTGTGCTCCTTTGGCAGCACAAATATTTACTTATTGTTCTGGGTATACAAAAGGATAGGAATAGAATATTTTGTAATATGATATTTTGTCCTTTCTGCACTACAGAGTCTGTGTAAGCATTCTTAGATCAGAGACCTAGGAGGAGGTCCAAATTGAAGAAAAACAAACAGAAAAAAAGAAAATGTTCTCAGCCCTTTCTTGTAGTTTCATTTGCAGGAACCACAAAAGCAAAGATATTAAAAAATTTTTTTCTTATATTTTAAAATTAAGTTTAAATTTTTTATTGGATTATGCTCCCTTAAACTCATCTGATACCATGAATAGAAAACCCAAGCAATCCACCATTCATTCATGATGTTGCCTTTAAACATGTTGCCTTTAAAATTTTTGCAGAGTAGTCTCATCTGTAGAGTAGATGAGCCTTGACTCAAAAGTGTCATCAAAGACTGTGGAGACAATTGTCTTGCCACCCGCCTGCTGTTCCTGCCATGGCAGGCTCTCCTGCTTCACGACCGTTTCCCGACAGCAAGGCCACGGGCTTCTTCTCTCCTCCCAGGGCGGTGTGCTGTGCCTTCCCCAGATATGCTTCTGGGGAGTGCAGTCACAGACGTGTCCCTTTCCTTAAGGCTGTTTCCACGGGCTTAACCACGCTTCTCTCCCAGGCAGAGGGGATGCCCGGGATAAGAGGATTTCGCTCCATACGGGTTTCTCCCATGACTATGTTCAGGCAAGCAGCATCAGCATCCCACAGAACCGACACTTATTTCCCAGCGAATGCTGTGCTTTCCCAGAGGGGATGCAGGAACAAAGAGGCTTTTGCTGTATGCGGGTTTCTCCCACTGTGCTGTGAATACAAGCTTAAGGCAAGCAGCAACAGCAGCTCGCAGAACCGACTCTCATTTCGCAGAGCCTGCTAATGCAGGCGCCCAGGCTTTGGGCTTGGCGCGAACCGCACTTCGCCGCTGCTTTCTCAGGAAGGCTTTGGGCGTTCGCTCTGTCACATCAGGGAAGAAGAGCTGCGGGAGAGCTGGTGCCTCTTGGGCCTTGCTTTCCCGGGCTCTATGTTCGCGCCCTGGGTTCAACCTGTCAGGCCGAACTAAGCAGACACAGCCACAACCCGCAACAGCGTGTGTGGCCTAGGATGGCACTCTATGCACACTACCATCTCCCGGTGTAGGCAACGCTTGGCCTTTTGCTCTGGTGCTGAGGTGGACTCTGGGACTAGCCAGTGCCTTCCCCACAGGAGAGGAGAGGCGACAGGATCCCTGCACACCGCCAGTGCACTGGGATGGGGAGCTGAGGGGGACTTACCTCACTCTTTCCCCGGATACCCCGTGCCCCCGCGAACGCTTCCACATCCTGGAGGAAGATGGCATCTGAAGGCCCGTTCCTTCAGGGAGCTACTTCTGCGAGTTCAGGGTAGGGGCCTGGTGGCAAGCACATGTCTGAACCAGGGACAGATGGCCAAGGAGCGGCTTGCCCCTTGGGCCCGAGGCTCAGGACAGGCATGCCTTCTGCCCAGACTCCTTCCTCAGAGTGGAGCATGCGCCCCTGCCCTAGTCATCCCCTCCTGTCTCCTTAGCAGCCAGGCTTCTGTCACTCCGCACATGGCGCGGGTGACACTTGTCTTGCCACCGCCCGATGTTCCTGACAGGACCTGCTCTCCTGCCTGGAGACCGTTTCCAAAACAAGGCCAACGTGATGCACCTCCCCAGTCATGCTCCTGGGGAGTGCAGTGACAGACGTGTCCCTTTTCTTAAGGGTCTTTCCACAGGAGCAAGCACGCTTTTCTCTCAGGCAGAGGGGATACCCGGGCAAAGAAGATTTCGCTCCATGCGGGTTTATTACACGGTGCTGTGGAGACTAGTTCAGGCAAGCAGCAGCAGCATCTCACAGACCCGACTCTGATTTCCCAAAGAATGCTGTGCTCAGGAGGACTCACGGACTAGGCCAGTGCTTTCTCCACAGGAGAGGAGAGTCGACAGGATCTGGACACACCGCCCGTGCACTCGGTTGAGGAGCAGTGACGGACTGACCCCACTCCTTCCACGGACACCGCGTGTTCCGTGAATGCTTCCACTTCCTGGAGGAAGACGACATCTGACTGCCCGTTCTTTCAGGGAGCTACTTCTGCGAGTTCAAGGTACGTGCCTGGTGTCAAGCACATGTCTGCACCAGGGACAGGTGGCCAAGGAGCTGCTTTCCCCTTGGGCTCAGGGGCCAAGGACAGGCATGCCTTCTGCCCAGACTTTTGCCTCACAGTGGAGCACGCGCCCCTTCCCTAGTCGTCCCCTCATATCTCCTTAGCAGCCACGTCTCTCTGCACAGGGAGCGGGTGACACTCGTCTTGCCACCGGCTCGCTTTTCTTACCAGGGCAGACTCTCCTGCTTCGCGACTGTTTCCCGACAACAAGGCCAACAGCACCTTCTCTTCTCCCAGGGCGGCGTGCTGCGCCTTCCCCAGAATTGTTCCTGGGGAGCTCAGTGACAGACGTGTCCCTTTCCTTAAGGTCCATTGCAGATGTGCAACCACTCTTCTCTCTCAGGCACATGGGGGATGCTAGGGAAAGGAGAATTTCGCTCCATGTGGGTTTTATCCAACGTGCTGCGGAGACTAGCTCAGGCAAGCCTCAGCAGCATCCCACAAACACGACTCTGATTTCCCAACGAATGCTGTTCTTTCCCTGGGGAGATGCCCAGGCAAAGAGGATTTGGCTGTATGCAGGTTTCTCCCACCGTGAGACTGGGCTCAGGCAAGTAGCAGCAGCAGCCCGCAGAACCGACTCTGATTTCTCAGCAAATGCTGTGCTTTCGCAGAGGCTTTAGGCTTGGAGCGAAACGCACTTCGCCGCTGCTTCCTCAGCAAGAATTCAGTCGCGTCAGGGAAGAAGAGCAGCAGGAGAGCTGGTGCCTCTTAAGCCTTGCTTTCCCGGGCTCCATGTTCACGTCCTGGGTTCACCCTGCCAAGCCGAAATAAGCAGACACAGCCTCGACCCTGCAGCAGCATGTGTGGCCTAGGATGGCACACTGCTCACAATGCCATCTCCTGGTGTAGGCAAGGTCTGCCCTTTTGCTCTGGCGTTCATGTGGACAGGGGACTAGGCCAGTGCCTTCCCCAGCTGAGAAGAGACGCGAGAGGATCAATGTACACCGCCCGCGTCCTGGGATGGTGAGTAATGGGTAACTGTCCCTCCTTCCCGGGACACCTGCTGCCTCCGCCAACGCTGCCACATCCTGAAGGAAGACGGCTTCTGACTCTCCGTTCCTCCAGGAGCTGTTTCTGCGAGTTCAGGACCAGGCGCCTGGTTGCAAGCCCACTTCTGCCTTATGGACAGGTGGCCAATTTGGGCCCAGAGGCACAGGACAGGCCTGCCTTCTGCCAGACTTCTTCCTCAGAGTGGAGCACACACATCTGCTCTAGTCGTTCACTCGTGTCTTCTTAGCAGCCAGGCTTCCTTCTCTCCATACAGGGAGCGGGTGATACCTGTTTTGCCACCCGCCTGCTGATCCTGACAGTGCCGACTCTCTCCTGCTTCGCGATCTTTTCCCGACAATAAGGCCAACGGCTCCTTCTCTTCTCCCGAGGCGTCGTGCTGCACCTTCCACAGACAAGCTCCTGGGGAGTGCAGTGACAGATGTGTCCCTTTCCTTAAGGCTGTTTCCTCAGGCGCGACCAGGCTTCTCTTTCAGGGATGCCCAAGCAAAGAGGATTTCGCTCCATGAGGGTTTATTACAACGTGCTGTGGGAATGCTGTGCTTTTCGCAGCACGGTGGGAGAAACCTGCATAGAGTGAAAGCCTCTTTGCCCGGGCATCCCCTCTGGGAAAGCACAGCATTCTTTGGGAAATCAGAGTCGGGTCTGTGGGATGCTGCTGCGGCTTGCCTGAGCTGGTCTCGACAGCACGGTGTAATAAACCCGCGTGGAGCGAAATCCTCTTTGCCCTAGCATCCCCTCTGCCTGAGAGAGAAGCGTGGTTGCGCCTTTGGAAAGTGTCTTAAGGAAAGGACACGTCTGTCACTGCGCTCCCCAGGAGCATGTCTGAGGAAGGTGCAGAAGGCCGCCCCGGGACAAGAGAAGGAGCCGTTGGTGATATTGTCCGGAAACGGTCGAGAAGCAGGAGAGCCGGACCTGTGAGGAACAGCGTGTCGGTGGAAAGACAAGTTTCACCCACTACCTGTGCGGAGAGATGTGAGCCTGGCTGCTAAGGAGACACGAGAGGACGACTAGGGCAGGAGCGCGTGCTCCACTCTGAAGAAGGAGTCTCAGCAGAAGGCAGGCCTGTCCTGGGCCCCTGGGCCCAAGGGGACAGCAGCTCCTTGGCCACCTGTCCCTGGTGCAGACATGTGCTTGCCACCAGGCGCCTATGCTGAACTCGCAGAGGTAGCTCCCTGAAAGAACGGACCATCAGAAGCCGTTCTCTTCCATGATGTGGAAGCGTTCGTGGAGGCACGGGATGTCCGGAGAAGGAGTGAGGACAGTCCACCACTGCTCCCCATCCCAGGGCACAGCGGTGTGTAGGGATCCTGTGGCTTCTCCTCTCCTGTGAGGAAGGCACTGGACTAGTCCCCGAGTCCGCCTGAGCACCAGAGCAAATTGCCAAGCCTCGCCTACGCCAGGAGATAGTAGTGGGCATAGAGTGCCATGCTAGGCCACGCACGCTGCTGCAGTGTTGTGACTCTGTCTGCTTAGTTCGGCTTGGCAGTTTGAACCGACGACGCAAAAATGGAGCCCTGGAAAGCAAAGCCAAAGAGGAATTAGCTCTCCTGCAGCACTTCTTCCCTGACGCGACAGAGGGAAAACCCAAAGCCTTGCTGAGGAAGCAGCGGCGAAGTGCTGTTGGCTCCAAGCCTAAATCCTCTGCGAAAGCACAGCATTTGCTGAGAAATCAGAGTCGGTTCTGCTGGCTGCTGTTGCTGCTTGCCTTAGCCTAGTATTCGCAGCACGGTGGGAGAAACCCTCGTAGATCGAAAGCCTCTTTGCCCGGGCATCCCTTCTCGGAAAGCACAGCATTCTTTGGGAAATCAGATTCGGGGCTGTGGGATGCGGCTGCTGCTTGCCTGAGCTAGTCTCCACAGCACGCTGTAATAAACCCGCATGGAGCGAAATCCTCGTTGCCCGTGCATTCTCTCTGCCTGAGAGAGATGCTTGGTTGCGCCTGTGGGAAGACCCTTAAGGAAAGGGACACGTCTGTCACTGCGCTCCCCAGGAGCATGACTGGGGAGGAGCAGCACACTGCCCAGGGAGAAGAGAAGGAGCCGTTGGCCTTTTTTACGGAAACGATCTCCAAGCAGGAGAGCCGGTCCTGTCAGGAACAGCGGGCCGTTGGCATGACAAGTGTCACCCGCTCCCTGTGGGGAGAGATGGAAGCCTGGCTGCGAAGGAGACATGAGGGAACGAGTAGGGCAGGGGCGCGTGCTCCACTCTGAAGGAGCCTGGGCAGAAGACATGCCTGTCCTGGGCCCCTGGGCCAAAGGGGACAGCAGTTCTTTGGCCACCTGACGATAGGGCAGACGTGGGCTTGCCACCAGGCGCCCAGCCCGAAACTCGCAGAAACAGCTCCTGGAGGAACGGGCAGTCAGATGCCGTCTTCCTCCAGGATGTAGCAGCATTGGCGGAGGCAGCGAGTGTCCCGGGGAAGGAGGGACAGTTACCCATTACTCCCCATTCCAGGGCGCGTTGGTGTGCAGTGATGGTGTCGCATGTCCTCTCAGCTGGAAAGGCACTGGCCTAGTCCCTGTCCACCTGAACACCACAGCAAAAGGGCTGGCCTTGCCTACGCCGGGAGATGAAATTGTGAGCAGAGTGCCATCCTAGGCCACACACGCTGCTGCAGGGTTGAGGCTGTGTTTGCTTATTTCAGCTTGGCAGGGTGAACCCTGGACGCGAACATGGAGCCCGGAAAAGCAAGGCCCAAGAGGCACCAGCTCTGCTGCAGTTCTTTATCCCTGACGCGACAGAGCGAACGACCAAAGCCTTGCTGAGGAAGCCGCAGAGAAGTGCCATTCTCGCCAAGCTGAAAACCTCTGCAATAGCATAGCAGTCACTGGGAAATCAGAGTCGGTTCTTTGGGCTGCTCTTCCTGGGTGCCTTAGCCTAGTATTGGCATCAAGGTGGGAGAAACCGGCATAGAGCGAAAGCCTCTTTGCCGGGTATCTCCTCAGGGAAAGCACAACATTAGTTGGGAAATCAGAATCGTGTTTGTGGGATGCTGCTGCTGCCTGTCTCCGCAGCTAGTCTCCGCAAAACGGTGGATGAAACCCGCATGGAGCGAAATTCTCCTTGCCCTAGCATCCCCTCTGCCTGAGAGAGAATCATGGTTGCACATCTGGAAAGGACCTTAAGGAACACGTCTGTCACTGCGCTCCCCAAGAGCATGTCTGGGGAAGGTGCAGTATGCTTCCCGGGAGAAGAGAAGGAGCCGTTGGCCTTGTTGTTGGGAAACAGTAGCGAAGCAGGAAAGCCGGCCCTGGCAGGAACAGCGGGCCGGTGGCAAGACAAGTGTCACCCGCTCCCTGTGTGGAGAGACGAAGCCTGGCTGCTGAGGAGACACGAGGGCACGACTAGAGCAGGCGCGCGTACTCCACTCTGAGGAAGGATTCTGGGCAGAAGGCAGGCCTGTCCTGTGCCTTGGTCCCAAGGGGACAGCATCTCCTTGGCCACCTGTCCCTAAGGCAGACTTGGGCTTTCCACCAGGCGCCATACCCCGAACTCGCCAAAACAACTCGCTGGAGAAACGGACAGTCAGATGTCGTCCTCCAAGATGTGGCAGCGTTGTTGGTGGCAAGGGGTGTGCCAGAGAAGGAGTGGGACATTCCCCCACAGCTCCCCATCCCTGTGCATGTTCCGTGTGCAGGGATCCTGTCGCCTCTCCTCACCTATGCGGAAGGCACTGGCCTAGTCTTCAAATCCGACTGTGCGACAGAGCAAAAGACCAAGCCTTGCCTATGCCAGAAGATGGTAGTGTGCATAGAGTGCCATCCAAGGCCACGCACGCTACTGCAGAGTTGTGGCTGTGTCTGCTTAATTCGGCCTGGCAGGGTGAACCCAGGGTGTGAACATAGAGCCCGGGGAAAGCAAGGCCCAAGAGGCACCAGCTCTGCCGCAGCTCTTCATCCCTGACGTGACAGAGTGAACGACCAAAGCCTTGCTAGGGAAGCCGCAGAGAAGTGCCATTCTCGCCAAGCTAAAACCCTCTGTGATAACGTAGCAGTCACTGGGAAATCAGAGACGGTTCTGTGGGCTGCTCTTGCTGGGTGCCTTAGCCTAGTATTGGCAGCAAGGTGGGAGAAACCGGCATAGAGCGAAAGCCTCTTTGCCCCGGCATACCCTCTGGGAAAGCACAGCATTCTTGGGGAAATCAGAGTCGGGTCTGTGGGATGCGGCTGCTCCTTGCCTGAGCTGGTCTCCACAGCACGGTGTAATAAACCCGCATTGAGTGAAATCCTCATTGCCCGGGCATTCCCTTGGCCTGAGAGAGATGCTTGGTTGCGCCTGTGGGAAGAGCCTTAAGGAAAGGGACACGTCTGTCACTATGCTCCCTAGGAGCATGTCTGGGGAAGGTGCAGCACGCTGCCCCGGAGAAGAGAAGGAGTCCTTGGCCTTGTTGTCTGAAATGGTCGCAAGCAGGAGACCCGGCCCTGTCTGGAACAGCGGGTCGGTGGTAAGAAAAGTGTCACCAGCGCCGTGTGCGGAGAGACGTATGCCTGGCTGCTAAGGAGACACGAGGGGACGACTAGAGCAGGGGCGCATGTTCCACTCTGAGGAAGGAGTCTGGGCAGAATCCATTCCTGTCCTGAGCCCCGGGGCCGAAGGGGCAAGTTGCTCCTTGGCCACCTGTCCCTGGTTCAGACATGTGCTTGCCACCAGGCCCCTACCCTGAACTCGCAGAAGTAGCTCCCTGAAGGAACGGGCCGTCAGATGCCATCTTCCTCCAGGATGTGGAAGCGTTCGCGGAGGCACGGGGTGTCCGGGGAAAGAGTGAGGTAAGTCCCCCACAGCTCCCCTCCCAGTGCACGAGCGGTGTGCAGAGATCCTGTTGCATCTCCTCTCCTGTGGGGAAGGCACTGGCCTAGTCCCCTGAGCACCAGAGCAAAAGGCCAAGCGTTATCTACACCGGGAGATGGTAGTGTGCATAGAGTGCCATCCTAGGCCACGCACGCTGCTGCGGGTTGTGGCTGTGCCTGCTTAGTTCGGCCTGGCAGGTTGAACCCAGGGCACGAACATAGAGCCCGGGAAAGCAAGGCCCAAGAGGCACCAGCTCTCCCGCAGCTCTTCTTCCCTGATGCGACAGAGCGAACGCCCAAAGCCTTCCTGAGAAAGCAGCGGCGAAGTGCGGTTCACGCCAAGCCCAAAGCCTCGGTGCATGCAAGGCAGGCTCTGTGAAATCAGAGTCGGTTCTGCGGGCTGCTGTTGCTGCTTGCCTTAACCTTGTATTCACAGCACAGTGGGAGAAACCCACATAGTGCAAAAGCCTCTTTGTTCCTGCATCCCCTCTGGGAAAGCACAGCATTCGCTGGGAAATCAGTGTCGGTTCTGTGGGATGCTGATGCTGCTTGCCTGAACATAGTCTCCGAAGCATCGTGGGAGAAACGCGTATGGAGCGAAATCCTCTTAGCCCGGGCATCCCCTCTGCCTGGGAGAGAAGCGTGGTTAAGCCCGTGGAAACAGCCTTAAGGAAAGGGACACGTCTGTGACTGCACTCCCCAGAAGCATATCTGGGGAAGGCACAGCACACCGCCCTGGGAGGAGAGAAGAAGCCCTTGGCCTTGCTGTCGGGAAACGGTCGTGAAGCAGGAGAGCCTGCCATGGCAGGAACAGCAGGCGGGTGGCAAGACAAGTGTCACCACAGTCTTTGATGACACTTTTGAGTCAAGGCTCATCTACTCTACAGATGAGACTACTCTGCAAAAATTTTAAAGGTAACATGTTTAAAGGCAACATCATGAATGAATGTTTGGTGGATTGCTTGGGTTTTCTATTCATGGTATCAGATGAGTTTAAGGGAGCATAATCCAATAAAAAATTTAAACTTAATTTTAAAATATAAGAAAAAAATTTTTTAATATCTTTGCTTTTGTGGTTCCTGCAAATGAAACTACAAGAAAGGGCTGAGAACATTTTCTTTTTTTTCTGTTTGTTTTTCTTCAATTTGGACCTCCTCCTAGGTCTCTGATCTAAGAATGCTTACACAGACTCTGTAGTGCAGAAAGGACAAAATATCATATTACAAAATATTCTATTCCTATCCTTTTGTATACCCAGAACAATAAGTTAATATTTGTGCTGCCAAAGGAGCACACCAGAGCAATAAGTTAAATGAAGATTGTACTGGGAAGATAAAGCAGTTATTCCATAAAATGAGTGGGTTTTGAATGGGACATGAAGGGCGGACTTGTGAGTTAGGAAATATATATATATATATATATATATATATATATATATATATATATAAAGACTTAAGGAAGGTTTAATTAAAGCATAACAACTATGCTGTATTACTGAAATATATTTAAAAAATGATATGGAAATACCTTGCCTATTACTTAATATCTCACAGAGTAACATCAAATCACCTATTAATCCTTTCTAGTAACAGCTGTTCCTCTTTGTTTCACTTTACATAACATGTGATGGATTGACATTTGTAGAAATAAGGGGGAAACATGGAAGAAAGTGAACAATTAGAAAGGATCAAAATACAGTAATAAACCAGGTAAATAACCAGTGAATATTTACTATAATGTAAATATATGCTGCTTCAATGCATGCACATTTATAAACTGAGAATTTTCAGGAGTGACAGCCAATGTAGAAAATCTAGATGGCGTTATAGAAAATTCCATAAAACCCTTTGCATTGGTTTAATACAGCCTGGTATAATATTTAGAAACCAGACTGTGTAATTTCTTTGAGAAGTTAAACATAGAAAAACATGGCTGAAATAATGATAAACACTTAACATTTACTTAAATTTTTGTTTATTTTTATCCTTCAATGCCCATATTGTGTTCATAATGTCCCAAGTATTTGTGGTTGTTAGAGAAAAGTATATTTGAAAATTTCCATGGGGAGGGGAAATGGTATCTGTTTGTAAAACAAAACAAAACAAAGACACAGGGCACCTTTCCTATGGTTGTGAGCTGCCCTTCCCTTACTGCTCAATGCATTTTCATTAACACCCACCTCACAGTCCATAGGCAGCCATCTGTGTTCCCATCTTTAAGAAATTTTATCCTACAAGTCTTTCCTCATGACACTGTTGCCTATGACATAAATCAAACAGACATTCAACCTCTTGGAATGGAATCAGAAACCCACAAAGCTGACTGCTGTCAGGACTCATAAGGAAGGCAATTAATACATTTATTATTTAGGAGAGGAGTTGTTTGCTTTCCAAAAATCCATGCAAAGTTGGAATGTTATCAGGAGTGTATATCAAACTAACGAAGCTAAAATGTCTTTTTATCTCAGGTTCACCCATTTGACAATCATTATATTTTCTCCTTGATCTCTGGTTTGGTCAGCTATGCTAGTGTCAGAACACTTAATTCATTCAGTCAATCAACAAAGATCTATTGAGTACTAATTTGTTGTGGGTGGGATGAATAAGACAAATATCTGCCACAATGGAGCATATGATCTGGAGTTTAAAATTCATATTTGAATTACTTACATACCACCACATACATGAATTACATACTTACCACCACAAATGTAAACAACACTTTTAAAATGAAAAAGAAATAGATGAATAGATGATAATGATGTTAAGGAGAAGACCTTAATATTAAAAGCAATAAAATTGATGTGTCTATTAGTAGAAATAAAAAATGGTCATATATTAACTAAAGTAAAATTTAGGGGTCCCTGGGTGACTCAATCAGTTAAGCAGCTGCCTTTGGCTCAGGTCGTGATCCCAGGGTCCTGGGATTAAGACCTGCATCGGGCTCACTGCTGGGTAATAAGCCTGCCTCTAGATCTTCCTCTGCCTGCCATTCTGCCAACTTGAGCTCTCTCTCTCTCTCTCTCTGTCAAATAAACCAAATCTTAAAAAAATATATAAATATAAAGTAACACTTACTGAAGATTTGGGGACAGTGATGTCATCAAGATGGCAACGTGGATGCATGGATGGCTCCTTATTTATTGCTAAAGGTAAATGTATAGTCAAAACCAGAATCTCCAATATTGTAATGGTGATATATAAATCATTTACTAGTCTAGTTTAAAAGTTAAAAAAACAAGCTTATTAAAAATAACTATAACTGCAATCATTTGTTATTAAAAGTACAATATAAAAATGATCGAAATGTAAAAACATCAATAACCTCTTGTTATAGAAGTATAAATTTTCTGTACACTATTGAAGTTCAGTTGTTTTCAACATAAAATGGAATGTTATAACTAACATATTTTATATAACCTTAATGGTAAATATAAAAAAATATGTAGTAGATACACAAAAGATTTTGATAAAGAAGTTAAAACATACTGCCACAAAAAGTCATCAGATTACAAAGAGAACAATACAGGAAATAAAGAGCAGAGCATCTACAAAAGAGCAAACAATTAACAGAGAAACAAAACAGATAAACACTGGGGAAAGAAAAAAATTTTAAAGAAAAGGGAGGGGAAGGCAAGCCATAATACACTTAACTATAAGTAACAAACTGATTGTTTCTGGAGGGGAGATGGGCAGGGGAATGGGCTAAGTCAGTAATAATTATTAGGAGGTCACTTGTGATGAGCATTGAATGTTATATGTAAATGGCAAATTACTAAATTCTACTCCTGAATCTAATATTACACTCTATATTACCTAAAATTTAAATAAATCAGGAAATATAAAAAGAATGAAAGGCAATAGTTAAGTCTTTACCTATCAATAATTACTTTAACTGTAAGTGAATGGAATCATCCAGTTGGAAGACATAGAAAGGCTAGAATAGATTTAAAAAACAAACAAAAAACACAAGATCCAACAATATGTTGCATATAAAAGAATCAATATAGCTGTAAGGACACACATGGGCAGAGAGTAAAGGGATGGAAAAAGATATTCCAAGCTAATGATAACAAACGAAAACAAGGGTAGCAATAACTATAACAGACAAAATAGGGTTTATATAAGCTAAAAATCACCACAGTCATTATACAATAAGAAAAGTGTCATCAATTCATCCATACAGTAACTGTAAATATCATGTACCTAATATTGAGCCACATAAATATATAAAACAAATACTAACAAAACAAAAAGGAGAAATAAATAGCAATACAATAGTATCTGGGGACAATAATACCCCACTGTTACATATGGATAGATCATCCAGACAGAAAATCAATAAGAAAATAGTGAATTTAAACACTATGCCTGGACAACTGGGTGGCTCAGTCAGTTAAGCCTTTGCCTTTGGCTCAGGTCGTGATCCCAGGGTCCTGAGATAGAGTCCCACATTGGGCTCCCTGCTCAGGAGGAGATATTCTCCCTCTGTCTCTGCCCTTACCCCTTGCTCATTCTCTCTGCCCTGCTCTCTCTCAAACAAACAAACAAACAAACTAAACAAAACAAACAAACAAGAACTATATCAAATGAACCTAACATATTTACAGGATATTCCATCCAATAGTATCATAATAAATATTCTTCTCAAACACACGTGGAAAATTTTCTAGGATAGATCACATTTTAAATCACAAAACAAGAGTCCCCCCAAAATCAATAATATCGAAAGCATATCAAGTATATTTCCAGCCAAAAATAATATGAAACTAGAAATCATTACAGAAGGAAATTTGGAAAATTTAAAAATACACAGACATACACATTTTTAAACAAACAAAAAATCAAAAAAAGAAGACAAAGTGGGATTAAAAATACATCTTGAGGAAAATAAAAAAACTTTATACCAAAAAATTATGAGAAGCAGCAAAGCAGTTATAAAAGGAAATTTTATAGCTATAAATGTATATAAAAAAAGATTTCAAATAAAGAACAATATAACAGCTCAAAAAAAGTACAGAAAGAACAAAGTAAATTTAAAAGTAGCAAAAGGAAGGAAAAAAATAAAAATTAGGGCAGAAATAAATGAAATATAGAATTAAAAAATTTAAAAAATTAAAAATTTTTTAAATGGTAAATAAAATTAGACTTGGTAATGATAAATAAAAAAGACAGCTAGACTAACTCAGAAAAAAGAGAGAAGACTCAATAAAATCAGAAATGTAAAAGGAGACATTATAACAGATACCACAGAAATATAAAAGATAACAGACAGTTAAAGGCCAGCAAATCAAAAGCCTAGAGGAAATGGACAAATTCCTAGGCACATACAAACCATCAAGACTGAATCATAAGGACATAAAAAATGTGAACAGACCAATAAGGGGTAAGGAGATTGAATCCGTAATAAAAACCTTCTAACAAATAAAAGTCCAGAATCAGATGATGTCCACAGTGAATTCTACCAAACATTTTAAGAAGAAATAATACAAACACTTTTAAACCCTTCCCAAAAGTTGAAGTGGTTAAAATACTCCAAGGCACTTTTCAAATCAGCAACAAAAAGAACTACTGGATCATATCCCTGATAAATAAAAAATGTAAAAATTCTCTACAAAATGCTACAAAACTGAATTCACCAGCGCATATCAGTAAATGTGATGCATTATATTAATAGAATGATCAATAAAAACTCATATGATCAATTCAATATAATCAGAAAAGGCCTTTGACAAAATTCAACACCCTTTCATAATAAAAATACTCACCAAACTGGGTACAGAAAGAATAAACATCAACACAATAAAAACCACATATTCCGTGGAAGGATTCAAGATGGCAGAGAAGTAGCAGGTTGAGACGACATCAGGTTGCAGGAGATCAGCTAGATAGCTTATCTAACCATTGCAAACACCTACAAGTCCAATGGGAGATCAAAGAGAAGGAGAGCAACAATTCTAGAAACAGAAAATTGATCACTTTCTGAAAGGTAGAACCGGCGGAAAAGTGAACCCAAAGAACGGGAAGGTAGACCGCGGGGGGAGTGGCCAGCTCCCGGCAAGCTGTGGAGCAACGGAGCACAAAATCAGGACTTTTTAAGTTTGATCCACTGAAGGATATCACCCCAGAGGCTAAACCAGAGTGAAGCCCAAGTGGGTTCAGCATAGCCCCAGGTCCCTCAGGGTCACAGAAGGACCAGGGGTATCTGAGTGTCACAGAACTCACAGGTATTAGAGAGGGGAAGCCGGCTACAGAGACAAAGCTGAGGAGTGAGCTCTCAACCCAGGGTTACTTTGAACCAGGCATAGGCAGGGTGAGCTTGGAGCACGGCCAAGGGCCAGGGAGACAGGAGTAATTGAGCTCTTTTCTCCAAGCACGGCCAGAGGCCAGGGAGATGAGAATGACCAAAGACTTTTCTCCAAGTGCGAATGACAGAGTGCTTTTCTCCAAGCATGGCCAGAGGCCGGGAAGATGGGAATGATTAAGCACTTTTCTCTGAGGGTGCACTGAGGAGCGGGGCCCTGAGCTCTCCACTCCTCTGGGCCGGATTGTGAGACCGCCATTATCATTTCATCATCCAGAACTCTACTGAAAGCCTTCAGGGATCAAAAGTTCCCGGATTACTTAGCCTTACCCTAGGTAAGGGCAGGGCAAATCCATCTCGGGCAAAGAAACTTGAGAATCAATACAAAAGGCCCCTTCCTCAGAAGACCAACAAGAAACCCAGCCAAGATCAACTTCACTTACTAAAGAGAACAGTGGAGTTCCAGAGGAGGAGAAATCAAAACAAGGAATTCATGGCTTTCTCCCAATGATTCTTTAGTTTTGCAGTTATATATTTTTTCTTTATTCTTCTGCTACTTTTTTTTAACTTTTACCCATTCGTCTTTCAATGATTTTTAACGAGTTTATTTTTAAAATACCTTACAAAAAATAAAAATCTATTTTGAACCTTCATTACTATAGTCATATTTTATCCTCCATTGTATCTAACTATATATTTATTTACACATAGGGTTTTTTCTTCTAAATAATTTGGGGTATAGCTTCTCCTAATAGACCAAAATATACCCTAAATCTAGCTCCAAGATTGTTCCAGTGTCCAGCCTGAGCAAATTCTCTCCAGTTTATTTTTATTTATTGTCCCAACCAACTTGCTCTATCAACTTATTTTTTAGAAATTAAATTTTTTATCTCATTTATATAGGTTTATTCCATCCCGTCATTGTGCCTACCCTTATATGTTTTTCATCCTTTAAAATCCTGGGAGGTGGTTTCTTCTAAGAGACCAAAATACTCCCAAAATTAAGTGAGTGACCCTGTTCTAGTCACAAATCTAGTATATATATAATTTTTTTCTTTTGTAATATTTTTTCCTCGTTTTCGTTTTTTTAAACCTTTTTATCACTTAGAACTTTTTTTTTTATCCCCTTTCGTTCTCCCACAACTTGGGGTCTCTTCTGATTTGGTTAAAGCACATTTTCCTGGGGTCTTTACCACGCTTTTAGCATTTTATGTACTCCTTTATATATTCTTATCTTCTCAAAATGACAAGGTGGAAAAACTCATCACAAGAAAAAGAACAAGAGGCAGTACCAAAGGCTAGGGACCTAATCTAAACAGACATAGGTAATATGACAGAACTAGAGTTCAGAATGACAACTCTCAGTGTTCTAGCTGGGCTCGAAAAAGGCATGGAAGATATTAGAGAAACCCTCTCCAGAGAGATAAAAGCCCTTTCTAGAGAAATAAAAGAACTAAAATCTAACCAAGGTGAAATCAAAAGAGCTATTAATGAGGTGCAATAAAAAATGGAAGTTCTTACTGCTCGGATAAAGAATTAGTGATACAGAAGACCAAATGATGGAGAATAAAAAGCTAAGCAAAAGAGAGACAAACAAATACTGGACCATGAGGAGAGAATTTGAGAGATAAGTGAGACCATAAGACGACAAACATTAGAATAATTGGGATGCCAGAAGAAGAAGAAAGAGAGAGGGGAGCAGAAGGTATATTGGAGAGAATTTTTGTAGAGAATTTCCCTAATATGGCAAAGGGAACAAACATCAAAATCCAGGAGATGCAAAGAATGACCCTCAAAATCAATAAAAATAGGTCCACACCCCACAACCTGATAGTAAAATTTACAACTGTTAACGACAAAGAGAAAATCCTGAAAGCAGCCTGGGAGAAGAAGTCTGTATTGTACAACAGTAAAAACATTTGATTGGCAGCAGACTTATCCACAGAGACCTGGCAGGCCAGAAAGAACTGGCATGATATATTCAGAGTGTTAAGTGAGAAAAACATGCAGCCAAGAATACTATATCCAGCTAGGCTATCATTGAAAATATAAGGAGAGATTAAAAAGCTACCAGGACAAACAAAAGCTGAAAGAATTTGCAAACGCCAAACCAACTCTCCAGGAAATATTCAAAGGGGTCCTCTAAGCAAAGAGAGAGCCTAAAAGTAGTAGATCAGAAAGGAACAGAAACAATATACAGTAACAGTCACATTATAGGCAATACAATGCCACTAAATTCATATCTCTCAATAGTTACCCTGAATGTAAATGGCCTAAATGCACCAATCAAAAGACACAGGGTATCAGAATGGATAAAAATCAAAACCCGTCAATATGCTGCCCAAGAAACTCATCATAGACCCGAAGACACCCCCAGATTTAAAGAGAGGAGGTAGAAAACAATGTACCATGCTAATGGACATCAGAAGAAAGCTGGGGTGGCAATCCTTATATCAGATCAATTAGATTTTAAGCCAAAGACTATAATAAGAGATGAGGAAGGACACTATATCATACTCAAAGGGTCTGTCCAACAAGAAGACCTAACAATTTTAAATATCTATGTCCTTAACATGGGAGTAGCCAACTATATAAACCAATTAATAACAAAATCAAAGAAACACATCGACAATAATAAAATAATAGTAGGGGAATTTAACACTCCCCTCATTGAAATGGACAGATCATCCAAGCAACAGATCAACAAGGAAAAAGGCCTTAAATGACACACTGGACAAGATGGACATCACAGGTATAGTCAACACATTCCATCCCAAAATAACAGATACACATTCTTCTCTAGTGCACATGGAACATTCTCCAGAATAGACCACATCCTGGGTCATAAATCAGATCTCAACCATTATCAAAAGATTGGGATCATCCCCTGCATATTCTCAGACCACAATGCTCTGAAACTAGAACTCAATCACAAGAGGAAATTTGGAAAGAACACAAATACATGGAGACTAATAGCATTCTTCTAAAAAATGAATTGGTCAACCAGGAAATTAAAGAAGAACTGAAAAAATTCATGGAAACAAATGATAATGAAAACAAAAGTGTTCAAAATCTGTGGGATACAGCAAAGGCAGTCCTGAGAGGACAATATAAAGCTGTACAAGCCTTTCTCAAGAAACAAGAAAGATCTCAAATATACAACATAACCCTACACCTTAAGGTGTTGCGTAAAGAACAACAAAGAATGCCTAAACCCAGCAGGAGAAGAGGAATAATAAAGATCATGGCAGAAATCAATGAAATAGAAACAAAAAAAAATCCCACCACCAACAAAAAAAACAATAGAACAAATCAATGAAACTAGGAGGTGGTTCTTTGAAAGAATTAATAAGATTGATAAACCCCTTTCCAGACTTATCAAAAAGAACAGAGAAAGGACTCAAATAAATAAAATCATGATTGAAAGAAGATAGATCACAACCAAATTCAAAGAAATACAAACAAATATAAGAACATACTATGAGCAACTCTACGCCAACAAATTCAACAATTTGGAAGAAATGGATACATTCGTAGAGACATATAAACTACCACAACTGAACCAGGAAGAAATAGAAAACCTGAACAGACCCATAACCAGTACGGAGATTGAAACAGTCATCAAAAATCTCCAAATAAACAAAAGCCCCGGGCCAGATGGCTTCCCAGGGGAATTCTACCAAACATTTAAAGAAGAATTAATTCCTATTCTCCTGAAACGGTTCCCAAAAAATAGAAATGGAAGGAAAACTTCCAAACTCTTTTTTTCTGAGGCCAGCATCACCTTGATCCCCAAACCAGACAAGGATCCCATGAAAAAAGAGAACTACAGACCAATATCCTTGATGAACACAGATGCGAAAATTCTCACCAAAATACTAGCCAATCGGGTTCAATAGTACATTAAATGGATTATTCACCACGACCAAGTGGGAATTATTCCAGGGCTACAAGGTTGGTTCACCTTCTGCAAATCAATCAATGTGATACAACACATTAATAAAAGAAAGAACAAGAGCCATCTGATACTCTCCATAGATGCTGAAAAAGCATTTGACAAAGTGCAGTATCCCTTCCTGATTAAAACTCTTCAAAGTCTAGGGATAGAGGGCACATATTATTAATATTATCAAAGCCATCTATGAAAAACCCACTGTAAATACCATTCTCAATGGAGAAAAACTGAATACTTTGCGGCGTAGGTCAGGAGCACAGCAGGGATGTCTGTTATCATGACACTGCTATTCAACATCGTACTAGAAGTCCTAGCCTCAGCAATCAGACAACAAAAAGAAATTAAAGGCATCGAAATTTTGCCAAATTGGCAAAAGAGAATTAAAACTATCACTGTTTGCAGATGATATGATACTGTATGTGGAAAACTTAAAGGACTCCACTCCAAATCTGCTCTAACTTGTATAGGAATTCTGTAAAGTGTCAGGATATAAAATCAATGCACAGAAATTGGTTGCATTTTTTTTATACCAATAAGACAGAAGAAATAGAGATTAAGGGGTGAATCCCCTTTACAGTTGCACCCAAAACCCTAAGATACCTAGGTATAAACCTAACCAAAGAGACAAAGAATCTATACTCAGAAAACTCTAAAGCACTCATGAAAGAAATTGAAGAAGACACAAAGAAATGGAAAAATGTTCCATGCTCCTGTATTGGAAGAACAAATATTGTGAAAATGTCTATGCTCCCTAAGGAAATCTACACATTTAATGCAATTCCTATCAAAATCCCATCCATTTTTTTCAAAGAAATGGGACAAATAATCCTAAAATTTATATGGAACCAGAAAAGACCTTGAGTAGCCAGAGGAATATTGAAAAAGAAAGCCAAAGTTGTTGGCATCACAATTCCAGACTTCAAGCTCTATTACAAAGTTGTCATCATCAAGATAGTAGGGAACTGTCACAAAAACAGACATAGATCAATGGAACAGACTAGAGAGCCCAGAAATACACCCTCAACTCTATGGTCAACTAATCTTCAACAAAACAGGAAGGAATGTCCAATGGAAAAAAGACAGCCTATTCAACAAAAGGTGTTGGGAAAATGGAACAGCCACATGCAGAAAAATGAAATTGGACCATTTCCTTACACCATACGTGAAAATAGACTGGTAATGGATGAAGAAGCATAATGTGAGAAAGGAATCCATCAAAATCCTTGAGGAGAGAACAGGTAGCAACCTCTTTGACCTCAGCAGCAGCAACTTCTTCCTAGGAACATCGCCAAAGGCAAGGGTAGAAAGGGCAAAAATGAACTATTGGGATTTCATCAGATCAAAAAGCTTTTGCACAGCAAAGGAAACAGTTAACAAAGCCAAAAGATAACTGTCTGAATGGGAGAAGATATTTACAAATGACATACCAGATAAAGGGCCAGTATCCCAAATCTATAAAGAGCTTATCAAACTCAACACCCTCAGAACAAATAATCCAATGAAGAAATGGACAGAAGACATGAACAGACATTTCTGCAAAGAATACATCCAAATGGCCAACAGACACATGAAAAAATGCTCCACATCACTCGGCATCAGGGAAATACAAATCAAAACCAGAATGAGATACCACCTCACACCTTTCAGAATGGCTAAAATGAACAAGTCAGTCAATGGCAGATGCTGGCGAGGATGTGGAGAAAGGGGAACCCTCTCACACTGTACGTGGGAATGCAAGCTGGTGCAACCACTCTGGAAAACAGCGTGGAGGTTCCTCAAAAAGCTGAAAATAGAACTACCCTATGACCCAGTGATTGTATTACTGGGTATATACCCTAAAGATACAAACGTGGCATTCTGAAGGGGCACATGCACCCAAATGTTTATAGCAGCAATGTCCACAATAGTTAAACTATGGAAAGAACCTAAATGTCCTACAACAGATGAATCAATAAATAAGATGTGGTATATATATACAATGGAATACTATGCAGCCATCAAAAGTAATGAAATCCTGCTATTTGTGATGACGTGGATGGAACTAGAGGGTATAATGCTTGGCGAAATAAACCAATCTGAGAAAGACAACTATCATATGATCTCCCTGATATGATGAAGTGGAGATGCAACATAGGCAGTTTGGGGGGTACGAAAAGAAAAATAAAAGAAGATGGGATTGGGAGGGACACAAACCATAAAACACTGAATCTCACAAAACAGACTGAGTGTTGCTGGGGGGAGGTGTGTTGGGAGAGGATGGTGGGGGTATGGACATTGGGGAGGGTATGTGCTATGGTGAGTGCTGTGAAATGTGTAAACCTGGTGATTCACAGACCTGTACTCCTAGGGATAAAAACACATTATATGTTTATAAAAAATTTAAAAAAATCCATTAAGAAACACATTTTGCAAGCCCAGAGCTAATCTCATATTCAATCAAAAATGTTTGAAAGTTTTCACCTTAAAGATCAGAAACAAGACAAGTGTGTCCACTTTCACTACTCTCATTTGACATAGTACTGGATGTCCTAGCCAGAGAAACAAGGAGCACAAAGAAATAAAAGACTCCCCCCCAAAAAAAGGAGAAATAAAATTTTCCTTTTTTGGATAACATGAACTTACATGTAAAAATATCCTAAAAACGTCACAAAAAAATTTTGAATAAACAAATTTAGTAAAGCTGCCAAATACAAGATCAATATATAAAAGACAAGAATTTTGTTTTGTTTTGTTTTGGTTTTAATGTGGAATGCTTCCCAGTTTTTCATGTCATCCATGTTCAGTGATCACGCTAATCTTCTCTGCATCATTCCAATTTTAGTATATGTGCTGCCAAAGTAAGCACAAGACAGGAGCATTTTTACACTCTAATGATGAAAAACAATCTAATTCACAATAGCATCAAAAATAATAAAATACTTGGGAAAAGTTTTAACTAAGAAGATGAAAGATCTGTACCCCATAAACTATGACATTGATAAAGAAAAGAAATTGAAGGAGACACAAATGGAAAGATAACCCATATTTATGAATGGTAAGAATTAACATTGTTAAAATGTCCATACTACCGGAAACCATCTGTAAATTCAATTCCTATCAAAAATCCAATGTTAGGGGCGCCTGGGTGGCTCAGTGGGTTAAGCCACTGCCTTCGGCTCAGGTCATGTTCCCAGGGTCCTGGGATCGAGCCCTGCATCAGGCTCTCTGCTCAGAAGGGAGCCTGCTTCCTCCTCTCTCTCTGCCTGCCTCTCTGCCTGCTTGTCATCTCTCTCTGTCAAATAAATAAATAAAAAATCTTTTAAAAAAATCCAATATTGGGCGCCTGGGTGGCTCAGTGGGTTAAGCCGCTGCCTTCGGCTCAGGTCATGATCTCAGGGTCCTGGGATCGAGTCCCGCATTGGGCTCTCTGCTCAGCAGGGAGCCTGCTTCCTCCTCTCTCTATGCCTACTTGTGATCTCTCTCTGTCAAATAAATAAAATCTTTTAAAAAAAAAGAAGTGTTAAAAAAAAAAATCCAATATTATTTTTTGACAGAAGTAAGTAAAGAATCCTAAAATTTATATGAGACCATAAAAGACAACAAATAATCAAAGCAGTTCTGAGAAAGAATGAAGAAGAGAAATTACACTTCTTGATTTGAAATTATACTACAAAGCCCTCATGCTCAAAACAATAAAGTACACTGGCATAAAAACAGACCAATAAACAAGTAGAACAGAATTGAGAGTCCAGAAATAAATCCTTTCCTACAGTCACCTAATATTTGACAGGGGCCAACATATGTAATGGGTAAAGATAGTCTGTTCAATAAATGATATTTAAAACTGAAGAGTGACATAAAACAGTATGTAACTGGAGCCTTATATCACTCATAAATCTTAACTTGAAATAGATTAAAGACTTAAATGTGATGCATGAAACTAAATTTCCTAAAGGAAAACATAGGAAAAATTCTCCTTGACATTGTTCTTGCCAATAGTTTTTTGGATACCAGACCAAAAACACAAGCAAAAAAACCAAAAATAAATAAATGGTATTACATCAAACTAAAGTTTCTGCATTGCCAAAAAAAAAAAGAGAGAGAGAGAGAGAGAGAGAATAAAAACACAATCCACAGAATGGAAGAAAATACTTACAAAATACTTACAAATCTTATATCTGAAAAGAGGTTAATAACCAACAGGTACACATAGAAAAAAATATATAATTTTAAAAATAGCAAAAGGATCTCAATAGACTTTTTTTCAAAAAAGTTATATAAATGACCAACAGGAGCATTAAAAAGTGCTCAACGTAAAAACTCAGGCCAAAGTCATTATGTTGTTGTTGTTGTTGTTTACTTCTGGAAAACACAGCAAGATATTACTACCTATTAGAATATATACTACCAAAAACTTAAAACTAAAAATTTTGGTAAATATTGGGGAAAATGGGGAACTTATGCACTGTGATAGGGATATAAATTTGTATGGAAAACATTATGGAGATGATTCATATTATTAAAAGTAAAATTACCATATGATTCAGTAATCCCACTTCTAGGTATATATCTAAAGGAAACGGAGTCACTATTCGAAGACATATCTGCACTGTTATGTTCATTATAAAATTATTAACTCTAAGTAAGAGATGGAAATAGCGTCAGTATCCATTAATGGATGAATGAATAAAATAAGTATGGTAAATATATACTATGGAATATGACTTAACCATGAAAAATTAAGAAATACTGCCATTTACAACAGCATGGATGGATCTTGAAGGTATTATACTAAGTGAAATATTTCAAAGTTTTTATATAATTTTTCAATTTATGTATTATGATATCCCTTACATACAGAATCTGAAGAAAAGGCAAACTAATAGAAAGTTAGAGTTGAGTTGACAAGGGGTGAACCTGGGGTGGAGTAAGGTGGTCAAAGGGTACAAACTTGCAACTATAATATGAAAAAGTTCTGGGGATCTAATGTACAGCATGATGATCATAGTTAATAATATATACATACTTTTTTATTGTGCTTCCCTTTATTAAACTTTGCATATATCACACTCTTACAAGTTGAAAGTTTATAGCAATCTTGTATAAAATAGGTCTGCTGCTACCATTTTTCTAACAACATTTGTTCATTTTGTGTCTCTCTGTCACATGTTGGTAATTCTTGCAATATTTCAAGTTTTTTCATTATTATTGTATTTGTTATGGTGATCTGTGATCAGTAATTATGACCCACAGAAAACTCAGAACTAGTTTACTTAAGGTATATACATTGTTTTTCTTTAAAGACATAATGCTTTTGAACAGTACAGTATAGTGTTTATTTTTTATATGCACTGGGCAACATAATTTTTTATATGCACTGAGAAACCAAAAATAATAATAATAATTTGACTTTGTTTATTGAGATAATCTCTTTATTGAGGTGGTCTGGAACAAAACCCACAAGTCCTCTGAAGTTTATCTCTACTGTACTATATACATAAAAGTTGCTAAGAGAGTAGATCGTAAAATTCCTTACGATACATGCATAAAAACAGTGGCAACTATATGAGATAGTAGATGTATTAACATTTTTATGTAGATTATATTGCAATACAGATGTATACCAATTTATCAAATTGTACAAAATTTACACAATGTTAAAAGTTTGCAATGTTATAAGAAATCATTTCTTAAATTTACAAATTATAATATGTCGATTATTTTTCAATAAAGCTGGAAAAAACTTTTTGTAGAACTAATCTGTTTTTCAAAAAAGGAAGTAAGGAAGTAGAAACTGCAACTAACTCTGAAATAATAGAATATAAAATCCATTTTAGTTATATACAGTGTGACAAAAACTATTACTTAGTTTACAATGAAGGAATACTTATGAAGCATGAAGGATGGTCTATAAATAAGGCTGAAAGAGCTCATTTTTAAGGTTTAAATTTAAAATCTTCTATTGAAATACTGAACTGACCACCCAGTTTTCCAAACATAAATGTCTTAACTGCATGAATTTATTTCATACAGCTCTATAATCTAGTTTCATAAGAAAGCAGCATGCAAATTTTGAATAAGACAGACTTGCTCAAGTTTCTTTATGTTCAACAGTAAAGGATACTTCCTTAAAAATAAATAGAAGAAAAATCAGCATATTTATCATGATAATTATTATTCATAATGAGATTCATATTGAATTAGGGAATATATATCCTCGGGGGGGTAAAGTAAAATGAAATTTATCTTGGTAAATGTGTCTATGAATAGTCAATACAATGCCTCAATATAAATGAATATTATCATTTTGAACAATTTAATTACTACTATTAGAATTATTATAAGTATAAAAATAGCTATCATTTTAGCATGGAATATGAGACTCTCATGCTCCATGCTCCATGCTTCATTACAGCCACACAACAACTCTGCATAATAAGTATTATCATCACCATTTCATGGGTGAAAAAACTGAGGCTAACACAATTTAAATAACTGGTTTATGATTACATGGCTAGTAAAGATGGATCACACTAATTTAGGCTTTATGATTTCAGAATTGTACTCTTTCCACTGCACATTCTATAACTCTGTAAATACTTGGCTTGTTTTCATTTAGTTCTTCAATTTTATTCATGTGGTGATGGCTTAAAGCTTCATTTAAAGGAAGCTTAAAAAATTCATTTAACCAAAAGCTCCCAAGAATTAAAAATGTCATGGATCTAATGTAGACATGGATATCATTAGTTAATGGGTAACTATATATTTTCCACTCTAGTGAGATAACAGAGTAATTTTCTAAGTTTTAGTCTCTGAGTGTTAAAAAGGACTTTGTTAAAATAGAAATATTTAGACAAAGGTGATCAAAAGTCTAGATCAGGTCACCTTAAGAGAAATATTAGGAAACTGAGGAAACAAATGGAGATTTGAACACTGAGCTATGATATAATGAATGGTTTAAAGTATTTAGTAGAGTATAGAAAAGCCATTTAAAGCCTGGTCTTAGCCTAGCATTGCAGCTTCTGGGATATCTTTCTATCTATCATCTATCTATCTATCACTCTATCTATCTAGATATAAACTGGAAAACTTTTTTAACTTAAAGATTTTGAGAAATAGAACATAATCAGCACCATAGAAGATCTCTTTATGATAACAACCTAGCCCCTCCTCCCAGTTTGTTAATATTCTCTCTTATTTAATGTAACATTGTGCAAATATACCACTACTGATCTGCCGTTATGAATGAAATAACTATAATCATCTGTTTGCATATCCTGGTGAAAATATTCATTTAGTTCCATGTTGTATTTCTAGGAATGGACCAATTTTTTTTTATTTTTATTGTTAAGTTTTCTAAATATTGTCCAACTTACCTCAAATGTTTTTATTATGGGCACTGTCATTCTTTCACATTGTTGCCCAATACGGTAAGTGTGTAATAGTATGCCATTCTAGGTTTTAATTTAATTTAATTTAATTCCAGATTCATAATAAAGATAAACAGTTTTTATATATGAGTGGCCATTTGGATTACCCTTTCTGTAAAGTACATGCTCAAATCTTTTGATATCTTAACATTGCGTCATACTGACTTCTTTAATAGTAGATTTTCTGAATGAACGTTTAGCTGTGTAGGTCTTCTCTATTTTATTTTGAACTTGTTTTCATTTCAAAATCTTTATATTTATTTCCATAATCTGCTTTTATTTTGCTTTGTCTATTATCTATATATTTATTTATTTATTTATTTTTTAGCAAGCAAGAGAGAGCAAGCAAGCAAGAGTGCAGGGAGGGATAGAAAAAGAAGAGAAAAGAATCTTAAGCAGGCTCCAGGCTCAGCACAGAGCCCAACTCTGGGCTCTATTTCACAGGCCTGACATCATGACCTGAGCCAAAATGAAAGAAATAAAATAAAATTAAGGTGTTAAAAAAAAGGAAAAAGAATTGGAGGTTTAATTAAGTGAGCCACCCAGGCACCCCTGTGGTATCTTAAATTAGCTGTCATATCTTTAAAGTTCTAGAGTATCCATTTGGTTCATTTATAAAATCTTTCTCAATATCATTTTTAGTTTCAGTTTTTTGTTCAATTTGCTTCCCCTCTCATTTGCTTGAGCAGAGTAATCAAGCCATTTTACAATCTTTATTGATCATTTTAATATCATACTTAATCCCATTTTGTCTCTCAAATCTTGTTAATGGTTTTTCTTTGCGTGCTTTGTTACATTTTGCTATGTTCAAGACATTATATTTGAAACTCTTATTGAGTAGGGATAATTAAGAGCTATAATAATGGTATGGTCCTCCTTGGCAGGATTTTCTCTTATATCTGAGACTCTACAAGACAATCATGCTCCAAATTCAGTGACTGACTTCCCAGTTTACACAGAAGGCAAGGTAGGCCCTAGTCTTATTTCTGCTTCTCTTTGTGCTTTGGGGATCTCAATTTAAATTTGGGTTGTACCAAAGTCCTCAAACTTGATTGCTGCTGGATTTTGAATTTTGTTTTTCTAGTATCAAGAGTCTATGAAAAACACAGCTCAGTGTGTTTTAGCAGTTTCAAATGCTCTCATAGCTAAAATGGCTTCAGGGCATATATCTCTAGGCTCTCATTGTATTTCGTATTTTGGCCCAGTAATCCCTCACTTATTTTTATAATCATTCTGATATTTTTAACTTTAAAAGCTGTTTTGTCTGGATTTTTAGTTGTCTTAAGTAGGAGTTTTTAGATCACCATTACTAGAAGCAACAACAAATATACATGAAAATATCTGCAGTAGTTTATCACATCTTTATGGCTTCGAAGTTCCATAAGCTGAGGCATCCTTCTCTAATCACTTAGACAAACTCCAATTTACCTTTTAAAACAACACAAGAATTGCTTCATTTAAGAACATGTTCAGGGATGACTCTTCCCCACTGTTCTTACCAACATTCCCACACACTCTTTGCTACCCACACCTTGTTTATGATCTTTCATTAGGTATATCAGCGTCACCAGGATTTTGCTCTAGTGTATTTTTGTCCTTTAGAGCTTTAATTAAATATTAATTCCATAGAAAGTCTGTCCCTTTTCTTTCAAACCTGGGTTAGTTATTTCTTCTCATCCTTTGTCAGAAGTTACTTTATTAGAGAAACTTACAGCTGTATTGTGACTTTGGAGCCTTTACAGTTTTTTGACTGGAAAAATCACCCACCCCTGAGATCTTTATGCAGCTTCATAGCTGATATTATTCAGAAATCTGTTCTAAACAGACTTTTTAAGGGATTCCTTTTTGGACCACTCAGTTAAAAAACCTCTTCTCAATCACTGCTCTTTTTAAAATGTGCTTATTTAGTTCAAATATGCATCACTAGTAAAGAAAAACCAGTACAATTTTTTTTTAAGTTGGCTTACCTATTATCTATCTCTCCCATTAAAATGATTCCTCTGGGCTGGGGTTTTGTTGTGCTCATCTTAGGCCAGGCACTCAATAAAGCTCTTAATGAGTTGCAATCAAAAATGGAGGCTCTCACTGCTAGGATAAATGAGGCAGAAGAAAGAATTAGTGATATAGAAGACCAAATGACAGAGAATAAAGAAGCTGAGCAAAAGAGAGACAGACAGCTACTGGACCACGAGGGGAGAATTCGAGAGATAAGTGACACCATAAGACGAAACAACATTAGAATAATTGGGATTCCAGAAGAAGAAGAAAGAGGGGAGCAGAAGGTATACTAGAGAGAATTATTGGGGAGAATTTCCCCAATATGACAAAGGGAATGACATCAAAATTCAGGAGATTCAGAGAACGCCCCTCAAAATCAATAAGAATAGGCCCACACCCCGTCACCTATTAGTAAAATTTATAAGTCTCAGTGACAAAGAGAAAATCCTGAAAGCAGCCCAGGAAAAGAAGTCTGTAACATACAATGGTAAAAATATTAGATTGGCAGCTGACTTGTCCACAGAGACCTGGCAGGCCAGAAAGAGCTGGCATGATATTTTCAGAGCACTAAATGAGAAAAACATGCAGCCCAGAATACTATATCCAGCTAGGCTATCATTGAAAATAGAAGGAGTGATTAAAAGCTTCCAGGACAAACAACAACTGAAAGAATTTGCAAACACCAAACCAGCTCTACAGGAAATATTGAAAGGGGTCCTGTAAGCAAAGAGAGAGCCTACAAGTGGTAGATCAGAAAGGAACAGAGACCATATACAGTAACAGTCACCTTTCAGGCAATACAATGGCACTAAATTCATATTTCTCAATAGCTACCCTGAATGTTAATGGGCTAAATGCCCCTGTCAAAAGACACAAGGTATCAGAATGGATAAAAAAACAAAACCCATCTATATGTTGCCTCCAAGAAACTCATTTTAAGCCCGAAGACAGCTCCAGATTTAAAGTGAGGGGGTGGCTGGGGCGCCTGGGTGGCTCAGTGGGTTAAGCTGCTGCCTTCAGCTCAGGTCATGATCTCAGAGTCCTGGGATCGAGTCCCGCATCGGGCTGTCTGCTCAGCAGAGAGCCTGCTTCCCTCTCTCTCTCTGCCTGCCTCTCCATCTACTTGTGATTTCTCTCTGTCAAATAAATAAATAAAATCTTTAAAAAAAAATAAATAAAAAAATAAAGTGAGGGGGTGGAAAAGAATTTACCATGCTAATGGACATCAGAAGAAAGCAGGAGTGGCAATCCTTATATCAGATCAATTAGATTTTAAGCCAAAGACTATAATAAGAGATGAGGAAGGACACTATATCATACTCAAAGGGTCTGTCCAACAAGAAGATTTAACAATTTTAAATATCTATGCCCCCAACGTGGGAGCAGCCAACTATATAAACCAATTAATAACAAAATCAAAGAAACACATCAACAATAATACAATAATAGTAGGGGACTTTAACACTCCCCTCACTGAAATGGACAGATCATCCAAGCAAAAGATCAGCAAGGATATAAAGGCCTTAAACGACACACTGGACCAGATGGACATCACAGATATATTCAGAACATTTCATCCCAAAGGAACAGAATACACATTCTTCTCTAGTGCACATGGAACATTCTCCAGAATAGATCACATCCTCGGTCCTAAATCAGGACTCAACCGGTATCAAAAGATTGGGATCATTCCCTGCATATTTTCAGACCACAATGCTCTAAAGCTAGAACTCAACCACAAAAGGAAGTTTGAAAAGAACCAAAATACATGGAGACTAAACAGCATCCTTCTAAAGAATGAATGGGTCAACTGGGAAATTAAAGATTAATTGAAAAAAATCATGGAAACAAATGATAATGAAAATACAACGGTTCAAAATCTGTGGGACACAACAAAGGCAGTCCTGAGAGGAAAATATATAGCGGTACAAGCCTTTCTCAAGAAACTAGAAAGGTCTCAGGTACACAATTTAACCCTACAACTAAAGGAGCTAAAGAAAGAACAAGAAAGAAACCCTAAGCCCAGCAGGATAAGAGAAATCATAAAGATCAGAGCAGAAATCAATGAAATAGAAACCAAAAAAACAATAGAACAAATCAACGAAAGTAAGAGTTGGTTCTTTGAAAGAACTAATAAAATTGATAAACCCCTGGCCCGACTTATCAAAAAGAAAAGAGAAAGGACCCAAATAAATAAAATCATGAATGAAAGAGGAGAGATCACAACTAACATCAAAGAAATACAAACTATTATAAGAACATACTGTGAGCAACCCTACGCCAACAAATTTGACAATCTGGAAGAAATGGATGCAGTCCTAGAAACATATAAACTACCACAACTGAACCCGGAAGAAATAGAAAGCCTGAACAGACCCATAACCAGTAAGGAGATTGAAACAGTCATTAAAAATCTCCAAACAAACAAAAGCCCAGGGCCAGACGGCTTCCCAGAGGAATTCTACCAAACATTTAAAGAAGAACTAATTCCTATTCTCCTGAAACTGTTCCAAAAAATAGAAATGGAAGGAAAACTTCCAACGTCATTTTATGAGGCCAGCATCACCTTGATCCCAAAACCAGACAAGGATCCCATCAAAAAAGAGAGCTATAGACCAATATCCTTGATGGACACAGATGTGAAAATACTCAACAAAATACTTGCCAATAGGTTTCAACAGTACATTAAAAAGATTATACACCACGACCAAGTAGGATTTATTCCAGGTCTGCAAGTTTGGTTCAACATCCACAAATCAGTCAATGTGATACAACACATCAATAAAAGAATGAACAAGAACCATATGATACTCTCAATAGATGCTGAAAAAGCATTTGGCAAAGTGCAGCATCCCTTCCTGATCAAAACTCTTCAAAGTGTAGGGATAGAGGGCACATACCTCAATATCATCAAAGCCATCTATTAAAAACCCACCGCAAATATCATTCTCAATGGAGAAAATGTGAAAGCTTTTCCACTAAGGTCAGGAACACACCAGGGATGTCCATTATCACCACTGCTATTCAACATAATACTAGAGGTCCTAGCTTCAGCAATCAGACAACAAAAGGAAATTAAAGGCATCCAAATCAGCAAAGAAGAAGTTAAATTATCACTTTTCGCAGATGATATGATACTATATGTGGAAAACCCAAAAGACTCCACTCCAAAACTGCTAGAACTTATACAGGAATTCAGTAAAATGTCAGGATATAAAATCAATGCACAGAAATCAGTTGCATTTCTCTACACCAACAGCAAGACAGAAGAAAGGGCAATTAAGGAGTCCATCCCATTTACAATTTCACCCAAAACCATAAGATACCTAGGAATAAATTGTCTCTGAATGATTGAATTGTTTGACTCCCTTGCTAGATTCTCAAATTCATGAGGCCAAGGATTGTTCTATTCAGACCTTCTTTATCCTCAATGTCTGTTATATTGCAGTCACTTACGTGACTAATGGGAAAAATCACAGAAAGAAAGAGTTAAAACTACAGAAAAACCCTGTAGGTTCAATAACACAAAGCTTTCTAAAATTATTTAGCCCAGGAATTGAATACTGGCTGCACTTTTGATTGTTTTTTAAATGATATTGAATTTAATTTAAATGGAAATACTTGAATGGTAGAATAATTTAAAAATTATAAAAGCAACTTGTTCCTTAAAGTAAGAATTATATAGGGCTTGCTTTAGGTAGCACAGACAGTTTCACAATATTTATTCTTCCAATCCTGTAGCATGGAACATTTTTCCATTTCTTTGTGTCTTCCTCAATTTCTTTCATGAGTACTTTATAGTTTTCTGAGTATAGATTCTGTGCCTCTTTGGTTAGGTTTATTTCTAGGTATCTTATGGTTTGGAGTGCAATTGTAAATGGGATGGTCTTCTTAATTTCTCTTGCTGTTGGTGTAGAGAAATGCAACTGATTTTTGTGCATTGATTTTATATCCTGACACTTTACTGAATTCCTGTACATGTTCTAGCAGTTTTGGAGTGGAGTCTCTTGGGTTGTCCACATATAGTATCATATCATCTGCAAAGAGTGATAATTTGACTTCTTCTTTGCTGATTTGAATGGCTTTAATTTCCTTTTGTTGTCTGATTGCTGAGGCTAGGACTTCTAGTACTATGTTGAATAGCAGTGGTGATAATGGACATCCCTGGTGTGTTCCTGACCTTAGTGGAAAAGCTTTCACTTTTTCTCCATTGAGAATGATATTTGCAGTGGGTTTTTCATAGATGGCTTTGATGATATTGAGGTATGTGCCCTCTATCCCTACACTTTGAAGAGTTTTGATCAGGAAGGGGTGCTGTACTTTGTCAAATGCTTTTCCAGAATCTATTGAGAGTATCATATGGTTCTGGTTCTTTCTTTTATTGATGTGTTGTATCACATTGACTGATTTGCGGATGTTGAACCAACCTTGCAGCCCTGGAATAAATCCCACTTGGTCGTGGTGAATAATCCTTTTAATGTACTGTTGAATCCGATTGGCTAGTATTTTGGTGAGAATTTTCGCATCTGTGTCCATCAAGGATATTGGTCTATAGCTCTCTTTTTTGATGGGATCCTTGTCTGGTTTTGGGATCAAGGTGATGCTGGCCTCATAAAATGAGGTTGGAAGTTTTCCTTCCATTTCTATTTTTTGGAACAGTTTCAGGAGAATAGGAATTAGTTCTTCTTCAAATGTTTGGTAGAATTCCCCTGGGAAGCCGTCTGGCCCTGGGCTTTTGTTTGTTTGGAGATTTTTAACGACTGTTTTAATCTCCGTACTGGTTATGGGTCAGTTCAGGCTTTCTATTTCTTCCTGGTTCAGTTGTGGTAGTTTATATGTTTCTAGGAATGCATCCATTTCTTCCAGTTTGTCAAATTTGTTGGCATAGAGTTGCTCATAGTGTGTTCTTATAATAGTTTGTATTTCTTTGGTGTTAGTTGTGATCTATCCTCTTTCATTCATGATTTTATTTATTCGAGTCCTTTCTCTTTTCTTTTTGATAAGTCTGGCCAGGGGCTTATCAACTTTATTAATTCTTTCAAAGAACCAGCTCCTCGTTTCGTTGATTTGCTCTATTGTTTTTTTGGTTTCTATTTCATTGATTTCTGCTCTGATCATTACGATTTCTCTTCTCCTGCTGGGCTTAGGGTTTCTTTCTTGTTCTTTCTCCAGCTCCTTTAGGTGTAGGGTTAGGTTGTGTACCTGAGACCTTTCTTGTTTCTTGAGAAAGGCTTGAACCGCTATATATTTTCCTCTCAGGACTGCCTTTGTTGTGTCCCACAGATTTTGAACCATTGTATTTTCATTATCATTTGTTTCCATGATTTTTTTCAATTCTTCTTTAATTTCCCGGTTGACCCATTCATTCTTTAGAAGGATGCTGTTTAGTCTCCATGTATTTGGGTTCTTTCCAAACTTCCTTTTGTGGTTGAGTTCTAGCTTTAGAGCATTGTGGTCTGAAAATACGCAGGGAATGATCCCAATCTTTTGATACCGGTTGAGTCCTGATTTAGGACCGAGGATGTGATCTATTCTGGAGAATGTTCCATGTGCACTAGAGAAGAATGTGTATTCTCTTGCTTTGGGATAAAATGTTCTGAATATATCTGTGATGTCCATCTGGTCCAGTGTGTCGTTTAAGGCCTTTATTTCCTTGCTGATCTTTTGCTTGGATGATCTGTCCATTTCAGTGAGGGGAGTGTTAAAGTCCCCTACTATTATTGTATTATTGTTGATGTGTTTCTTTGATTCTGTTATTAATTGGTTTATATAGTTGGCTGCTCCCACGTTGGGGGCATAGATATTTAAAATTGTTATATCTTCTTGTTGGGCAGACCCTTTGAGTATGATTTAGTGTCCTTCCTCATCTCTTATTATCGTCTTTGGCTTAAAATCAAATTGATCTGATATAAGGATTGCCACTCCTGCTTTCTTCTGATGTCCATTAGCATGGTAAATTCTTTTCCACCCCCTCACTTTAAATCTGGAGGTGTCTTCGGACTTAAAATGAGTTTCTTGGAGGCATCATATAGATGGGTTTTTTTTTTTTATCCATTCTGATACCCTGTGTCTTTTGACAGGGGCATTTAGCCCATTCACATTCAGGGTAACTATTGAGAGATATGAATTTAGTGCCATTGTATTGCCTGTAAGGTGACTGTTACTGTATAGGTCTCTGTTCCTTTCTGATCTACCACTTGTAGGCTCTCTCTTTGCTTAGAGGACCCCTTTCAATATTTCCTGTAGAGCTGGTTTGGTATTTGCAAATTCATTCAGTTGTTGTTTGTCCTGGAAGCTTTTAATCTCTCCTTCTATTTTCAATGATAGCCTAGCTGGATATAGTATTCTTGGCTGCATGTTTTTCTCGTTTAGTGCTCTGAAAATATCATGCCAGCTCTTTCTGGCCTGCCAGGTCTCTGTGGATAAGTCAGCTGCCAATCTAATATTTTTACCATTGTATGTTACAGACTTCTTTTCCCGGGCTGCTTTCAGGATTTTCTCTTTGTCATTGAGACTTGTAAATTTTACTATTAGGTGACGGGGTGTGGGCCTATTCTTATTGATTTTGAGGGGCATTCTCTGAACCTCCTGAATTTTGATGCTCGTTCCCTTTGCCATATTGGGGAAATTCTCCCCAATAATTCTCTCCAGTATACCTTCTGCTCCCCTCTCACTTTCTTCTTCTTCTGGAATCCCAATTATTCTAATGTTGTTTCGTCTTATGGTGTCACTTATCTCTCGAATTCTCCCCTCGTGGTCCAGTAGCTGTTTGTCCCTCTTTTGCTCAGCTTCTTTATTCTCTGTCATTTGGTCTTCTATATCACTAATTCTTTCTTCTGCCTCATTTATCCTAGCAGTGAGAGCCTCCATTTTTGATTGCACCTCATTAATAGCTTTTTTGATTTCACCTTGGTTAGATTTTAGTTCTTTTATTTCTCCAGAAAGGGCTTTTATATCTCTCGAGAGGGTTTCTCTCATGTCTTCCATGCCTTTTTCGAGCCCGGCTAGAACCTTGAGAATTGTCATTCTGAACTCTAGATCTGACATATTACCGATGTCTGTATTGATTAGGTCCCTAGCCTTCGGTACTGCCTCTTGTTCTTTTTTTTGTGTTGAATTTTTCCGTCTTGTCATTTTGTCCAGATAAGAGTAAATGAAGGGGCAAGTAAAATACTAAAAGGGTGGCAACAACCCCAGGAAAATATGCTTTAACCAAATTAGAAGAGATCCAAAATCGTGAGTGGGGAGAAAGGGGATAAAAAGAGGTTCAAAAAGGAAGAAAGAAAAAAGAAAAAAAAAAAAAGAAAAGAAAAGAATATTTTTAAAGAAAGAAAACACCTAAGAAAAATGTAAAAAAATATATATATATATATTAGATAAACTAGTAAAAAATCGTTAAAAAAGAAAAAGGTAACAGTTAAAAAAAAATTTTACCCGAGGGCGAGAAAAAAAAAAAATGAAAAAGAAAAAATTAAATTAACTGCAAGACTAAAAAAAATCACAGGAAAAAAGCCATGAGTTCCGTGCTTGGCTTTCTCCTCCTCTGGAATTCTGCTGCTCTCCTTGGTATTGAAACCGCACTCCTTGGTAGGTGAACTTGGTCTCGGCTGGATTTCTTGTTGATCTTCTGGGGGAGGGGCCTGTTGTAGTGATTCTCAAGTGTCTTTGCCCCAGGCGGAATTACACCGCCCTTACCCGGGGCCGGGGTGAGTAATCCGCTCGGGTTTGCTTTCAGGAGCTTTTGTTCCCTGAGCGCTTTCCGTAGAGTTCCAGAGGACGGGAATACAAATGGCGGCCTCCTGGTCTCCGGCCCGGAGGAGCCGAGAGCCCAGGGCCCCACTCCTCAGTGCGCCCTCAGAGAACAGCGCCCAGTTACTCCCGTCTGCCTGACCTCCGGCCGCGCTCCGAGCTCACCGAGCCTGCGACCGGTTCAAGGTAACACGGAGCTGCGAGCTTACTGTCGGCTCTGTCTCTGTAGCCGGCTTTCCCGTTCCAATACCCGCAAGCTCTGCGACACTCAGACACCCCCGATCCTTCTGTGACCCTGCGGGACCTGAGGCCACGCTGACCCCGCGTGGGCTTCGCCCCGGTTTAGCCTCTGGAGCGATGTCCCTCAGCGGAACAGACTTTTAAAAGTCCTGATTTTGTGCGCGGTTGCTCCGCCGCTTGCCGGGAGCCGGCCCCTCCCCCCGGGGTCTATCTTCCCGTCGCTTTGGATTCACTTCTCCGCCGGTCCTACCTTTCAGAAAGTGCTTGTTTTTCTGTTTCCAGAATTGCTGTTCTTCTTCTCTTCGATCTGCTGATGGATTTTCAGGTGTTTGCAATCTTTAGATAAGCTATCTAGCTGATCTCCGGCTAGCTGAAGCAGTCTCAGCTTGCTACTTCTCCGCCATCTTGACTCCTCCCCTGAAGAGACATTTCTAAATTTCTTTTTTCTCATCTGCAAAATGCTGATTATGATCCTACAATAAAATACACTTACAATTTTTTATGAGAATTTATTTATTTATTTATTAATTTATTTTAAGATTTAATTTATTTATCAGAGAGAGTGGGCGAGAGAGCAAGCACAGGCAGACAGAATGGCAGGCAGAGGCAGAGGGAGAAGCAGGCTCCCGGCCGAGCAAGGAGCCCGATGCGGGACTCAGTCCCAGGACGCTGGGATCATGACCTGAGCCAAAGGCAGCTGCTTAACCAACTGAGCCACCCAGGAATCCCTTTTGATGAAAATTTAATCTCTATAAACAATATATTTGCTGTAATGCGTGGTTCATGGAAAACATCTTATTTAATTATAAGCAACAACAGTATTAGAAATTAAGTAAATGTGTCTATAATATTTCAAGTTTTAACACATGATTCCAGTGCTTTGCCTTATTTTCTCAAACCCCTTTACCATTTTCACTGACAGAGTCAAATGTACTTTTTCTACTAGTAGCCAGCACTTTGTCTTTTGTCAGATAGATGCCCTTGTGAATTATTTATAATAGAGATATTAGCAATCATAATAATAATAAATAGCAATGAAAATGTTAAAAAAAGTATTCTTAACTAATTAGGGTTCTTAGACATCAATTAGAGGAACCACCTCTGGCAAGCAAATTAATCTGCAAAACATTCCCAGAATTAACAAGTCAATCAGATACAGGGTTGTCCGCAGACTGAAAGGTGAAGCAAAAGGACTAGGTTTGGAAAATAGGTAAGGACAGTTGAAAAAATGATCAAATTTTGGGGCTAAATTAATTCTTAGGTGTCCTTTCAATGGGGTCCTGGGCATTACGTAGCAGAAACTCTGGAGATTATCTCAATCCTTTGGAGTCACACCGTTTATTAGCTTGCTATTGACAAAGTTATTTACAAACTGTAGAGCAAGAGGTTATAATGTAGAAAACTGATGGTAATGCACAAGATTCTTGTTAACAATAATGCAAGTTAATGATATTTCATTAGAAAACATAAATTCTATAACCCAAATTATGGGCCCAGAGCACTTCTGCTGCACAACTCTGCTTATATCCCAAAGTACCATGTGAACTAGTTTTAATATCTGCTTCTCTTATTAATTTTTGAATAAAAATTCTTGACACAAGTATTTTATAATTGTGTGATAATCATGCATTTAATTTCTTGGAGAACAAAACACACTTTAGCATAACTATGTTCATTCACAGAACCAGCCTTGATAACACACTTCTATATGTTAGAAATGATATAATAAATGTAGAATATTGGGCACTTGTTTGGAATTCTTTGCCATGTTTTGCAGTATCTGAAAAGAGTTCAGTGAACTTGGACTGGAGTTAGTAGACATGGAAGAAAATTAAATATCACAGAGAAGAATACTCTGTGGTCCACAACCTAAACGGGCTGGGATTCCCATCATTTGGATCCCTGTAGCTTTACAAAAGTCAATTAAATTTTTCTATCTCTGATTAAAGTTGATTCCCCAGTACTTTTTCAAACATCTCTTGTAAAGTATTGTTTCCCAGAAAAAAGGGATTTTGCACATGTACCTGCCTTTGTCTCTGGTCATGATCTCAATCAGGATCCTGGGATCGAGCCCCATATTGGGCTTCCTGCTCATTAGGGAGTATACTTCTCAGTCTCTCTATGCAGCTACCTCCCCCTGCCCCACTCATGCTCTCTCTCTCTCAAATAAATAAATACAATCTTTAATTTTTTAATTAAAAATAAGATAAATAAAATAAAAAGTCTGGTCTTACTGCCCCATTTAGCTCCCTTTTTTTGAGTTGTATTTAAAGCAGCATGAGAGAACATGAGGCTCTCAAACTTAAGAAAAAAGGAAAAAATTGAGTTTTGTTAGGATTTAAGATCTTGTCTGCTAGACAAAAACGTTGGCTTTGTTAACATGTGAAAATTAACAAAAGAGTATAAGGTAGAATTCTAATAATTTTTGTAGAAATTAAAAATTTCCTCCAACCCAATTACATACAGACCCATTAAGTAAATTCATTCCAATGTCCCAAACCAACCTTTTCTAATAGTAATGCATCTGTGTAAACAGGGTCAACCCAAAGAATGTATAAATATTATTATTTTTTTCCTGTCTCTTCCACAGTCACATCTGGGTATATTGGTAGCAATATCCATCTTATAAGACATGATATCATAAGGAAGGGTATTCTGTCCATTTGGAATGACTGAAAATCATTGTAATTTTAGCTTGGTGCAGTAACTTGAGATGGCACAGTGTGGGTTATGAACATATATATATATTTTTACTGGGAAGAAGAGATTATAGAGATATTGGTTACCCAAGAGAGACTGACAGGTGTTGATAGTTGCCAGGTCAATATCCATCTACTTTTTCCTTTAATATCAGAAAGCACTGAGGGAATGACAACAAGGAAACTTAAAACAACATCAAATATTTTATTGTTTCTTTTCTAGTTACATTGTAACCATATGACAAAGTATCAGTCTTACAAGATATCATTCTCTTTTAACTCTATCTTTCTGCCAGAAATGTGGGCTTAATAGTGAGAACTCCAACAGCAATTTTTGCAACCGTGAATAAAAAGCCATGAAAACCTCTAAGATAGTTCACTGGACTTTCTTAAGACTCTGAACCAACACCAGAAAACACTCTCTGTAGTCTTCTTGTTAAATGAAAAACTATGGTTAAACCACTTTTGACAGTCTACTACATACAGCAAAATGTAAATCTTAATTGAAATATGTTCTCTCAGCTGTGCTTAAGCAACTGAATCCTAAGCTTTTCAGGTTTTCAGTCTGAAAGAGTACACCTCTGGTGCTCTGAAAGGGAAGAGAAAGGACGCCCTGTTCTCCATATAAATTAAAGCCTTCCTATCCAAATTACCTGATATGCTCTCCCTACTCCTTTATTCCACGTTACTGCCTTTTCCAGGATTCTGTATCACATCACAACATGTCTTCTGTTATTTCCTTCTTGCAAGCTAGATTTGTTTTCTCCATCTGAAAAAATCAACAATCACTGTGTATTTCAATTCCCATTTTCCTCAAATGCATTGATTCTTCTTATCTATTACTCGTTTCTCATACTCTGTGTCTTTGTCTTTATGGGGTTTGTACTTTGCTTTTCCCCATCCTTTACTGCCATTATATAATCAAATCTAATAACTTCTTAGAGAAAGTTAAAAATTCCTGCATAGCCACAAGTGAACACAAAGTCACTGATTTTTAGCAAACCTATAAGATAGTCAGACATCCATTCAATTTCTTTTTTTTTTTTAAGATTTTTTTAAATTTATTTGACAGAGAGAGATGACAAATAAATAGAGAGTCAGGCAGAGAGAGAGAGGAGGAAGCAGGCTCCCTGCTGAGCAGAGAGCCCGATTTGGGGCTCGATCCCAGGACCCTGGGATCATGACCTGAGTGGAAGACCACAGCTTAACCCACTGAGCCACCCAGGCGTCCCTCCATTCAATTTCTTAACTGAGTCTCAAATGCATCCTGAGTTCTAACCTAAACCTAAGTTCTACTTCTTACACGTTGTTATATGACCAAATTCTTTCAGTTCAGTATTTTGTAACATTTAAATATTAATCAATTGATGCTTTGTCTGTGAATTTCTATGAAAATAATTTGAATACAGTAGATTTATTGTTATATTTATAGATTTTTTTTATTTACTTGAGAGAGAGACAGTGAGAGAGAGCATGAACGAGGAGAAGGTCAGAGAGAGAAGCAGACTCCCCATGGAGCTGGGAGCCTGATGCGGGACTCGATCCTGGGACTCCAGGATCATGACCTGAGCCGAAGGCAGTCGTCCAACCAACTGAGCCACCCAGGCGTCCCTATATTTATAGATTTATAATCAAAGTTTCATCAGTTGAAGTTTTTGGAAATTTCAGATATAGTGATTAACCTAAAATGATACTGCCTCAAATACCTCTGATATCAAGGCCCAACACCTGATTATAGCCACACCTGTGGTGGATAGTTCCATGGGAAATCACAGTTACTTAACACTGATAGCATCTCATGTTCTATCTCTCATTTTAGAATGTCTCCAACACAACCCAAAAGTGTAGGAGAGTTAATGTCCTCTGAGGACAGCTCTCAGTGAAGTGGAATTAAGAACCATAGATAAAATTGTCAGTTTTCAGGTCTTCATGAGGACAACTTAAAGAAGTTTCTCAGGAACTTTCAGTAAAAGCAAGCCTTCATTTTCTGTCCACAACAATTATATCAACAATGTATCTTTTTGACAAAGTTGGTTCTTCACTATCTCACTTTCCCATTCTTTTCTACCTTGGATAATCTCCCAGATAAACTAACAGTACTCAAATCCTTTGTCCTACTCTTTGCTCTCAGGATAAATGGAGCCAAAAACTTAGATTAATATCAAGTTCTGAATGGGATCTTAGAGCTATTTCTGTCCAGATTTTCATAAACATAGGGACCTTTGAATTATCAGGTTATAAATAAGTTCCAAATGGAGGGGCAAAAGCAAAAAGTAGAAATTTTTATGTTTGATTTTTAATCATGATTAATTGACTTTATTGATTATTAAAAATATTAACATTATAAAAGTGTGGATCTTTGTAAAACAATGTCATAATGTAAGAAATAAGTTGCATAGTCCTTTAGAGAATATTAAACCAAGTGTTCAGGTGCCATCTAATTTCTTGTTTAATCCAGAACTTTGGTGTGCTTTATCTTGAGGAATAGGATTTGAAGTCCAGACTAACAGAAAACTGATCCAAATGTGTGTGTTTATATTTCTGCTTTTGTTGTAAAAATCAAAGTGTGATTGCTGGTTTAAAATGGCAAAACTAATAACGTTCATGGACTCTATTATAAATTTTCTAATTATATGGGAAGAATCCAAGAAACATACAATTAGTTGATTTGCAAATCCTCAAAGAGCTACAGGATCAGGTAGTGGTATGTTCTGATTCAACAGCACCATAATGCAGCATTTTATATGTGTGGCTAATGGATATTTTCATGAATGTTTGCTAGCTAGTCAGCCAATACAGAGAAATATTAGGTAGGGTAATTACTCACAGATGTGTTTAATAAAATGAGAGAAAATTATCAAATGACACTAATAATAATAATCCTAGAGCAGGGTAAATAATTCAATGATAATTACAAGTATTAATCTAGCTTTCTTCCATGATTATGACTCTTCTCTCCTTTATCATAATGGGAGTAGCAGATTGTCTGCAATGAATTGTGAAAAGCCAGCAGTGACTTTGGCAGTGAAGGCCTCCCATCAATTTTGATAGGTTAAAATGATTCTGGTTGGTCTTGAGTAAACGTGTCAATTTTTTTTTCTGTGTGTGTCATAAAAGAAAGAAGCAATAGTAAATTCTTGCTGTTATTCCATGGAGCCAATAAAATAATACTGCCAACAAGAGGCTGTTGACACCATAAGTGTAGTTAACTCTCTTGAAATACTAGGCCTGGGAAAATTGGACAGCCACATGCAGAAAAATGAAATTGGACCATTTCCTTACACCACACACAAAAATAGACTCAAAATGGATGAAGGACCTCAATGTGCGAAAGGAATCCATCAAAATCCTTGAGGAGAACACAGGCAGCAACCTCTTCGACCTCTGCCGCAGCAACATCTTCCTAGGAACAATGCAAAAGGCAAGGAAAGCAAGGGCAAAAATGAACTATTGGGATTTCATCAAGATCAAAAGCTTTTGCACAGCAAAGGAAACAGTTAACAAAATCAAAAGACAACTGAAAGAATGGGAGAAGATATTTGCAAACGACATATCAGATAAAGGACTAGTGTCCAGAATCTATAAAGAACTTAGCAAACTCAACACCCAAAGAACAAATAAATATAGATTTATGAATATTGTATAAGATTAGGCCAACATGTGGTTTTGATATAAATAATCTGTTCTTAAATTAGAATTACAATTGTTGAGTACAGTGTTGAAAATGGCAGATAGATTTTAGCACTCTTTGCTCACTAAGGAAAATGGGAAAATGTTTAGTTTGGTCAGATTTTCACTTAACTTCTGAAAAGAGAGAACCCTTCTGAAATCAGAATCCTTAAAGATATAACCCCATTGGCACAAGTTTTCAAGAAACTTGTTTGATGTTGTAGACAATTATATGGCACACGTACTGTTCTAGATGTTTCATGCCAATAATATGTAAGCCCTACCAAGGCTACATATTCATATAGAGATGTTCCTCACCTTACAAGGGGGCTATGTACAGAGAAGCACATAAAAAATTGAAAATGCATTTAATACCCCTAAACTATCAAATATCATAGCTTACCTTAACCTTATTTAACATACTCAGAACACTTACATTTGGCTGCATTTGGGCAAAATCATCTTAAGCAAAGCCTATTTTATAACAAAGTATCAAATATCACATGCAATTTATTAAATATTACACTTAAAAAAAAGAAGAATGGTTATATATAGAATGGTTGTAAGTATATCAGGTGTTCACCCCTGTAATCTTCTAGCTGACTGGGAGCTGTGGCTCACTGCCCCTGCCCAGCATCACAAGACAGCACCATACCACATGTCACTGGCCCATATAAAGACCCAAATTCAAAATTCAAAGTACAGTTTCTACTGAATCACTTTCACTTTCACATCATTGCAAAATATATCATAAATTGAATCATTGTAAATCAGGAGCCATCTTATTTGAAAGTTAAATCACAGTCACCCATATACACACAAAAAAAGGCCTTCATGTAGGGCCATCTATGGATCTCTAAACAACAGAGCATGACATATCAACAGCAAAAAATGGATGTGAAGGGGACAATTGCTTTGCGTCAGTACTCTGAGCAGTAACATACATGGCCTTACTCACCTAGCAGAACTCCAGAGCTAGCTGTCGGCAAGGAATTTTACAAATGTTTGCTGAACAGATTAAGCACTATTATTTTTAAATTAGTGTGCATGTCTGTTTTCTAAAGATATGTTACTTTATTTTATTGACTTATTACAAAACCCAATAATTTCCTCTTATTTAAGTGGCAGGTAAATAGAATTCTTTTTAATTTAAATCAAATGGCTTTTTAGGGAAAATATACTGAAAATTCTGAAACTTGTATTGCTTATGAATCTTTCATCGGAATCCTTATCAAGTTGTATTTTTCAAGTTTGTCCTAAATAATCTTCAATGAATTGAAAATATTTTTTGGATTTTATTCAAGGCTATTAACACACAATTTCACTTTGTTAAATATAGTGCTAAAGTTTCAACCAAAATGTTGTGTCTTTTTTTTTTTCCACTACCACATCCTCCATCTACTGACTGGATTCTCTCCCCAACTAGCACATATATACCATTGTCTATCTTTAGGATAAGTAAGGGTCATCTTTTGTCTTTATTCTATTCGTTGTATGCTTCTGAACTTGTTGAATTTTAATATAGTCACACCATAAGCATCACATATTTCGTTCCCCTTTAAATAGTAAACAGTGCCCAACCAGAGCATAGCTTCAAACTATCAATATACTTACTCTGATATATTATTTTTGTATTTTTGTAAATTAAAATAATTAAACTACAGAACAAGATTTTCAAGTGGTAGCTGTTGTAAATTTTACCCAAACTGACTTTGTCAAACTCGTTTTCGTCATCATATATGTCAAGTAGTTTTCTCAGGTTTATTTTTAGAATATCCTTGTATAATGAATATTTACACTGATATCTAGTATAAAAATCTTGCAATTTATTTTAGAAACATTAAGAGATTGAAAATCAATCTATTTCTTTAATTCATTGAAGACATTTTTGGCTTGTTGCCAGTACTTTCTTACTGATTAAAAAATGAATTTGAAGTAGTCTGAATTTCATTATTATATGGCACTTTCCCTTTGATGAATACAAAGACGATATTCTATATTAGCTATCTGAGAAGAATTCATTTTTAAAATTTTATTTATTTGTAAGAGAGAGAGTGAGAGAGAGCACAAGCAGGGGGAGCAGCAGGGGGAGGGAGAAGCAAACTCCCGGCTAAGCAGGGAATCTGTTGCAGAACTCAGTCCCAGGACCCTAAGACCATGACCTGAGCTAAAGGCTCAGGCGTTTAACTGACTGAGCCACCCAGGTGTCCCAATCTGAGAAGAGTTCTGTATGTTATTCCTATCAATATGCAGTTTAAAGTCTAGGTAATTAACTTAATATTTTAGTGGCTATTACATAGATAGCACTATGTTCCAGGCAGAGAGTAAGATAGAAATATTAAATCAACCATATTCTATGCATTCTAAATGAAAATAATTAATCAATCATAATAAATCCTTCCATTTATGGAATATCAACTTATAAGCTTTCCTCCATATGAACAATGCCAAATACCAGAATAAAGGGTCATCTAATACAAATAAAGGATAGAATTAAAGAATTCTGGTAAGCCATTTATTATTTTGAAAAATGGTGTTATATTGTTGCTGAGTTGTGGTTTTCAGTTACATAATATCTGATAAGTGCAGAAGTAACATGAGTGTTACGTGAGATGAGAAATGGTATATAATTAAGATATTCTTAAAAGTACAGATAAATACAAATTTGTAACCATAGCATTATGGAGGAATAAAAATAAACGATAGCTACACACTCTAAAGTGAATAAATCTTGGAAAGTTAATAGAGAAGTAAAACAAGGACAGTGCAAAAAGTATGGTACATTTTTATGAAGTTCAAACAAATTCTGTTAAACCATAGATGGACATAAAGATACTATTATGTATCAAATATTGTAAAAATTAAGCAAGGAAATAGCAAACATAAAATAACCAAAGCATACAAACTTGGGTCGATACAATAGGTGTGATCATGTTCTACTTCATAAAGAGATGAGTTAATAGATAAATAAAAGTAACTAGACTTTTTAGAAGTTAATAAAACTTCGCCTGTTATTTCTTAGTAATATAAAATATATGGTTTTCTAACAAAAACGTTTATCTTAAAAATATTTAAAAATAAATTTCAGGCTACTCATAAGGTTATATTTACTTTTCCACTGAAGGAAAAGCTGGTTGTTGTAGTTGTAGTTGTTTGTTTGTTTTAGTCTCCTCCTAGTTTTTATTATTATAATGTGGAATGAGGAATGTTAGATTGAAAAGTGTATTATTTTATAGACAAAAATCATTACCTGATTCACCTCCTGGTACAGCAGATGGAACTCCTGAAAACATGCCCTTTTGCCTTACGGAAGAGTAACAGTTATGCTTACTTCTGAAACTTGGTGGTGGCCCTAAGTAGTGACACCATAGTAAACATTTTGAATATTTGCAATTAATTTGTATAGTCATAGGGCTCCAAAAGGTACTGCTGGTATCTTAGCAGGTATTTCAATAAAGCTAAAACTTGCCTGACTGTTTAAAAATATTAACAAGGCACAAAACATGGCAGAAGTATTGTCCTCAGATATTATTTTTTTTCCATATGTTCCTGATTCCAGACATGACAAGTTATTTTTTTTTATTTTTTTAATAAAAGATTTTATTTATTTATTTGATAGAGATCACAAGTAGGCAGAGTCAGGCAGAAAGAGAGGAGGAAGCAGGCTCCCTGCTGATCTGAGAGCCTGATGTGGGCCTTGATCCCAGGATCGTGGGATCATGATCTGAGCCGAAGGCAGAGGCTTTAACCCACTGAGCCACCCAGGCGCCCCCATGCCAAGTTATTTTTGATAGATATATATATACAATGTATTTTCCAGTTATAAGAAAAATGGTTCTGCTGTTTTTAACCTTTTTTTAAAATTACATAATTTTTTTAAATTAAAATTTTATTTTTTAATGTTTTACTTTTCAATATACTTCTTAGAATATAAAACCTATTCCATGTTGTAAGAAGTTTACCACTTAAAAATGGTAATTTTGTCAGTGTATCTTCCCCTCACATTGCTTTATTTTGAATAAAAAATTCACAATAAACATAACTGATGCTTTCCTTCTGATGGTCCCTCGGTTGGTCATATTGTATATGAGCCATGACAATTAGTTTTTCAAAATTTATTGATGTTTCTGATATGTTTTATCATAACTTATTTTCCCTCCCTTAGCTAGATTCCCCAGCTTTCAGACAGGTGGACACTTCAATAAACCATATCCAAGGGATGTATCAAGTACTTCTTAGACATTCTCTCAGATCCTTGAGGTCTTATTTTGCCTAGGGATTTGCAATAGGTTCTGCTAGAGGCACCACTGTGACGACTGATTTCCATGGTCTATCTCCTGCTAAGCTCAAGAGGTCACTGGTTTCCAAGTTTATCTATACAATTAATGCATTCCAGCAAGTTCTTTTTTTTTTTAATATTAACAAACTTATTTTAAAGTTTATATGAAGAGGCAAAGACTCACAATAGTCAACATAGTGTTGAAGGAGAACAAAGTCTGAGGACTGACTTCAAAGTTTACCATAACAATGGGGCACCTAGGTGGCTCAGTGGGTTAAGCCTCTGCCTTTGGCTCAGGTCATGATCCCAGGGGCCTGCGATTGAGTCCCGCATTGGGCTCTCTGCTCAGCAGGGAGCCTGCTTCTCCTCATCTCTCTCTCTGTCTGTCTCTCTGCCTATTTGTGATCTCTCTCTGTGAAATAAATAAATAAAATCTTTTTAAAAAAGTTTACTATAACGATAGTTGTAAGCAAGATATTGTAATTCCACAGAAAGACTAGATGAAAGGAACAGAATATATATTATCAATTATGTTTTATATTAAATATAAAAACAAAAGCAATACAAGAGAGAAAAATACAATCTTTTAAACAAATGGTTCTGGAGTAATGGTGAAGCTAAAGGTAAAAATATAAAATAAAATAAAATAATAAAATAAAATAAATCCAGGCAGGTATCATACACTCTTCACAAAAATTAACACAGATTGGATTATAAACCTAAACATGAAACATGTAGAAGGTAATATAGAAGAAAATTTAAATGACCTTGGTTTTGGCAATAACTTTAGCTACAAAAGCACAAGCACTGAATTTAAAAATGTCTACTCTGTGAAACACAATGCCAAGAGAATGAAAAGGCAAAGCACAGACTATGAGAAAAATTTGCAAAATACACATCTGTCAAAGGACTGTTAATCAAAAATACACAAAGACCCCTTAAAACTCAACAATGGGGGAAAAAACCTGATTAAAAATGAGCCAAAAAGCTTTTTTTTTTTTTTTAGATTTTATTTATTTATTTGACAGAGAGAGATCACAAGTAGGCAGAGAGGCAGGCAGAGAGAGAGAGAGGAGGAAGCAGGCTCCCCGCTGAGCAGAGAGCCCGATGCGGGACTCTATCCCAGGACCCTGAGATCATGACCTGAGCCGAAAGCAGTGGCTTAACCCACTGAGCCACCCAGGCGCCCCAAGCCAAAAAGCTTTTGATCTTGATGAAATCCCAATAGTTCATTTTTTCCCTTGCTTCCCTTGCCTTTTGCGTTGTTCCTAGGAAGATGTTGCTGCGGCAGAGGTCGAAGAGGTTGCTGCCTGTGTTCTCCTCAAGGATTTTGATGGATTCCTTTCGCACATTGAGGTCCTTCATCCATTTTGAGTCTATTTTTGTGTGTGGTGTAAGGAAATGGTCAAATTTCATTTTTCTGCATGTGGCTGACCAATTTTCCCAGCACCATTTATTGAAGAGGCTGTCTTTTTTCCATTGGACATTCTTTCCTGCTTTGTCAAAGTTTAGTTGACCATAGAGTTGAGGGTCTATTTCTGGGCTCTCTATTCTGTTCCATTGGTCTATGTGTCTGTTTTTGTGCCAGTACCATGCTGTCTTGATGATGACAGCTTTGTAATAGAGCTTAAAGTCTGGAATTGTGATGCCACCAACGTTGGCTTTCTTTTTCAATATCCCTTTGGCTATTCGAGGTCTTTACTGGTTCCATATAAATTTTAGCATTATTTGTTCCATTTCTTTGAAAAAGATGGATGGTACTTTGATAGGAATTGCATTAAATGTGTAGATTGCTTTAGGTAGCATAGACATTTTCACAATGTTTATTCTTCCAATCCAGGAGCATGGAACATTTTTCCATTTCTTTGTGTCTTCCTGAGTACTTTATAGTTTTCTGAGTATAGATTCTGTGTCTCTTTGGTTAGGTTTATTCCTAGGTATCTTATGGTTTTGGATGCAATAGTAAATGGGATTGACTCCTTAATTTCTCTTTCTTCTGTCTTGCTGTTGGTGTAGAGAAATGCAACTGATTTCTGTGCATTGATTTTATATCCTGACACTTTACTGAATTCCTGTATAAGTTTTAGCAGTTTTGGAGTGGAGTCTTTTGGGTTTTCCACATATAGTATCATATCATCTGCGAAGAGTGATAATTTGCCTTCTTCTTTGCCGATTTGGATGCCTTTAATTTCCTTTTGTTGTCTGATTGCTGAGGCTAGGACTTCTAGTACTATGTTGAATAGCAGTGGTGATAAGGGACATCCCTGCCGTGTTCCTGACCTTAGTGGAAAAGCTTTCAGTTTTTCTCCATTGAGAATGATATCTGCGGTGGGTTTTTCATAGAAGATCAAAAGCTTTTGCACAGCAAAGGAAACAGTTAACAAAATCAAAAGACAACTGACAGAATGGGAGAAGATATTTGCAAACGACATGTCAGATAAAGGACTAGTGTCCAGAATCTATAAAGAACTTAGCAAACTCAACACCCAAAGAACAAATAATCCAATCAAGAAATGGGCAGAGGACATGAACAGGTATTTCTGCAAAGAAGACATCCAGATGGCCAACAGACACATGAAAAAGTGTTCCATATCACTCGGCATCAGGGAAATACAAATTAAAACCACAATGAGATATCACCTCACACCAGTCAGAATGGCTAAAATCAACAAGTCAGGAAATGACAGATGCTGGCGAGGATGCGGAGAAAGGGGAACCCTCCTACATTGTTGGTGGTAATGCAAGCTGGTGCAGCCACTCTGGAAAACAGCATGGAGGTTCCTCAAAATGTTGAAAATAGAACTGCCCTATGACCCAGCAATTGCACTATTGGGTATTTACCCTAAAGATACAAATGTAGTGATCCAAAGGGGCACGTGCACCAGAATGTTTATAGCAGCAATGTCCACAATAGCCAAACTATGGAAAGAACCTAGATGTCCATCAACAGATGAATGGATCGAGAAGATGTGGTATATATACACAATGGAATATTATGCAGCCATCAAAAGAAATGAAATCTTGCCATTTGTGACAACATGGATGGAACTAGAGCGTATCATGCTTAGTGAAATAAGACAAGCAGAGAAAGACAACTATCATATGATCTCCCTGATATGAAAAAGGGGTGACGCAACATGGGGGCTTAAGTGGGTAGGAGAAGAATAAATGAAACAAGATGGGATTGGGAGGGAGACAAACCATAAGTGACTCTTAATCTTACAAAACAAACTGAGGGTTGCTGGGGGGAGGGGGTTTGGGAGAAGGGGGTGGGATTATGGACATTGGGGAGGGAATGTGCTTTGGTGAATGCTGTGAAGTGTGTAAACCTGGTGATTCACAGACCTGTGCCCCTGGGGATAAAAATATATGTTTATTAAAAATAAAAATAAAAAAATAATTAGAAAAAATGAGCCAAAAACCTTAGCAGATACCTCACAAAAGAAAATATTACAGATGGCAAATAAGCATATAAAAAGATGCTTCACATCATATGTCATCAGGAAAATGCAAATTAAAACAAAAAAAGAGACACAAATACATACCCAGAATCCAGAACACTGACAACAGAACACTAAATGTTGGTGAGGATGTGGAGCAACAGGAATGTTCTTCTATATCTATTGAGAATAAAGAATAGAAAACAACTTGGCAGTTTCTTACAAAACTAAACATATTCTTGCCAGATGATTCAGCAGTAGCAGTTCTTGCTATTTATCCAAAGAAGATGAAAACTATACCCACAAAGATGTCTATAATAGTTTTATTCATAACTGACAAAAGCTTGGAAGCAACCAAGATATCCTTCCATAGGTGAAAGGTCAAATAAAGTATAGTACATGCAAACAATGGAATATTATTTAATGCTAGAGAAATGAATTATCAAGCCATGAAAATATATGGATATAAATATTTAATAAATATTTGATTTTAGGCTTCTACCAGTCTATCAATAGTATTAGTATATTTTAACAGTGAATGCTCAGCATTCATAATTTACCTAATAAAATATTTTGGGGTCAATATTTTAAATACTTCAACCTCTATGATTATATTCCTAATAATTTTGAATTGGGGTAAATAAATCTTAATTTTTGTAACTTGTTTCTTATTACAAAAGAGCTCAATGAGATTTTAGAAAATAAAAATTTACAAAAAAAAAGTTTAGTTTACAATTGCCAAATAATTTAAAACTTTATCTTATATTCAAATACATATATTTTTCTAAATTGATTTATATGCTACTAAAACCAAAAACTTTTATTTATACTAGATTTCATATCATGCAATTAATGCCAGAAAGCCAACTGGCAATGATTTGTCTTAAATAGAGTTAAGATGGGTGTTATTACAATGCAAGATGGAAACATAGATAGTATAACAATTGAGTGTTACATAACTTTTCTGTTTTGTATCAAGTTACTAATCTACAAAAGGCTTTTATCGGTGACAGACTTGGGAATTTAACAAAACTTTTAAACTAGCGTGTGTGACTCACTCCTAGAAAACAACACAATCAATAACACTTTATTTAGATTAAATCATGACTATTTCTCCATTTGAATAAAAAAGGTAGCAACCCCAATAAGTTTATTGAACATGAAAAGTTGAAATGCTATAATGCTCCTAAGGAATTAAATGATCCAGTCATGAATTACAAAAAAAGGATATAAATTACCAAAGTGTTTGTATAATTGTAATGTACAACTGCCCATTATCGTACAATAGTGTAGGCTTGTACAAGAACTCTATAAAAGAACTCCACTTCTAAACTGTGGAAAATATGTTCCTTTCCCCCTATATACAACTATTAAGCCATTAATTTAGCTTTTAAAATATCCACTTAATACAGGCTTTTTACTCATTTGAACAGGCAGCAGGGCTCTATTCTTATTGCTTACATCTGAAGGATAGACTTCTAGCGTAAGAGGTAAAGCCCATAAAGGAGCCCAATAATAACAACAAAATACAGTTTAGTGAGCCCTTACAATCTGCCAGCTACCTTTCTGAGAATACTTCAATTAATAAAACATATAAAATACCTGACCAAAAAGAGCTTACAATCTTTTGAAATATAATAGTGAAATAAACCATTAATAGAGGGGTACGTCGGAGCTCAGTCCATTGAGTGACTGCCTTTGGCTTGGGTCATGATCTCAGGGTCCTGGTATGTAACTCCCCAGCAGGCTTTCTAGGCAGTGGGGTGTTTTCTTCTTCCTCTGTGCCCCCTCCCAATTCTCTCTCTCTCTGTCTCAAATAAGAAAATAAACCAGTAATAGAATAATGATTGATGGTTGATGGTGATAAGTGTTACAGAGAAATACAGGAAAGATAAAAGCCATTGGAGAATGCTGGGATGAAAGTTAATTTTATTTTGTGTTGGGAGGTTATATCTCATTTATGGATGTTCTTTGCACAAAGACCCAGGAAGTGAAGGAGGGTGTTATACAAATATTAAAGGAAAAGATTGCTGTAGGCAGAGCAAGTAAGTATATAGACTTTGTGTGAACAGCTTGTCTGTTCCTTTTGAGGAAAAGCAAGGAGGCCAATGAGGAGTTCATAGTGGTGGAGAGAGGAAGAAAGTATTGATGTATGACCTTCTAGTACAGTGAAATGCCTTCAGTTTTTATTTAATATGAAAGGGGAAGATGCCAAAATATTTTCAACAGCAGAATAAAATTATCTGACTTGATTTTTTGGTTAAGTTGCTGTACCAAAATAAATTTGCAGGGAGAAAGGAATGCAGTATGTGTGGAAGTGGGGTTATCAATCAAGTCAATAATTCAGGAACATATGATGGTGATTTTAGCATCATTGCTCACCAATAGAAGTGGTGAGGTATGGTTTTTATTTTGTGTATATTGATGGTGAATATTCTGGTGAACAGGATGGGGTATGTGCAGGACAGACAATATTAACATTTATTTTACCTGTACAAACAGAAGGGTGAAGTCTTCATTCTCTTATATGGAGAGAACTCTGAGTTCAAATGTTCTTTCTGATTAAATGGCATAGTGATGATGAGGATTTAGTCAGACAGTGAAAGAGAACAGTAAGCATAGTGTTAAGCGGTAACACTTAACATAGTGTTAAGCGGTACATTTGAACATCAAAAAACATTGTGTTGGATCACCTATTTATGTGAGTAAATAAATAAATAAAGCTTCCTGGGGTTCTGATAGAGGTAAAGAAAACTACTATATGATCCAAAGGGGCACGTGCACCGAATGTTTATAGCAGCAATGTCCACAATAGCCAAACTATGGAAAGAATCTAAATGTCCATCAACAAATGAATGGTATATATATGTACAATGGAATACTATGCAGCCATCAAAAGAAATGAAATCTTGCCATTTGCGATGACATGGATGGAACTAGAGGGTATTATGCTTAGCAAAATAAGTCAATCAGAGAAAGACACTATCATATGATCTCCCCGATATGAGGAAATGGAGGTGCAATGTGGGGGGTTTGGGGGAAAGGAAAAGAGTAAATGAAACAAGATGGGATCAGGAGGGAGACACACCATAAGAGACTCTTAATCTCACAAAACAAACTGGGAGTTGCTGGGGTGGTGAGGAGGGTAGGGAGAGGGTGGTGGGGTTATGAACACTGAGGAGGGTATGTGCTGTGGTGAGTGTTGTGAAGTGTGTAAACCTGGCGATTCACAGACCTGTACCCCTGGGGCTAATAATACATTATATGTTAATTTAAAAAAAAAAGAAGAAGAAGACTACTATAAATCCAATGATTTTCAGCGAAGAGTGTGTAATCAGGCATATTTTATTAAAGTAACCAAGTAAAATGATGGTCGAAAATTGGAATAACAGAAAACATAAAAATCAGAGATTTTAAAAAGAGATATGGGACAGTATAGAAAATATAGTCAATGATATTATAATAGTGTTATATGGTGACAGATCGTGGCTATGTAGTGATCATAGAATAATGTATGGAGATATTGAAAACCTGAAACCAATGTAACACTGAATATCAACTATACTCAAATAAAAAAAAATAGTAAAAATAAAACATTTTAATTTAAAAAGATAAAAAGAGGGACAAGAATTTGAAAAGTGAATTTCAAGAAGAGTAAAGATGAGGCTAAGACATACTCTGAACCTTGAGGAAAACACCATTTTGAAAATTCTTCCCATTTTGAGAAAACTCAAATGAATCAATACCATAAAAGAACCCATTTTTAACTGAGAGATGTAATGAATTCTCAAGAAATAATTTTATTGCAGGATAATTCTTCCCTATGAAACAGCATACAGAAAACAGGGGAAACACCTGGAAGCAAAATAAACTATACTGAAAATAAGAATTAGGAAAAAGATAAATGATGAAAGATGAGAAAATTAGACCTGTGACGGAGACCTAGTGAAGAGAATTTTTAGCTTGTGGTTTAATGTTTTTGAGGATAATCTAGAGTTCATAACTGCCTTTAGACAGGCTGGTTGTAGGCAGTTTAGGCAGACCCCTAAGAAAGGCAGGTGGTGTTGGAGGAGGCCATTGGGCTGGACAAAGACAAAGCCAACCATTTGACTAAAGTATCTGTGAAGATGTTGAAGTCAGATGCAACAGAGAAAGACCTGTCAAACCTAATCTCAGAAATGGAGATGATGAAGATGATTGGAAAGCACAAGGACACCATCAACCTGCTGGGTCCTGCACACAGGACGGTCCTTTGTACACTATCATGGAGTATGCCTCCAAAGACAACATACAGGACTACCTGCAGGCCCAGAGGCCTCCTGACCTGGAGTACTGTTACAATATCAGCCACAATGCAGCAGAGCAACTCTCCTCCAAGGACCTGGTATCCTGTGCCTATCAGGTAGCCTGAGGCATGGAGTACCTTGCCTCCAAGAAGTGCATACACCAAGACCTGGCCACCAGGGAAGTGCTGGTGACAAAGGACAACATGATGACCTCAGACTTCAGCCTTGCCAGAGATATCACCACATCAATTACTATAAAAAGACAACCAACAGTGGACTGCCTGTGAAGTGGATGGTCCCTAAGGCCATGTTTTATTTTTTATATATAGGATATATTTTTATTTTTAATATTCTAGTATTGCTGTCACGAAAAAATAAATCTTTAGAATGGTGGGGAGGACATAGATTGAAAAAATAAAGAAAACCAATTATGGTTAGAGAGCTTTAAAATGTATCAGGGCTATAGAGTCACAGAGAATTTCTAAAAGCTGAAGAACTTGGGGAAGACTTCATGAAGACAGTACCTTATAAGTTGTACTTACATGAAGGAAAGTATTTTAATTGACAAGGAAGTCGTTTGCCAAAACAATTCTTCTATTTTTTACAGGATAACAGAAAATGTATGATACTTGGACTTCATGAAATTGTATTTATAACTGAGAACATTTGTTCATATTATATATAAAATATACTATATTTTACTTTAAATATTTATATTAGATATGCATTTCATTTTATTGTATAAGTATCTATTACATGTCATTTATTCTAGTACATATTGTGTTGCATTTTTATTATTCAAGTGGCATTATACTAGCATATTATGGTAAAAAATAAAGCTGCCACCTGATTTCCTGAATAAATAAAATAAGCCAAATAAAACATAACACTTTAATGCTATCCAAAAAACTTATATTTGAATTCTTGCTATTCTATTTTTTTCTATTCCTTTGTTCTTCTTGTCTGGGAGCTGGTAATTTAGGTGCTGCACTCAGAAGCTAGGGAGATTGGGAGAGAAACAGACATTTCTGTTATCACAATCACAACTCTGGGTGACAACAAAATTGATTTGACCATTATCCCTTCCTCCACACCCAAAAATCATTGCAATAAATGACAGCTCTCTATCAAGTAGCAGCTTTAGTGTAGTTTCATTAATTTATCATTTTATTTTATTTTTATGAAGTTTTTTCTTTTACTTTTAGTATAGCTCATAGACAGTGTTCTAGTAGTTTCAGGTGTACAATATAGTGATTCAACAATTCTATATCTCATTAGTCAATCTCATCATGATAAATGTACTCAATCTCTTTCACCTGTTACACCCATCCTCCCACCGACCTTCCCTCCTATATGCTCTATTTTAAATGAGTAACTTCAGTTAAAGGTTTTTTGTTTTGTTTTGTTTTTCAGTCACAGGAACATTTTTTACTTGAAGCATGCTTCAGGACACATGGTTCTCAAAAAGATATGTAAAACGTTCCATCTAAGAAAAATAGGATACACATTTTCTTCAAGCATGCACAGAAGAATCCCCTAGCTAAATTACATAAAAAGAGATATAACTGGGACACCTGGGTGGCTCAGTTGGTTAAGCATCGGCCTTAGGCTCAGGTCATGATCCCAGGGTCCTGGAATTGAATCCCACTTTGGGCTCCTTGCTCAGTAGGGGACTAGCTCCCTCTTTCTGCTCTCTCTCTCTCTCTCTCTCTCTCTCTCTTTGACAAATTAAATAAAATCTTAAATAAAAAGAGGAACATAACACATACTACAAATGTAAGAAGATTGAAATCATATCAAGTATATTTTCTAGCTTCAAAGGTACAAAACTACAGATCAACTAGTGACAGAATTGAAATATGCACCAACGTAACTTGGTAACAGAAAAAAGCAATATATAAAAAGGAAATCAGGAGGATGGGGAGGTAAGTAACACAGGCAAAGGAGATGGTGAGAGAAATGCTACACTGACAAGAAACAAAGGACAATGCACATATTTTTATATTATTGGAACCTAAAGAGCAAGGCAGAGAGCCAGAAGCTGGGAAGCAAGAGCAGACCAAAATGGCATTTTTAATGGTTATAAAAACAGGAAGAGTTTATAGCTAGTAGTTATTTATGGAACAAATATGACTCATATATTACTGTATTATTAGATCCACATCAAATAGATTTCAGAAAGAGATTCAAATATCCTTAAATGATGAACCACTATTGTTTATGAAAATTTCCCCAATGGCAGGCCATACAAAGTAAATTCCACAGTAGATAAAGAAAACATGCTGCTTAGAATATTCTCATAGTCTCTTAATTTTTAAAGTACTTAATATTTCAGGTAATGTAAGAACAGACCAAAGAACAAATAATCCAATCAAGAAATGGGCAGAGGACATGAACAGACATTTCTGCAAAGAAGACATCCAGATGGCCAACAGACACATGAAAAAGTGCTCCATATCACTCGGCATCAGGGAAATACAAATCAAAACCACAATGAGATATCACCTCACACCAGTCAGAATGGCTAAATTCAACAAGTCAGGAAATGACAGATGCTGGCGAGGATGCGGAGAAAGGGGAACCCTCCTACACTGTTGGTGGGAATGCAAGCTGGTGCAGCCACTCTGGAAAACAGTATGGAGGTTCCTCAAAATGTTGAAAATAGAACTGCCGTATGACCCAGCAATTGCACTATTGGGTATTTACCCTAAAGATACAAACGTAGTGATCCAAAGGGGCACGTGCACCCGAATGTTTATAGCAGCAATGTCCACAATAGCCAAACTATGGAAAGAACCTAGATGGCCATCAACAGATGAATGGATCAAGAAGATGTGGTATATATACACAATGGAATACTATGCAGCCATCAAAAGAAATGAAATCTTGCCATTTGCGACAACATGGATGGAACTAGAGCGTATCATGCTTAGCGAAATAAGTCAAGCAGAGAAAGACAACTATCATATGATCTCCCTGATATGAGGAAGTGGTGATGCAACATGGGGGCTTAAGTGGGTAGGAGAAGAATCAATGAAACAAGATGGGATTGGGAGGGAGACAAACCATAAGTGACTCTTAATCTCACAAAACAAACTGAGGGTTGTTGGGGGGAGGGGGTTTGGGAGAAGGGGGCGGGATTATGGACATTGGGGAGGGTATGTGCTTTGGTGAGTGCTATGAAGTGTGTAAACCTGGTGATTCATAGACCTGTACCCCTGGGGATAAAAATATATGTTTATATTTCCCTGATGCCGAGTGATATGGAGCACTTTTTCATGTGTCTGTTGGCCATCTGGATGTCTTCTTTGCAGAAATGTCTGTTCATGTCCTCTGCCCATTTCTTGATTGGATTATTTGTTCTTTGGGTGTTGAGTTTGCTAAGTTCTTTATAGATTCTGGACACTAGTCCTTTATCTGATATGTCGTTTGCAAATATCTTCTCCCATTCTATCAGTTGTCTTTTGATTTTGTTAACTGTTTCCTTTGCTGTGCAAAAGCTTTTGATCTTGATGAAATCCCAACCACAATGAGATATCACCTCACACCAGTCAGAATGGCTAAAATCAACAAGTCAGGAAATGACAGATGCTGGCGAGGATGCGGAGAAAGGGGAACCCTCCTACACTGTTGGTGGGAATGCAAGCTGGTGCAACCTCTCTGGAAAACAGCATAGAGGTTCCTCAAAATGTTGAAAATAGAACTGCCCTATGACCCAGCAATTGCACTATTGGGTATTTACCCTAAAGATACAAACGTAGTGATCCAAAGGGGCACGTGCACCCGAATGTTTATAACAGCAATGTCCACAATAGCCAAACTATGGAAAGAACCTAGATGGCCATCAACAGATGAATGGATCAAGAAGATGTGGTATATATACACAATGGAATACTATGCAGCCATCAAAAGAAATGAAATCTTGCCATTTGAGACAACATGGATGGAACTAGAGCGTATCATGCTTAGCGAAATAAGTCAAGCAGAGAAAGACAACTATCATATGATCTCCCTGATATGAGGAAGTGGTGATGCAACATGGGGGCTTAAGTGGGTAGGAGAAGAATCAATGAAACAAGATGGGATTGGGAGGGAGACAAACCATAAGTGACTCTTAATCTCACAAAACAAACTGAGGGTTGCTGGGGGGAGGGGGTTTGGGAGAAGGGGGCGGGATTATGGACATTGGGGAGGGTATGTGTTTTGGTGAGTGCTGTGAAGTGTGTAAACCTGGTGATTCATAGACCTGTACCCCTGGGGATAAAAATATATGTTTATAAAAAATTAAAAAATATATATATGTTTATAAAAAAATAAAAAATTATAAAAAATAAAAAAATAAAAATAAATAAAAAAGAACAGAATAATGAGAGAGTACTAATATTTGTAAAACTAAAAAGTCTTCCTTTTTCTCCCAGTCAGTTTTACATCTCAATCATAGCGTTTTTAATTGAGACTTGACATTTTTCTGCTCTTGTTAGGACTGTTATTAAAATAACAAGGTAAATGGGCACCTGGGTGGCTCAGTAGGGTAAAGCCTCTGATGTTGGCTCAAGTCCTGCATCGGGCTCTCTGCTCAGCATGGAGCCTGCTTCCTCCTCTCTCTCTGCCTGCCTCTCTGCCTACTTGTGATCTGTCAAATATATAGCTAAAATCTTTAAAAAAGTTTAAAAATACACTTAAGATAACAAGGTAAAAAATGCTTCAATAATTTTCTATATTTAAGGTATCTTCTCCTAAACCCCTATGGTTCATTTTGTTTTCAATTTTATATCCATAATTTAAAACCGATTTCTAAAATAAAAATTCTGTATGTTTGCACTTGGGCTTCAAGTTTGTTTGCCTTTTGTTGAGTTTTTAAAATATACGTATGGTTTCAGAATATAGGGTGCCAGGAAGCAGTTACTGTATCTACATATAACTGTATATTTCCAGCTGTTTTATAAAGCTTATCTTTATTTTTCAATATGCACGCAAATGAATTCTTTATTCCAGTGAAATTCACATGCTTTCACAGAGCCACTACAAACTCTAAAATGAAAAGAGTTTCTTGCTGTGGAGTAGAGACATAAAAATATGTTAACTGGGAGTTATTGTAAAGCTATTTTTTTCTAAGCAATATATTCTTGGTATAATTACCTTTGCTACATCAACCAGACAAACTTGGAATTTCAATCTTTATGAGAAAAATAAAATAAAACATGAATCTGTGTAAACTGGAAATGATAATAAAGCCAATTTTACCCTTATAAAATTATACTACAATCTAATTTTCTCTAGTAGGAAGACCTGACTAGTATGAAGACACTGAAGATGAATATTATTAAACTGAAACCGGACATGGAAGTTTTGGAAAAAAAGTTATTGTATTTAATTATTTAGAAATATAATCAATATTAAAGAAAATCTGCTGCCAAAGGTGAAAATGTTGAGTTAGAGCTGTTATTATTTTACTTCCAATAAAATATCTTTGAAGCTGAAAATCAGATGGTAAATAGAAAAGACAAACTAAGACTCTGACAAAAGAATGGATCCATAACTTTTATAATGTGAATATCAAAAGTGGTTTGAACAGGAAATTGGGACTTCCACTTTCAGCTGCATGATGGACTTGCAATCCAGAATCCATGTCACTTACAGATCATATGCTGGATATCAGCTCCTAGAATTCTCTGCACAATAGCCAAGAGGCTGTCTTCAGTGCCTTTTGTAAGTCTCTTTCCTGATCCCACTCTCATAAGGCAGAGTAGCCATTGGTATATGTGCTCCTAGGCTTGAGACATGGCCAAAGGCAGCAGGATGGCAGGTAGGGCCGGAGCTTACTGATCTTAATACATACGTGCTGCACTGTTTTGTTGTACCAATGGTGGTGTCAGAGTCCTTGTTTGCATGGAACAACTGTAAAGTTGGAAAAGAAAAGTGGACTCCAAAGCAGAGACTTACACTTGAGCTCTTATACCAGCCACACAAATGGAAGAGATAACCTGATCTCGGGATTTATTTCACTTCCCAAAATAAGTATCTCCCTGAGTAATTTATAATCCAAAACCTATATACACTGTTACAAATTTGTACTATGTGAGTGGTCTGAAAATGGCCAAACTGAATGATAATCTTTAAGTGGATTGGAAATGACTATAGAAAACAAAAGTTACCCCTGAAAAAATTCAACCACCTCCATTCAAAAGGTGAGCATCTCTTTCTTCTCCCAAATCAGAAAAATTTTATGTCAGTTTCTAAAAAGGAAATTAAACTTAAAAAATATTGTTTTAATTTTCTATTCCATATATACCATACTCACTGTGACCCTCTAAATAAGAGTGAATTAGGGACTTCCATCCAGTTGCTTGTTGTATGGCCTGCAAGTTAAGAATTTTTTAAAATGTTTTTAAATGTTTTCAGATAACCAAAAGAAGAATAAAATTTTGTAACTTGAGGATTATAAAATATTCAAATTTTAGTTTCTATATTGTTTTATTATTACGGAATTCCTCTCATTTGATAATTCATTATCTGTGGCTGCTCTGTGCCCCACCTCAAGAGTTCTGAGAACCAATCTGTCTATCCCTCACCTAGCCTGGACACTAAGAATGCAAAAGATACCTTATTGTCTACAGTAATTAATATGTGTTGATATTCCACAATCTTTATTAGCATACTTTTGATTTTCTAGGGCCCTTACACCCAGGCAAATAGTTCTATTATTCATTACATGATCTGAAAGTCCCATCAACTCTTCAATGAAAAGCGTCAAACAACAGGTTGGACCCTAAGATTCTTTGAGTTATTCACTTCAGAACTCTACCTTCCTGTCTTTCCCAATACTGGATTGTTATATCATCATTACCAATCTTAATCCAATCAAGGTCTCACATTGAAAAATTTACCACAAACAGAATTTCCAATTCTCAACAAATTTACCTCCCTCCAACTGAGATGTTGCTAAAGCTTCACAGAAGTGTTCCCTCTCCTAGTGATAAGTAGTAAACTCAGCTTTGCCTTGTTAACACAATGTATTGGTAATATTTAGGGAGACAGTTTCAACAATTTACTAGATGCCATCTATATGATATCTATATGGACTTGGCATTAAGGACCATATAGTCCTCAAAGTCTAAAATATGTACTAGCATTCCTTTTACAGAAGAAAATTTGTCAACCTCTGTATTATATGAATCATATTTGTCCCATTAGAATAAAAATTCCCTACTGAATCTCTTTGCAAAGGTGCATTATTGTTTTATTTATGTCAGACTACAAGAGTTTATTTCGTTGTGGATTCCAAAACAATTTCTGGGAAGGTGCTGCAGGGTATGGGGCAGATCATGGATTATGTTCATCTATCCTCCAAATCTGATATTTTTAGGTACCGAGTAAGACACCTGCTTCTATCTGGTGGATGTCTCCCTCATTTTTTTCTATATGAAGAACTTTTAATCAGTGGAAAAGATCATATTTCTTAAAAAAAAATCTAAGTGTATGATACAGTTTCCTACAAAATTTGGTGCAATCTTAGCAAGATTTGAAGCAATACACATATCAAAAATAAGTGGAGAGGGCTACAGCACAAGGATGGAGTTTGCAAATTATCAAGGTCCTTGATTTCTTACCTTCATCTCCTTCTGTGGGAATATGTGAAGAACACTCCCAATGAGAACAAGCAGGCTATTTCTTCAGACATTCAGAGATAGCTATAGCAAGGGAGTCGGTCACCATCACTTGCATTTGGTAGAGACTCAAAGACTGTCAGGGGAATGGAAAACCTTATGGTAAGCAAATGGGGAGGCTTCAGGTATGCTCTGCTTGGAGATTGAACTGTTTCCATTTCTTCAGTTCTCAACATCTCAAGAGTGATCACAGACTATACCTGAGAGCTTGTTACTGAGATATTCTTAGTTTTCCCACTTTTTCAAAAAAATGCATTTTTCCTTTTTTCTTCATATTTTATTTACATTTTTGGACTAGACTGATTTTTTCCATTTTATTTTATCTTATTTTATTTTATTTCTCTTCAGTGTTCCAGAATTCACTATTAATGCACCACACCCAATACTCCATGCAATGCATGCCTTCCATAATATCCACCACCAGGCTCACCCAACCTCCCACCACCCCCCCTCCAAATCCCTCGGTTCATTCCTCAGAGTCCACAGTCTCTCATGATTTGTCTCCCCCTCTGTTTTCCCCCAACTCACTTCTCCTCTTCTTCTCCCAATGTCCTCCATATTATTCCTTATATGCCACAAGTATGTTTCACAAGTAAGTGAAACCATATGCTAAAATTGACTCTCTCTGCTTGACATTTCACTCAGCATAATTTCTTCCAGTCCTGTCCATGTTGATACAAAACTTGGATAATAATCCTTTCTGATGGAGGCATAATACTCCACTGTATATATGGACCATATCTTCTTTATCCATTTGTCTGTGGTAGGGCATCTTGGCTCTTTCCATAGTTTGGCAACTGTGGCCACCACTGCTATGAACATTGGGGTACAGTTGGTCCTTCTGTTCACTACGTCTATTTCTTTGGGGTAAATACCCAGCAGTGCAATTGCAGGGTCATAGAGTAGCTCTATTTTTAATTTCTTAAGGGATCTCCACACTATTTTCCAAAGTGGCTGCACCACCTTGCATTCCCACCAACAGTGTAACAGGGTTCCCCTTTCTCCACATCCTCTCCAGCACTTGTTGTTTACTGTCTTGTTAATTTTGGCCATTCTAACTGGTGCAAGGTGGTATCTCAATGTGGTATTGATTTGAATCTCCCTGATGCCTAATGATTTTTTCATGTGTCTGTTAGTCATTTGTTTTAGACTGATTTTTTTTTTATTGGAGCTTCTCCATGTAAGGATTAAGAGGTCAGAAACCAGTCTATACTTAGTTTTTTGATCTCTAAATGGTAAAATATGATGTTATACTATATTTTATTTGGTATTCTAGAGATGGTTCAGAAGTAAGTGTTTGTTCATGGCTCCCAAATCATTATGTCCTGTGAACCATCTAAGAGAAAACTTGAAAGGAAAAACAACAACAACAACGAAACAGCAAAACCCTCTTCAACTGTGTGAAAGATGAGGGTTAAAAGGAGACAAAATCCTTAATTGTCTCACTTAAATAAACTCAAATAAGGATGAAAATGGTAGTTTCTTGAGAGAGGAAAATGAATATCTGGGGAAATATTTCTCAGATGCCTTGGAAGAGACCCCAGAAAGTTAAAAATCAAACCCTACACAGTTGCAGACCCTGATCCTTCCACTAGATCACATAGGGAAATTGTAACATTGAGAAACAAACGAAGGAGAGAAAAACTGTCCACCAGAACATTGACACCACCAACATAACACAGTAAAATTGAGATTATCTTCCATTTATAAAAGGAACTTTGTACCAATGCTTGGTAAGACTTTAAGTTCCTTTCTTGTAAAATGCAAGGAAATTATATATACGATTGTCTTAATGTGAAATTACATGCTCAAAACTATCCCTGATTTCCTCAGGGACTTTTAAAAAACATTGCAGAAATAATGGTCATTTGTTGTTATCTATTTTTATTAAGTAGGAAAATAGTCCTTCACAGGGAAAGTCCATTTACTGATATTAACCCCTTTTTGGCTATCTACTGTACTGAAAACAACTTAGAGTAACTCCTTTCCCTCAGATTAATTTAGATGAAGAAGTACCATTTGGGGAATAATTAATTAATTAATTTATTTATTAATGTCTTGCAAGAGGCATTAAAGAGATGTTAAATTTAAATATATGGATGGACCTAGAGGACATTACACTAAGTGAAATAAGTTATACTGAGAAAGATAAATATCAAATAATCTATTTCATAAGTTAGATCTAAAAAAAAGGTGAAGTAAAAAAATAAAATAAAAATAAATAGCATCAGACCCATAAATACAGAGAACTCATAGATACAGAAACTGATGGTTGCTAGAGAGGAGTGGAGAGGGGGAATGAGAGGATGGGCAAAATGGATGAGGGGAAGAGGAAGAGATAGGGTCTCTAGTTACAGAATAAATGTATCAAGGACATAAAGGCACAGCATAAGGAATATAGTCAATGATATTGTAATAATGATGTAATGGGATAGATGGTAGCTATACTTGTGGTGAACAGAGCATAATGTTCGAACTTGTCAAATCACCAAGTTCTACACCTAATATAACACTGTATGCCAACTATATTCACATAAAACAAGAAAGAGAGAAAGAGGGTAAAAAAATAATTCATGGGTAAAAATAAATAAATAAGTTTAAATATAAGTAATGATAAAATGCTCTATTTTAACTTATAAAGGTACACTCACTTTTGAGTTTGTTGCAGAAAAGCCTGATGTTAAAAAATCAGAGTATTTAAAACATATTGTAGTATATTGGGTTAAAAATTATATCCAGAGATTTCAGGTTTTTAAGTAATGTCTGTTGGGAAAAAAAAAATATCATTCAAATAAACAAGATAAATATAACACAAGAAAAGTGATGAATTTTAGTTGAGTATTATCACTAGATGTGGTTTGTTGATATCTAGTTAAAAATTACAGGATGGCATTTAATGCCTGAATATAAAATTGGAATTTATGCAAATTTGACTATGTGAAACAATTATTTTAGTTTTTTTTATCAGTATTTTAAGTTAGTTGGAAAAATGAGGGGTGCCCGGGTGGCTCAGTGAGTTGAACATCTAACTCTTGTTTTCAGCACAGGTCTTGATCTCAAGGTCATGAGTTCAAGACTTTCATTGAGCTCCACACTGGGTGTAGAACATTTAAGGAAAAAAAAAGTTGGAAACATGAAATTTGGAGATAAGGAGTAACTATTGACCAGTTGATAAAGTTGACCTAGGGTCAATTTGAGAAGTCAAATAATAACAACTGAAAAAAATGGAGAGTTGTATTTACAACTCTCCATTGGAATCCAATGTTGGAATTTTTACATATGGCATAGTTTATAGTCTAAAAATGACTTTATTTAAAACAAAGTTAAAATATTACTATATTTGATTTAATATCTTTAAGCCTTATATTTTTCACTTGTAAAAAAGGAATAAGAACATGACATATTTTATAAGATTATGAACCTGTAAAATTTATTTATGAAGTTATTTGCCCACAATGAATTTACAATAAATGTTAGCTACTACTGTATCATAAACTGTAGCAACCAAACTTTCTTTAATCTTGAACAACATAATTTATATTCTATATGTTATTTCCCATGATATTAAATCTGATATCAAAAGCAATTTAAACTCATCATAGAGCATATGAGTTTTCCAAAAATACTCCAAATACTCCAAATACTCCAAATATATTTTAAGAAACAAGCATTTAAATAGTATTCAGAAAAGAATACTGTTACATTTTGGTGTTTATCTTCTACTTTTTACAAAGTATTTTTATGCAAAGACTTTTTTTAACAATATGGAATATTTTCTTCCCCATATATCTTCAGTGTTCTCATCAAAAATACACCAAAATAGATTTTTAATAGCTATAGAGTATTCTGCTATTACCAATCTTTATTTGCCTGGTGGTCCATTATTAAACTTTAAGATTACTTGTTTTGTCAATATTATAAAAAATGATTCAGAGTATATTCTACATATAAATATGCACATACCAAAGACTTTTTGCTTAGGATAAATGTATAATAAAGGAAGTGCTGTCCCAAGGGATATAACTAATTTATAAAGATTTGAATATATGTTGTCATATTTCATTTTCAAATTTTGAATCAATTTATACCTCAAACATGCTATACTTTTTTCCCTGCACTCATGTGAACACTGAAAATTATTCCTGAACATTTGATAGACAAAGGCCTTTTCAATTTAACATAATGAAACTCAAAGGTGCACTTTACATAGTTTATTACAGCAGTTATCAAAAACTGAATAAAATAGACTCTGAAAAGTGTTTGATTCATAATAATCATTCAACAAATATATGTTGAGTGAATTCCACAGCTTCAAAGACATAAAACATAAGTTTTTACAACTTCTAATAATTTTTAATACATTGAAAATGATTTGCTGAACAGATTAATATAGCTAAACTCTACTGACATTAATCTTATTGGATTTAAAATTTACTATTATCAATATCAAATAAATGTTTATGAAATAATTAAGAAAATCTTTCATTTTGTGATATGTTGGTTATTTTTATAAGAACATTTATCAATATGTTATATTATTTGATATTTCATTTTGATTTCTATCTTTATAATTGATGTAATAGAGTTTCAAGAATATTCATTGATATTTAGGAACAAAGCATACTTAAAAATGTTGTTTCTACTTTCACTTCTACAAAATATAATGACTTCCCAGAGACTCTTTTAAGTTTTTAAGAAAGTCTTTGTTTATATTCTGAAATCCTTTGAGTTTTATTTGCAGAATAACAAAATACTAAGAAAACATACAACAGTTTTCTTTACTTAATATATTTTATTGCTATAACTACCAAAGAAGGAAACCCTAAAGTCATATACGTCATATAAAGTCATATAAGAAGAAGGTTAGACTTATTAATATGCTAGAATATAAATAAAATATTTCAATATAGACTCAATCCTATCTATTTCATAGCATATACAGAAAACTTTTTGAGTATATTATGTAAAGGCTGTTCATATATTCCCTGCAGTAAGTTTTATTACTTATCATTTTAAAATTGCTCAGAGGTTTTCTTCACAGAGCATATGGCAAAGGACAAGGCAAAAAGAGAAACTTTCCAAATTAATTCCATGAGGCAAGAATTACCCTGCTACTAAAACCAGACAGACTACTAAAAAAAAAAAAAAAAAAAAAAAAAGAACTGCAGACCAATATCCCTGATGAACATGGATGCAAAAATTCTCAATAAGGGGCACCTGGAGCAGAGTCAGTTAAGCCTCCAACTCTTGATTTAGGCTCAGGTCATGATCACATGGTCCTGAGATCAAGCCCTGCATTGGACTTTGAACTGGACTGGTTGCCTACTTAGGATTCTTTTTACCTCTCCTTATGCTCCCCAACCCCCTCAAAAAAGGGGAAAAAACACCTCAATAAAATGCTAGCAAATTAAATCCAACAGCATAGTAAAATAATCATTCACCACAATCAAGTGGGATTTATTCCTGGGCTATAAGAGTTGTTCAATATTCACATATCAATCAACATGATATACCATAGTAAGAAAAGGTAAGAACCATATGATGCTTTCCATAAAATCAGGAAAAGCATTTGACAAAGTATAACATCCAATACATGATAATAAAAATCCTCAACAGAGTAGGGTTAGAGGGAACATACCTCAATACCATAAAGGCCATATATGAGAAATCCAGAGATAACATCCTCAGTTTGGAAAAATTGAGAGCTTGTCCTCTATGGTTAAGACCTAAGACACGATGTCTACTCTCACCTCTGTTACTTAACATAGTACTAGAGGTCCTAGCCACAACAATCAGATAAAAAAATAAATAAAATCATCCAAATCATCAAGGAAAAAGTTCAACTTTCACTATATGCAGATGACATAATATTCTATATAGAAAACCCAAAGGGCTCCATCAAAAAATTGTTAGAACTGATACAAAAATTCTGAATCAACATACAGAAATCTCTTGCATTTCTACATATCAATAATGAAGCCACAGAAAGAGAAAACAAGGAATCCATCCCCTTTACAATTGCACCCCAAACCATAAGATACCTAGGAATAAATCTAACTAAACAGGTTAAATATTTGTATTCTGAAAACTATAAAATAAAGATGAAAGAAATTGAGGATGACACAAAGAGATGAAAAACATTCCATGCTCGCAGATTGGAAGAACAAGTATTGTTAAAATGGATAAAGAAGATGTGGTATATATACACAATGGAATACTATGCAGCCATCAAAAGAAATGAAATCTTGCCATTTGCGACAACGTGGATGGAACTAGAGGGTATCATGCTTAGCGAAATAAGTCAAGCGGAGAAAGACAACTATCATATGATCTCCCTGATACGAGGAAGTGGAGATGCAACATGGGTGGTTAAGGAGGTAGGAGAAGAATAAATGAAACAAGATGGGATTGGGAGGGAGACAAACCACAAGTGACTCTTAATCTAACAAAACAAATGGAGTCTTGCTGGGGGGAGGGGAGTTGAAAGAAGAGAGGTGGAGTTATGGACATTGGGGAGGGTATGTGCTATGATGAGTGTTGTGAAGTGTGTAAACCTGGTGATTCACAAACCTGTACACCTGGGGATAGAAATATATTATATGTTTATAAAAAATAAAAAATTAAAAAAATAAAATCTTTTAAAAAGATTTTGAAAAAATGCTATACTACCCAAAGCAATCTACACATTTAAAGCAATTCTTATGAAAATATCAGCAGCATTTTTCACAGACCTAGAACAAACAATCTCAAAATATGTATGAAATAGAAAAGAACCCAACTAGTCAAAGCAATCCTGAAAAAGAAAAACAAAGTTGGAAACATTAAAATTCTGTACTTCAAGTTGTATTACAAAGCTATAGTGATCAAGACGATATGATACTTGGCACCAAAACAGACACATGGATCAATGGAACAGAATAGAAAAGCCAGAAATGGACCTTCAACTATATGGTCAACTAATCTCCAACAAAGTGGAAAAAATATCCAACGGAAAAAAAGACAGTCTCTTCAATAAATGATGTTCGAAAAACTGGACAGCAACATGCAAAAGAATGAAACTGGACCACTCTCTTGCACCAGACACAAAAACAAATTCAAAATGGATTAAAGACCTAAATTTGACATAGGAGACCATTAAAATGCTGGAGGAGAACATAGGGAATAACCTCTTTGACATCAGCCATAGCAACTTCTTATTAGATATGCCTCCTGAGGCAAGGGAAACAAAAGCAAAGTGAGCTATTGGGACTTTATCCAAGTAAAAAGCTTCTGCAGAGCAATGGGAAAAAATCATCAAAACTAAAAGACAACCTACAGAATGAAAGAAGATATGTGCAAATGACATATCTGATAAAGGGTTAATACCCAAAATCTATAAAGAACTTAGAAAACTCAACACCCCCCCCCAAAAAAAACCAATCAAGTTAAGAAATGGGCAGAAGACATGAATAGACATTTTTCCAACGAAGACATACAGATGATTGATGGATACATGAGAAGATGTTCAACCTCCCTCATATTAGGAAAATACAGATCAAAACTACAATTAGATACCAACTCACAGCTGTCAGAATGGCTGAAATTATCAACACAGGAAACAATAGATGCTGGCAAGGATGTGAAGAAAGGGGAACCCTCTTACAGTGCTGGTAGGAGTGCAAAGCACTCTGGAAAACAGCATGGAGTTTCCTCAAAAAGTTAAAAAAAGAGCTATCCTATGACTCAGCCATTGCACTACTAGGTATTTACCCAAAGGATTCAAAGATACTGATTTGAGGGATACATGAATTCCAGTGTGTATAGTATCATTATTAACAATAGCCAAATTATAGAAGAACCCGAATGCCCATCAGCTGATTAGTAGATAAAGATGTGGTGCGCACACATGCACGCACACACATGCCACAGACTGGAATATTCCTCTGCCATCAAAAAGAATGAAGTCTTGCCATTTGCAATGATGTGGGTAGAGAAAGAGAGTATTATGTTAAGCAAATAAGTCAGTGAGAGAAAGACATATACTATATGATTTTACTCATATGTGGAATTTAAGAAACAAAACAAATGAACATAGGGCAGAAAAGAGAGATGCAAACCATAAAACATATTAACTATAGAGAACAAAGTGAGGTTACTGTAGGGGAGGTGGATGAGGGGATGGGTTAAACAGGTGATGGTATTAGGAGGGCAACTGTGATGAATACCAGGTGTTGTACGTAACTGATCACTAAATTTTACACCTGAAACTAATATTGCACTGTATTTTACATAGCTGGAATTTTTTAATTTAATTTTATTTTTCAGTGTTCCAGGATTCATTGTTTTAGCTGGAATTTAAATGAAAACTGGGTGGGGGGAAAGACAACAGAAGGAGAGAATAGAGTTGTCCATATATAATATACATATGAGTTTTTGAGAACATATATATGTATATGTGTATGAGTTGGTTGAAATATGCAATCCCTTAACAACTTGGTTTCAGCTGTAAGTATAAATTTAAGATGAAAAACTCAAGAGATAGTTCTACTTGTTGTAGAAGTAGGAAATAGTGGATTTGAGGTGATAAGGGAACAAGATAGACTAATATGTACCACTGGAGTTTTCCAGAGACAGTGCCTGACACAAAAATACTAAATAAAGTGACTTATTTTGGAGATGAATAAAACATGAATAGAGACTGAAAAATAGGGGGTGGACAGCAAGTTAATTATTTATTTTCAAGGTAGCTACCATTGAATATATCTAGAGCTTAATCCAACAGAGAATATTAATTTGAGATCTTTTTTTTTTAAATATTTTTTTTATTTATTTGACAGAGAGAAATCACAAGTACACTGAGAGGCAGGCAGAGAGAGAGAGAAGGAAGCAGGCTCCCTGCTGAGCAGAGAGCCCGATGCGGGACTCGATCCCAGGACCCTGAGATCATGACCTGAGTCGAAGGCAGCGGCTTAACCCACTGAGCCACCCAGGGGCCCCTTAATTTGAGATCTTGTATAGAACATTCATCTGAGGTTTGTTCCAAGAGAACTGAGTTACTTATTCACATAGTCCTATCATTAGTTGACGGCTGTTCTAAAGGCGTTAATGGTTGAGCACTCCCAGTATAATATTATACAAGGTAATTTGTAATTCTGCAAAGCCTGTAACAATAACAACAACAGAAAGGTCTTCATTGCTTCATTGCTTCATTCTTTGTTTTCACTTAAAAACTTTTTTCAAAAGCTTCTATAAAAACATCTGAACCCCTTCAGGACTTTTAGGAATATTGATAATACACAAGCTGACTTTTAGGTAATAAAATGATTACTATATAACTCTTTCTCTGGAGAAGTAGAAATGGATAGCTCTAAACTCCAGGGGAAGGGTAGGAATAGCACACCAACAAAATGAAAAGTTAATACAAGTTTACACTGAAAACAAAAATTAAAAGTGATACCACTCATGATCTACTTTCCTAATTTTTTTAAGAATACTAGAACTGGATTTAAGACACAAATTGTTGGGGGGGAAGAGACATGTGGAAACTAATTGAAAGATCACCCACTGAATTAGTTCTGTAATATAAGATACTAGCACAATAGAGTAGTAACCCAATTCACATCCCCTGCCTCTGCCATGGTGACTTGACTAGTTTTCCAGTGCCTTATTTCTTGATATGATTTAGTCGGTTAAATATTGCCAGAAGTGTAAGGATTGACAACAATGGGAAGTCAGAAATTGGAGGCTGAACATGAAAGAAGGGTAAAGGTAATACTACCCAGGAAGAATACGACGATAAATTCACAAAAGCGAAATTATCCTGTTGTCCTAAAGAAGAATTTCTGGAAGAAATATCTTCAAGGGAAAACAAGAACAAAACACAAGTAAGTGAACAAAACAAAGCAATAATAAAAAATGTTGGGATATAATTTTCTATGGGTCTTTCGTGGGTTTTGTTAACAAAGCACTGATGTTTTATCCCGGACTATCTCCTTGGAAATGTTTTCTTTACACATAGCCTTGAAAGACAATAACTCCTTCCAGAACACAGGGCAGACATGCTTACTGTCTATTATATAAAATACAGGCTCTCTAAACCTTAGATATCCAAAGGCGTAACACACTCCATTGTGTGTGGAAGTGTCATCCTTGTAACACCTTGTGGAAATAGGAGCTCAGTAATAAGGTAAAAAATACTTACTTACCCCTTAGCTATTTCTGTTGCTGTGAGTAATAAAACAGTTCTTCGTGTCTGATGCCAGAGGTCTGTGGTTTATCCCAACAGCCATGCAACAGACTGGCTAACTTATAAGCTTGCAGGTAGAGTAAAAATTCATATCCTTCACCATTCTGGAAACCTTCTTGATTTCACTTTGTGTTTGAGTGCATCAAGACTTTTTCACTTTTATTGAGAAATTTAGGGATGAATTAGTGAAGGATACAAAGAAACCTAAGCAAAGGCATACAAAAATCAGGAATTGTTTTCAACTTCAAAAGAAAAAGATTTGCAAACTTTTATTTTATTTTATTTTACTCTTATGCAATGTTATAATTGTTAAAATTTGTTAAAATTACAATTTTATTTTACTTTTATACAATGTTACTGTACTAATGGATCAGCTCTGTGTGATATTTATGCTTTTCTTAATTAAAAGACTGTGTAAGTGGTTAGAATTGTGTCTCTAAATAGTTATGTTGAAGTCCTAACTTCCAGGACCTGAAAATCAGGTATTGTTTGAAAATAAGGTCTTGGCAAACATAATGAATTTAAGAAGAGATTAGACTGCATTAGGGTAAATCTAAATGCAACGTTAGTGTTCTTAGATGGAGAGAGGAATCTCCACACAGACACAGAAGACACAGGAGAATAGAGACAGAGATTGGAAGAATACATCTACAAACCAAAGGAAGGTAGGATCATTATCACCTGCCAGAAGCTAAGAGGCAACGAAGGCAACTAAGAGGCAACGTTTTAGACCGAATATGACCCTGTTGACACCTTGATTTTTAAATTTCTCCCAAACTGTGAAAGAATAAATTCCTGGTATTTCAAACTTTCCAGCTTGCAGCAATTTGTTACAGCAGCCTTAAGAAACCAAGACAGACATTAAGAGCAAAGTCTATTTATATTTTTTCTGAATTTTGAAGAAATGATCAAATACAGCATGATTATGACACGGAAAGAAAATAGGTTTCCCAGATATGGCAAAATCCTTCCTTGTTCAGACTATATCACCAGCTAGTATATATACACATGAGAGACTTTGGAGGACAAAGAAGGCTACAGAGAGGCCCTGTTAGGAAATGAAGCTAACATAGATTCTCCTTTGAAAACTCTATTAAAAATATACACATTTTCTCCTAATCTTATCATATCTGTAATTATTATATTCTTCTAAGTTAGTTTTATTCCTAGTATGGGATGACAATGGGAGCTCAAATGTGTTCTAACATTCCATGAGCTCAGAACTTTTCACACAGAGAAAAACACAGAGGAAGTAAAAGGTTCTTATCAGAGTCCAACTGATTGAATAATGGACTGAAGAAGAATGCTTCTGACTTTTAAAAGCAAACACGGGTAACACAAAACAGACATCCACTAGTCAGTCATGGCGATGGTAGGGAGAGGTAGAGGATGAACCACAAAAATAATTGATCTTTTTGGAAAGAACCTAGATGTCCATCAACAGATGAATGGATCAAGAAGATGTGGTATATATACACAATGGAATACTATGCAGCCATCAAAAGAAATGAAATCTTGCCATTTGCGACAACATGGATGGAACTAGAGCGTATCATGCTTAGCGAAATAAGTCAAGCAGAGAAAGACAACTATCATATGATCTCCCTGATATGAGGAAGAGGTGATGCAACATGGGGGCTTAAGTGGGTACGAGAAGAATAAATGAAAGAAGATGGGATTGGGAGGGAGACAAACCATAAGTGACTCTTAATCTCACAAAACAAACTGAGGGTTGCTGGGGGGAGGGGGTTTGGGAGAAGGGGGTGGGATTATGGACATTGGGGAGGGTATGTGCTTGGATGAGTGCTGTGAAGTGTGTAAACCTGGTGATTCACAGACCTGTACCCCTGGGGATAAAAATATATGTTTATAAAAAATAAAAAATTAATTAAAATCCAAAAAAAAGAAAAATAAAAAGAATTGATCTTTTAATTAGCAGACGGCTTCAAGTGCCGTCATGATGATATGTATGAGGTTGCTAATCTATGAGAGTGATAGTTTGAGAACTAAATTTCAAATATTTACCAAAATCATTAGGATAGGCTGCATCAACAGGTTAGAGTGAGTGCTAAAAACCGTAGCATCCCTTTAAATTCATTCCTTTAAGAAACTTGTTATTTTATTAACTCTATTGTTCTTTTATATGGAATAATTACAGAAGCAATACTAAAATATATTTTTCATCGGTAATATCACTTTAATTATTTGCACTGACATATTACCTGACAACTAAATATCATTTGCGATGTAAATGCATAACTTTGATTTTTCTAATTTTTCTTTTTGCCTTCATAAAAGGTATAATATTATAATTTACTGTATAGTTCATCTACTTATATAATTATCAGATAAGCATTTTACTCTAAAAATAAATTTCAGTGTATTATGTGGTGCACATTATTTTAAAATTTATTGTACATTTATATAAGATTAATTTTGCAAACAGGAATTCATCACATATTTAATGAACACTTCTCATTTAAATTGAAAAGAATTTTATTTTTCAAATAAAACTAAAGCCCAAATTCATCAACAAATCTAAGGAAATTCTTGAACAAAGAGAATCTATTCTAATTAGTTACTTAGAAACACATATTCCATTTTATTAGGAAATACTACCAATTTCAAATATTTATAAATCCATTTTGTTGCCCCACCGAATGGAGAGAATTTGATTCAGGCATAATATAACATACTGTATATACATACATACATGCATACATACTCTGTATGTCATTGACCATAGACGCATAGTCTGAGTCCTAAAGACAAGACCCAAACAGTTCTACAAATAATGCTCATTTAGACTGCCAAGCCTTTGTCTAAACTACCATATTTTCTTCAAGTAAAAATATCCCCCTTCTTCAATAATAAATTTTTTTAAAGATTTTATTTATTTATTTGTCAGAGAGAGAGCGAGCGAGAGCGAGCACAGGCAGACAGAGTGGAAGGCAGAGTCAGAGGGAGAAGCAGGCTCCCTGCGGAGCAAGGAGCCCGATGTGGGACTCGATCCCAGGACGCTGGGATCATGACCTGAGCCGAAGGCAGCTGCTTAACCAACTGAGCCACCCAGGCGTCCCCAATAATAAATTTGAACAAAGTTTTTCCCTCCTATGGGTTCTCAAGCTTAGAGTTTAAGATGTTGGTTTTCAAATTACATGCAGTGAAATCTCCTGGAAGTGCCAATTAAACTGAAGAGCACTGAAGAAGAATTGGTTCTAGTTTCATCAAATGTAGCATCCTGGAGTCACTAATAACACAAGATTTCCTGGGATCAAATCTTGAATACAAGGTTCGTTTACATTGTGAACCTACAAACACAAAAGCTTTTGCTATATTCCGTTTCCAAGGTCAATTATGTTCTTTGAATAATTGTTAAGCTGACTTTGGGAAAACCTACATTTCCTTATCCATGTTGCATCCTGTGATTAGAAGTGGACTTTTGTCATTGCAAAAGAGAAATACAAACATTTAATCTGTAATGGGGCATCCTTTTGATAGGGCGTCAGACTATAGTTTAGACTGAAGTATTGTTGTAAATCTCCTGAGACAGATCACAATATTTAAATCTAGAATAATAATCATAACTTCGCAGAAGGTGGAATGATGGACTTTACCACCACAAGAGATTATATTTCCAATAAAATAGAAATGTCTCTATTTGTATGTAAATATCACCAACAGACGACATTATCTATTTATTTAGCTGAAGCAATCTTTGGCAGAATCCAATATTATTCATTCAGAATTGTGTTCAGCTGCAGAGGAAACAAAGAATCATGAAAACTATAGTTTCCTTTATAGCAGTTATGGCTATTCTCCCTCACCAGTATGTGCCTAAAATTTCAATTCACAGCCCAGTTATTTTTTATTTCCTTGAGAATTAATTCAAAAATATGGATTTTATCTGTTATACATAAGGTATCACTCTAGTAACTGAGCTACAGTGGTGGACAAAACAGACATTATCCAAGATATCTTTCAGCTTAGTCTACAGATTCAGATCTTCCCTAGCACCATGATTTCTCTCTGTATATATTAGTAACAGTTCCACAGAGTTGAGTCACTTCTGCTCCACCTCTGGATACATGTCACACAGTTCCCATGATATCTAGATCCTCGTCTGGTGATTATATCTTATATAGGATTGATGGTGTTCCTCAGGTTGATGTTGATGCTTCTTTGTTGGCACTATTTATCTCCATTTCTTTTTTATTCCATTGATAGTGTGGGGGAGGCTTTGCCACGTTAGTATAGCAGAGTGAAGAGTGGGTTTCAGCTTTTAACAAGACTTCACAGAATACTTATAGATAACCAAGTGAATATTATAACAGAATTACTAGAATTTTCTCTTTTTCATATCCTGGAGGCCCAGTGTGTTGAATCCAGAGTCTTATGAATCTCTTCATAGCAGGACCAAGCTCATGTCCACCACAAGGAGGATGTAAAAAATATCTAGAGTTCTATTTAGTTCTATTTAGACCACATTACCACATTATAAGTCCTGGGCAGAAAAGTTATTTCCAACTTCCTGTATTCTTAGACATCCCCAAACTCCTTCTCAGAAAAGTCCACCCTCAGAGACATCATATCTGCTCTGAATAAAAGAGAAAAAATATATCATAGTACTAGAAATCAACATCAGAAACTTTTGGAATATTCAATCATAAATAAAATAATGAATTTAGACTTTAACAGTCTAGTCCAGTTTCTTAATATTGCACTGTCTTCTGCATGAAGGAAATTTTTCACTCCATCTTCTTCCTGTAATTCTCTTCAGCTCATATCCTTTATCTTGATCAATTAAGAACACAAACAATAAAATAGAACATGTCAATGATTTTGGGCTAATTAAAATATGTGTTTATGTAGTGTAAAGAAATATTTATTTCTCTATGCCTATTTCCCTCTTCTCAAAAAATGGTTTAAAGATATCAGACACATATTTATATACAGCCATATATCATATTTCACAATGCAAAACTGGAATTTCAGCTCCTCAGATATATACCAGGCTATTTATGCTTTTCTCAAGGTATGTATATGGCATCTCCCTATACTTTTTCCCTCAGAATAAAAGAAAAGATAATTTAAAAAATGGAATGTGAGTCAAGCAGAGAAAGACAACTATCATATGATCTCCCTGATATGAGGAAGTGGTGATGCAACATGGGGCTTAAGTGGGTACGAGAAGAATCAATGAAACAAGATGGGATTGGGAGGGAGACAAACCATAAGTGACTCTTAATCTCACAACACAAACTGAGGGTTGCTGGGGGGAGGGGGTTTGGGAGAAGGGGGTGGGATTATGGACATTGGGGAGGGTATGTGCTTTGCTGAGTGCTGTGAAGTGTGTAAACCTGGTGATTCACAGACCTGTACCCCTGGGGATAAAAATATATGTTTATAAAAAATAAAAAATTAAAAAAAAATGGAATGTGAAGCCCTTAATCTTTTATGGTCAGAAATTATTAGTTAAGTAACATCTTCTGACTATTGTTTAAGTTAATTTTATGATTTGACCAAATGTTCTGTTTTACTTATTCTTCATTTTAAAGTATTAAGTTTGTCTGGCACATATATTTATTAAGGTATAAGTGCTCTGAGTCTCTCTCTCATCCTCAAACGGAGATTCCGTTTTGAAATGCTCACCACTTACTTCCTACTAATACTCCTTTTTCTGTGGATTTTCTAATATTGTCAAAGTAGTTACTTTAATGTTTGAAGCATAAAACAAGGGGTAAGGAGAGAATAAGAGAAGAACAAGTAACAAGAGAAAGTATGGGTCATGAAGGTTAAGATAGGATAGGGGATTGGGCGATATTGAAATGAGAGAGGCTCAGATGTATCTGCTTTCTAAGTAAAAAGGAAAGCAAAGGCAGAGTAAGATGTCTGCAGAGCTTCCTGATGGAAAATAAAATACACATAAAAAGTTAAATTATTTTGAAATTATTTTTTTTCACACTGTGTATTTTATATGCAGAAATTAGACCTTATAGGTCAACATTACATATCATATAATATAAAATCTGAGGATACTTCTCAGATAATTGGGATTTCATCAAGATCAAAAGCTTTTGCACAGCAAAGGAAACTGTTAATAAAATCAAAAGATAATTTATAAATGATTTTCAATTTGGAAGTATGGATTTTTGCAAAATTAAGTCCAATAATGTTATCACATAGGAATGGACAAGACTTGCAGGTTTCAAGAAATTATCCTGATTCCACTTCTAAAGTAATGAAATTTCTAGAACTAAAACACTTTCTAACATGTTAGCTTTATCTAATAATAATTTTTCTATCAATTGTGGTTAATAACATATTACATTTACATAGACTTTATTAATCTTTAAAAGAATATAAAACATTCTGATTATTTCTTTGAATTTCACAAGATTCAACAGCATGTTCTCTGAACTCTTCTCAGATTCTTTGCTTTAAATGGACATTATTCTTGAAAAGTAAATCCTGTTTATGACAAGAGAACTACCTTCTGTACATTTCACTCATTTGCGTAAAAACACAGCAACCACACTGAGGATTGTTGACAGGAGACTTGCCCTCAGGATAGTTGGGAATTGAAAGGAAATGCTGAGATCTGCTTTGCTTTTTTGAGAGCAAAGAGGTTAAATTTCACTATGTATTTTTGGTTGAAACTCTTGGTGCCCCTAGACAATAGGAGATGCCTCAAATGGAAAGATTTCACCTTCGTCCCCACCCACCTCCACTTCTGTCATAAATATTACACTACCTTTCCTCCCAAAATACAAGGCCAGGGAGATGAAGGAGCAGAGAAGCTGGCCCTCTTGCCTCAAGGTGAGACCAACTCTGCAGTACAATCTGTGCTTTAGCGCTTCCCTTGGGGCCAGACTGAGATTTGTTTCTGGGGAAGATGTTCTAAGATAATCTTCTTCCAAAAAATGTTTGCTTGTGTAGTTCTATGTTTCAATTCATTTTGAAATTATAGGTATCTTATGCAAATAATCATTTCAAATTATATGATTTGTTAATATTATTATTATGAATCATTATCAATTCACTTTTAAAATATAAATGTGCATGCATGTGTTTATATGTGTATGTAGGGAGAGTATTTCCTCATAGGTTTTTCTGAATTATCCCAATATTGTGTACAAGAGAAAATGTTGTATTTTAATATTTTCTATTTTTAGGATAATTTTGTTATAGCAGTTGAAACAGATTGAGGAAATTCCGTGATTTACCAAAATCATTTTGCACTGTCAAGATCAGAATCCAGATCTTCAAAAGCCTGACCCTTTGCCATTTTGTTTAAAATTCAAATTCGGGAAATATTTACTGAATGTCCAGCACATAAAAAAATGCACTTTACGTATTTGTTGAATGAACAACATATAACCAGTCAATGGGTATATAGATTATGACGCTATCAGGCTATGATTAAAGCAAAGTACTCAATTCACCTTGTTTGTTTTCTTCTCAAGAATTGCTTCAACATCTTGGGGCAGCTGGGTGGCTCAGTGGGTTAATGCCTCTGCCTTCAGCTCAGGTCATGATCTCAGGGTCCCGGGATTGAGCCCCGCATCGGGTTCTCTGCTCAGTGGGGAGCCTGCTTCCTCCTCTCTCTCTGCCTGCCTCTCTGCCTACTTGGATCTCCGTCTGTCAAATAAATAAAATCTTAAAAAAAAAGGAATTGCTTCAACACCTTAATGTACTCTTATTGCTTTCTTCTTAGTTTAATTTGTTCAACTACAAAACAACTCTCACTTTATTTACTTTATTCTGAAGTAATTCCTTTCTGTTGGCATTCATCCAGCCAATATTAACTGACAGTCTACTATGTGCCACCAACTCTAATAGTCACTGGGGACACCCTAGTGAATATGGTTCACTCTAAAATAGTCTCAAAAGAATCACCCATAATATTATGGCCAGAATTATTTAGAATAGGGACACATACATGGGAAATTCTCCTATGTATTTGTGCATGAGAAGCAAGAGAATGATTAGTTCTGCATTTTTACAAACCTGAAGAATGTGTAGCAAACCATCTCCCACAGAGTCCTCTTCTCAAATGTCCTTCCATCTCCAAGGCAACCAGATGGTTTTTCTAGACTTTAAAGAAGTTTTTCGGCTTAGATTCATCATATCCTCACCAACAACTTTGAGTATGAAATTAATCCCCATAATAGGCTTATGCATTCTGTTTCTCATATATCTATTTTGCATTTGAATATGGTGACTCAATAGTATTTCACTAATTGTTTATAAGATGTTCACTTAATCTTTTATGTATTCATATTTCACATATTCCCCACGTAGTTTTTTTTTTTCTTAAACCAACGGAAGCTATTAGACTCTTTTGTAATTCTACTTACTTCCAGATAATGTGATCCTTTGATGTTTTTCAGAGGGTAATACATGAATAATATTAAAATATTCTAAGACAGATGACTGTGTCTGAAAAGGTTTACATTTACTTTCTGAGGGTGCTAATGGATGAGAAGATGTTACATAGCTTATTAAAAATAAACATTCCTGGGGTTATAACATTCTAGATTTTTTTTAATGGACTCTGTTTTGATAGTTTCTAAAGTTTCTGTTCTCTGTATTACGACACTTAAAAATAAGTATGGAGTAGACAAATATATAAATATACAATTTCTAATCTCTCTCATTAAGTTTGGTAAAATTCATCCTTGTTTTTAATCTCTTTACTGAACTAATACTGTCATATCTACTGAGCTGAGACAATGGCTTAATACATTATGCAAAATAAAATTCATAAACAGAACTAAAACTGTAAAGTAATACTAATTTTTTATAAGGGGAACCCACATAGATTGGCCAGTTATGTTCTTCTTCCTCAGCTTTTTTATTAGAACTACCAAAAGTATTTTTGACAATTTATCTGAGATTACTCTAATTCTGAATATATCTGAGATCCTCATTATCAATTATATAATAATTGGTTGATTTAAACTAATTTAGTAACAGGTGATGAAGTTTCAAATATTTAGAAAATATTCTAAATACTTGTGTTGATAAATACCAAAAAAAGCAGGATATGTGCTTCTTTTATAAAGGAATGGATATCAATTCAGATAGTTGCAAATAAAGATATAAATAAATAGTAACAGAGATTCCTCTTTTAAGAAGTAAATGAAATTTGAGCAAACCTAATTCTGAACAAAGAGACACATGTGCTTTGTAATATCCCAGAATTTGTCCTTGGTACTGAGGTACACATGTGAGATAGAGGTTTGCTTAAATTTTTTCAAGTTCTTTCTGACTCTAAGTTACTTCTCTTGAATTTGTTCAATTTATGGAATATTTTCTCTTTTTATGTGGCTGTCCTCTTTTCCTGCAATATTCACATTAGACATCTCCCTTATCTCTTTACTCTCTCCAAAACCAGTGAAACAAGAATATAAAATTATAGATGATATACAAATATAGAGGATATAAAAAATAAAAGATTGAGAAAGCCCCTCCCCAAATATAAATTTCATTGTGGACATCCTGTTTTTCAGCTACTCTCTCACCAAGTAGTTCTCACTGGCTACCTTCACTACAAGATTGCTGGCTTTTCTTACTGTGCTTCTTTGTCTTTCCATCCATATTTCTCTTTTCTAACCCCATATCCTTGCTAAAGTTCTACATGTAAGAGTGTGTCTAGCTCATTCTTTGTCCTTGCACTCAACATTTATACTTCGACAATCAAGAAGGCAGGAACCTGAGCAGATGTTTTCTCAAACTGCTTGCTACATTTCAAGACTCGTGTCCATTTTGAGTGCTGGAGGAACCTACATGACCCAGGCATTCTATAAATAGCCAAGAAATCATTCTTCTTTAGGTCAGAAGAAAAATATTTGCAGAAGTGCAGGATTAGATTGGAGAATACCTGTGTAAATCATCTGAGGAAAATCCCGAATATGTAGTACTGAGCAAACATCAAAGAAAAGTTAAGGTGGGGTGAGATGTAGTAAAGTCTTTCGGTAACTCCTAGAGGTAAACTGTAGATAACATCCACTCTTTGTTCTCTCAGTAGTTCAAGAATGTGCAATCTTTCATATTCGCTTTCTTATGTTTGAAATATGTAGAGTGAATTATGTTTTCTTGATTGACACTTATAGAAAACCAAGTAATTCAAGTATATGTATGTCACTAGTGCATTTCTACATATATTCTCTGGATATTTAGGGTAACATTCCCATTTTTTACAATATGTGATAATTTTTAAAAATATGTTTACTATATTTTTTACTAAATTTAGGATTGTACAACCTCTGGAATTAACAACATGTAGAATATATTAAATAGATCTGATTTTCCTGAAAGTTTCTTTGGGGGTGGAAAGCTCCCAAATATTACCTGATATATTTTTAGAGCCCTTTGTATGACTGCATCTACTGTGTGCCTTGTATGTGTGGGCACATCTACTGTAGCTTTGCTCAGTTAAAGTGCGATCCTCTCCTCGGTTTATTGCCCAAATTATGACATTTCCAAAATTTATATCTGCACCGAGAGTGCACATAAATGACATAATACCATGTATTATTCAAAGACCATAGCATTTTATGTCAGTTTGGAATGTATTTATTAAGATGCAATGCAAAACAAAACCAAAACCTACCAGTTTAGACTATTTAATGGCATTTCTTTCCTGGGGGTTTTAATGTACAATTTTTTATAGGGAGAAAGATATTGATATTTTCCTGTGAGAGGACAATACATGATGAAAAAAGGAAGAAGACTCCAGAGACATCATTTATACAGTTGAAAGTACAAAGAAGCATTCATTTTGTTTGTCCAAAGTATCTTCAACCTATAGGCCAGAGAATAGTTTTTTGTTTGTTTGTCTTTGCTGTGTTTATTATGGTGACAGACACTTGGTTTCAGAGAAACATAGGTCATTTACAATAATGGTGTAGTTTCCTGGAATGCTTCTGTGGCTAACATTTAAATTTTCTTCCTTAGAAAATCCTTTCAGGGCAAAATCATTTAATCTGACCACTTCTTTGATGTTTGAGATCCTTTCTAAACTTCCTAGGCACAGAATATTTCTATTTTCATGCTCACGTCATTTCTATGACGAGGAACTCAGTAATCCTAAGTAATACATTCTAATATGTTTTTCCTGAGCTATTATTTATCTCCTTGTGACTTCCATTCCTTTGAGCAAAATAAATTCTTTTTTTTGTTGTTTTTATAGCTTTGCAAATATTTAAAGAAAGTCAAATAAACCAGCAAAAAAGGAATATATATATGAGACAAAAAAAAAAAAAACTTAAGAATTTTCAAACCTTTTTATGGTATTTTATACCATGCCTACCAAACAAATCTTAAACACCTTACAAAGGTTTTTCAGGAATGTATACTCTCATTCAGGCTCTGTGTGAAATGTATAAAGTTTGGAGAAACACACACACACACACACACACACACACACACACACACACACACAAACAAAACCTGAAGTGGTCTTTTTAAAATTCAATGAACTGAGCAACTAAACAAAATGCCCAAGTTATTCCTATATTTACAATAGAGGGAAAGTAAGCACAACCTAATGACTTGATTATGGGAGAAAGTGAGCACATACATTATACCCAAAGGACTGCTCCTTGAATTTACACTGGAAATGATTATTTTCTTACAGTTCTAAGTTTGGGTGACTGTACAGAAACAGTGGCTTTAAAAGTTTGGTCCCTGAACTAGCAGTATTAGCATCACCTGGGAACTTGGGTGAACACAAATTTTCAAGCCTTTCAGTAATCATACAAAATTAAGAACTCATGTGTTGCGGCCCATGCTGCTTCAATGGAAACAATGGATGAGAAATATAGTCTTCTGTAAGTTTTGTTTGCTTGCAACTTTAATAAATAACAATGATGCTACCAATATTAAATTTGACTGATACAAATCACATAAATGCTTCCTTATGTCAAAGTAGTAAATAAGAATTGTAAAAATTCTGCAGGTGTTCTCTAGCAGAGTTTAAGTAAGCCTAGAGTGGGTGATGGTCCAGTAAGGCCAAAGAAAAGACTCAAAGAAAACAGTGTATGCATAGACTTATTGGGGGAACTTACTTAGAGGGAGTCCAAGAACTCTTGACTGGACAAAACATGTACTGTTGGGATCTATATGCAGCAAGGTTTTTTGTTTTGTTTTGTTTTTGTTTTTGTTTTTATAAATCATAGCAACCAACCCTAGCAAATATCAGTGGCCCTTTGCCTCCTTGCATGGCCAGTGTTTCCCAGGGAATCAAGGCTTGCCACCTGGACCCTCTTTGTTGAAAGGGAAACCCACCACGTTTAAAAAGGAAAAAGAAAATCACACTTCTTCCTTCTTATTCTCACAAAACTTTTCCAGAGATAGGTCAGAATTAAGGGAAAGAAATTCTTGTCTTGTTCTTTCTGGAACTAATAACTTCCTTAAGAATAGTGTTGCACTAGTGTGGTAAATACAGAATTAGTGGTCCAAAACGTGACCCATGTTTATGTATCATGCAGATAAACTTTTAAAAAGTTATTGGCTATTTATGCATGTCATATTCATTTGTATTATTTAAAGTATTCATTTACATTTTTATATCCCTTTGCTACATATTGACTACTTGGTAAATTCATTAGCAATATTCTCTGTCTCAGATTATCTCCTGGTCTATGTTTGTTCTACACTAGATTCCTTCTAAGTGAACTTTTATTCCAATGACTATTCCAGTCAATCTAATTAATTTTTATATAGCCTTTTCAAAATAGCTGCTCATTCTGTTTTATAACTCATGGTTCTTTGGGTGGTGGAACTATCCCTTCATTTGTTTTGTTGAGTAACTTAAATATATTTATTTGAAGACTTTGAAATGTCTCTTAAATTTCATTTCATTGTTACAATTGTTGTCTATTCTCTTAAACAACACAATTTTTCATGTTTTTAAATTACTTTCTGGGATCTTTTCTATTGCTATAGTTTAAGGGCCAACATCAGTTCATCTGGCCTTTCCTTTGATGTCTGAGACCCACAGTAGATAGCCCAGCCCACAGAGTAGTTCCATACCCATTCACACTACTTCAAAGATAGCAGATTCACTAAATCCTCAGTAATACTTTCAAATCCTTTTTTTTTTTTAACAATTATTTATTCCTTGTGGGTTTTTTTTCCCTCTTTATTTCTTTTCATCCTTCCATGGTCAATAGCTTTATAATTGCCCCATCACTCCTGTGCTCCTGCCTGTCATGTCATATGACATTTTATAGCTCCTGCTTAAAGGGGGAGTGGGAATAATACAGACCCCATCCAAAAGCTGGGGGGGGCAGTTTGATTCACATTTTGAGCAGGACTATATGTGGGTCCTTCATCTCACAAGACTAATACTTTGCTAAAATCTGCAGTATCTACAGTATCTGGTAATAGAAACATGTTTTGTGCTTCCCCCCCCCTTAGACTCTCACAATGGAAACACATACCCACACCCTACAAATACAAATATTGCCAAGTTGACAATAGAAATGTAGAGATATTCAGGCCTCAGGAAGACAAACAGGGCTGAAGCATTACCTGGGACTATTGCTGTGTGCTCAAGAGAGAGGCACAACAGCAGAAATTTGTGGGTATTGACAGAAGTCTAATATCCCAAATATAATTAAGAATATGCTATAGAAGTAAAAGAGGAACTAATAAAAAATATATCTACGCATCAAGAGTGCAGCTACCAAGAAAATTTACTGGTCTATCTTTGGTTATGAAATGTTGGACACATGATGTCAAATACCTCTGACCAGTGAGGCATCTCAATCTGTCAGTAGGGCCAAGACAACAGCCATAGACTCTGCATCATGTTTCTTTTATTTCCTGTTGCTCCTGCTGTCATCATCATCACCATTTGTGTTCAGGATCTTATCTCCTATGTTCCTGGTTCAAGCAAAGTATTGCAATAAATAACATAAGACTATAGTGCCTTACATATATTCTTTAGATCAGAAAATTCAAAAGTGGTCCTATACTTGGGAACTTGCCATTCTTTATCTTGGTTTGAAAAAGACCACAGACTCTTTACTAGAGAGAACAAACTGAGGGTTACCAGAAGGAAGACGGGTGGAGGATGGTTTAAAAAGATAATGGGGATTAAGGAACACACTTGTGATGAGCACCAGGTGTTGTAGGTAATTGATGAATCACTAGATTCTACACCAGAAGCTAATATTATCCTGTATGTTAACTAAATGGAATTTAAATAAAAACTTGAAAAAAAATAAGAAGAAAAAAGATTGCCAGGAAGTTATAAACCATTACTAATAAACTAATTGGGCAAATTTCAGAGATAACATTTTGATTGATTCAAAAGAAAGGTATTCAATACTTTCAGATCAAAAGCTTTTGTAAACAACATATTTTTTAAAGGTTTTATTTATTTATTTGACAGAGAGAGAGAGAGAGAGAGAGAGAGAGTGATCACAAATAGGCAGAGAGACAGGCAGAAGCCAGGCTCCCTGCCTAGCAGAGATCCCAATGTAGGGATTGATCCCAGGACCCTGAGATCATGACCTGAGCTGAAGGCAGAGGCTTAACCCACTGAGCCACCCAGGTACCCCTTTGTAAACAACATATTTTAAACAGTATTACATTAAAATGTATTTCTTTGTTTGAGAAAATAGCAAAGGCAATTTCTAGTGTATTGATCCCAAGAATAAAGTATTTGCAAGAGGAAATTTTTGAATCATACACTTAGGTTGATTAACAAATTTATCCCTTATATATTACATTTCTGCATTTGGTAAATTTTAGCCATCTCTCTAGCTGCATTCCAGTATCCTCATCCATTCTGAGTTATCTGAATAGCAAAAAAATAAGAAAAGATTCAAATCTATTATAAATTTTGTAAGGAGATAACCTCCAATTCCTGCTTATTTATAGGCACTAGCTCATCAGATATATTCTCTTAGTGTGTATTTGAGTGTGATTTCTTCAGCTTCAATATATAGATACTTTAAAAATATATAACTTTTAGGGGCGCCTGGGTGGCTCAGTGGGTTAAGCCTCTGCCTTTGGCTCAGGTCATGGTCTCACAGACCTGGGATCAAGCCCCATGTAGGACTCTCTGCTTGGCAGGTGGCCTGCTTCTCTTCTTCTCTCTCTCTGCCTGCCTCTCTGCCTACTTGTGATCTCTCTCTCTCTGTGTGTCCAATAAATAAATAAAATTATATATATATATTTTTTATATATAATTTTTTTCCCAATTTACAATACTGTTACTGTAATGACCATCCTTCCAAACTTTGAAGAAAGATATAGTCCCATGAGTGAAAGCAGATGAGGGCATCTCAGTCTTATTTCTTGCTAAATGTGATACATGGAAATCTCTGTACCAGTTGTAAACTCAAGTATTTTCAGAGACTAAGAAATTAATACAATAAAGGGTGATGGAGCCTTTAGCAAATTGGGGCTGTTATATCACCAGAAGGTGGAAAAAATGCGGAAAGTGTACAGATCTACTATTTTTAGGCCCATTTCTTAGTCTACAGGTTGCTAATTGTATCCCCAATTCCATTTAAAAACCTTTTACTTCAAAACAAAACAAAATAAAACTCAAACCTTTTTCCCTGGATTATTCTTTTATATTTACTCTCATTAAAGTTTGGTGAGACATAGAGTGCCCATGTGGCTCAGTCACATGGCAGTGTCTGCCTTCAGCTCAGGTCATGATCCTGGGGTCTTAGGATCAAGCCCCGTGCCGGGCTTCCTGCTCAGCGGGAGCCTCCTTCTCTCTCTTCCTCTGCAGTTGTCCCTGCTTGTGCTATCTCTCTTTCTCTCTCTCTCAAATAAACAAATAATATCTTTTAAAAAATGGTGAGATTCACTTAAGGCATTGCAGGGAATTTTGTAACCTCTAATCTTACATCATTAATCCAATATAAATTTGTGAATCTCAAGTTATTACTTATCTTCAAAGGCTGTATATAGGAAGAACTGATCTCTTCCAATTAAAAAAATAATATTGTCTCTTAATCTTCCATTCAAATTAATTTATGACTGATGATATTTCCAATTTTTATTGAAATTATAAAATGATTTAGATGTATTTATTAACTTTGCATGGCAAACAGCAAAGCATATTAATTTCTTTATTGCTAATAGTATGCTTTTATCATTATGAACCAGGGTATGTATAAGAGACAACCAAAATTATTACTGTTTTGGGCAGAGGTTCATCAGTGCTTAAATGTAGTAGTCTAAATAATCTCATCCCAAAAAGATTGGTATTAACAACTACTTGTGGGTGCATCTTTACAATTAGCATCTCAGTAATAAAGAGATGCTACTTTAAAGCAAGGCTTTCTCACGTGCGGGCCCCCAAAAGATTCTCATATGGTCAAGGGAGTCAAATCATCTTTATATGCCATTTTTGCACTTCACATGCCATCCTGTGGTCTCTAGTACTACCAGCTCCCAATTATTATCATGTTCAGGCACTTATTCTTGAAGTAAAAACAAGAATAATAAATTCAGACTTCAGCAGATAAGAAAAAATTGTTTCCAGGACTTATAAAATAAATGCAGACATGAAAAGAGCTACTATTAATGCCTTAATATTTGATATGCATTTTGTCAACCAAAATAGATTTCATATAACTTTAAGTTTTATAGTATATTTGTTAGAAAAAATATCACTTTAGTATGGAAACAACTTTTGGTGGACATATTGATTCATTAGTTTATCAAAATAACATGTGGGCAAAACATTTACATATAAGAGAGATATTTGGAATATCATATTATTCATTAAATCTATTCTTTTTTAATGTTTATTTATTTTGTTTAGTTATTCCTACACCCAACATAGGGTTGAAATTTGTAATCCCAAGATTAAGAGTCACATGCTTTTCTGACTGAGCTGGCCAGATGCCCTCATTCTTCTTTTAATAAACAAATATTTATTATGATAAAGTGTTTAGTTTTCAGGTGTATATTACAGCCGTTATAAGAAAACTGGAGTTACTCTCTCCCTTTTTTTCACAATTTTTGTCATTTCCTCAGCAAATTTTTATTTTTCATCCAATTTGTACTAAATATTTATATTTGTTTCTTAGCTGCTGTATCAAAATATCACAAACTGGGTGATTAAAACAACCAAATTTATTCTATCACCGTTCTGGAAGCTAAAAGCCCAGGATAAATATGATGGATGTTCCATGCTCCCTCTGAAATCTGAAAGGGTAAGTCCTTCCTTGCTTCTTCTTGGTTTGTGTTTATTCACCTGCAATCTTTGTGGTCCTTGATTTACAGCTGCTACACTTCCACCTCTGCTTCCATCATCACATGGTGTCTCCTCTCTTGGATCTCTGTCTCTTCTCTTAGAGGACACTAATCATATTTGGAAAAATTCTGCTTTGTTTCAGTACTGCCTCATCTTAATTTGATAACATCACAAAGACCCTATTTCCCTGTAAAGTAACATTCATGAATACTGGAAATTTGGGGCACCTGGGCGGCTCAATGGGTTAAAGCCTCTGCCTTTGGCTTAGGTAGTGATCTCAGGGTCTTGGGAGGGAGGCCCACATTGGGCTCTCTGATTAGCAGAGAGCCTGCTTCTCCCTCTCTCCCTGCCTGCCTCTCTGTCTACTTGTGATCTTTCTCTGTCTGTGTCAATAAGTAAATAAAATCTTTTTAAAAAATGAGTACTGGGAATTAGGATTTCAGCATACCTTATTGAGGAACACAGTTCAATCCCAAATATCTTATCCTACAGCCCTCCAAATTTACATCTTTCCTTTGTGCTAAATATACTCCCTAATCACAATAACCCCCAAAGTAATAATCCATTCTACCATCAACTTGAAGTCTAAAATTTTATCTAAATATCATCAACTCAAAAAGTTCCAAAATTATCACCTCAGTGATTTGAATCAGGTATGGATGAGATTCAATGTATGTGTTCCTCTTTGTGGAAAACAAGCTATTTACTTCTAAAATCAATGCTAGTGGACGCCTGGGTGGCTCAGTGTGTTAAGCCGCTGCCTTCAGCTCAGGTCATGATCTCAGGGTCCTGGGATTGAGTCCCGCATCCGGCTCTCTGCTCAGCAGGGAGCCTGTTTCCTCCTCTCTCTCTCTCTCTCTGCCTGCCTCTCTGCCTACTTGTGATCTCTCTCTGTCAAATAAATAAATAAAATCTTTAAAAAAATAAAATAAAATAAAACAAAATCAATGCTAGTGAATTCATAAGGTAGACATTCCCATTCCAAAAGGAAGAAATTGCAATGAGTAAATTGATAATGGGTCCCAAGCAAGATGGCACCTCAGTTGGGCAAATTCTATTAGGTTTCAGGGCCATATAATAAACATCTTTGTCTGGGTACTCTGTCCTCTGGGATTACTGGGATGGCAGCCCTGCTCTTTAGGTCCACTAGCATGTGGGGTGGCTGGTTTCACCCTCTGCAGTCCACCACTGACGATGCCTGTACATGCATGGCTCTGGTCTCAGAGTCTTCCTTCCTTCCTTCACTTTGACTCTGTTCCTTTCCTCCCAGAATGGTGACATTTCTTTTGGTATAAAATTTTCAAATTTTTTCTTTCTCTTGTGCAATTAATGAAAGTCCAAAGCAATCAGACAAGAAAGTAGTATACAGATCTTTCCTGTGTAATTGCATTTCTATTCCTGGCTTCCAGTAAGATGGTTGATTAGAACCATGAATTGCACAGCTCATCTCTTGAAAATTTCCCAGCCTCAATCTTAGTGTTCTCTCCAGAGCACATTTTCTTCTTTTTTGTAATATGGATATGCTGAGGGTTTTCCAAATCATTGAGTGGTGGTTCTTATTTGCTTAATACTTTATTCTTCAATTTATATCTTTCATCTCACATTTTATTATAAGCAATTTTCCAAATTTTGTTTGAAAATTTCCTCAGCCAAATATCCAGATTCATCACTTGTAAGTTCTACTTCTCACTAAAAATTAGTACATCACTCACCTGAGTTCACTTTCAAAAATCTCCTTTTCTCCAATGTCCAATAGTATGTTTGTTATTGCCTTTTTTATCTGATCTCACCAGAAGGAACAAAATGATGTTCTTCTCTTGTATAATAGCTGGCTGGGTTTCCTGTGGCTCTTTCAACTCAAATACTGTGAAAACAATCACAGAGAAGGTACTAGCCACTCAAATTGTGATTGCAAGACTGCTGAACAGTTTTTAATATAAAAAGCAATAATCATATCACTGGGGGACTCACTGTGGATGGGAAGTCCTTAAGAACTGCTAAGATGTGTGAGGTTAAAGTTAAAAAAAAATTGACATCTAAAGATTGCTCGTAAGTATAGTAATAATATTAAAGTCATAAATCACAGTTTTAAATAATAAGCATAAATCATCATATAATGCTAATAATTTCATAATATCAAAAGTAATGTTAACTTTTGTATTTCAACCAAGGTATCTGTGATAGTTATGGAGGTGTGCCATCTACATATTTCTTCAAGTAAGAACTCACTGAGAGCAATGTAGTTATCTGACAGCCTCAAACCACGGTACTCATGCCAAGGCTATGCATGTTTGAGATTTTCACTGACAAATCATGGCCACGTGAAACAGACTCCAGGTTTTTTCTACCCAAGGTGGGAGTGGACTTTTTTAATGGGCAATCTTATTAATTAATTAATTAATTATAATTAACATGTAATGTTTTATTAGCCCCAGGGGTATAGGTCTGTGAATTGCCAGGTTTACACACTTCACAGCACTCACCATAACACATACCTTCCCCAATCTCCATAACCCTACCACCCTCTCCCTCCCTCCCTTCCCCTGGCAACCCTCAGTTTGTTTCACGAGATTAAGGGTCTTTTATGCTTTGTCTCCCTCCTGATCCCATCTTGTTTCACTTATTCTTTTCCTATCCACAAACCTCCCACATTGCATCTCCACTTCCTCATATCAGGGGGATCATATGATAGTTGTCTTTCTCCAATTGACTTATTTTGCTAAGCATAATAACCTCTAGTTCCATCCATGTTGTCACAAAAGGCAAGATTTAATTTGTGAAGGCTGCATAGTATTCCATTATGTATATATACTACATCTTCTTTATCCATTCATCTGTTGATGGACATCTAAGTTCTTTCCATAGTTTAGCTATTGTGGACATTGCTGCTATAAACATTCAGGTGCATGTGCTCCTTCAGATCACTGCATTTGTATCTTTAAGGTAAATACCCAGTAGTGCAATTGCTGGGCCATAGGATAGCTCTATTTTCAACTTTTTGAGGAACCTCCATGCTCTTCTTCAGAGTGGTTGCACCAGCTTGCATTCCCACCAACATGTAGGAGGGCTTTCCTTTCTCCTCATCCTCACCAGCAATGGTCATTTCCTGACTTGTTAATTTTAGCCATTCTGAATGGTGTGAGGTGGTATCTCATTTTGGTTTTGATTTGTATTTCCTTGATGCTGAGTGATGTGGAGCACTTTTTCATGTGTCTGCGGGCCATCTGGATGTCTTCTTTGCAGAAATGTCTGTTCATGTCCTCTGCCCATTTCTTGATTGGATTATTTGTTCTTTGGTGTTGAGTTTGCTAATCTCTTTATAGATTTTGGATACTAGCCTTTTACTTGATAGGTCATTTGTAAATATCTTCTCTCATTCTGTCAGTTGTCTTTTGGTTTTGTTAACTGTTTCATTTGCTGTGCAAAAGTTTTTTATCTTGATGAATTCTCAATAGTTCATTTTTGCCCTTGCTTCCCTTGCATTTGATGATGTTCCTAGGAAGAAGCTGCTGCAGCTGACGTTGAAGGGGTTGCTGTCTGTGTTATACTCAAGTATTTTGATGGATTCCTGTCTCACATTGAGGTCCTTCATTCATTTTGAGTCTATTTTTGTGTGTGGTATAAAGAAATGGTCCAGTTGCATTTTTCTGCATGTGGTGTACAATTTTCCCAACACCATTTGTTGAAGAGACTGTCTTTTTCCATTGAACATTCTTTCCTGCTTTGTCGAAGGGTAGTTGACCATAGAGTTGAGGATCTATTTCTGGGGCTCTCTATTCTGTTCCACTGACCTATGTATGTGTTTTTGTGCCAGTATCACACTGTCTTGATGATGACAGCTTTGTAATAGACTTTGAAGTCTCGAGTTGTGATGCCACCAACTTTGGCTTTCTTTTTCAACATTTCTCTGGCTATTCAAGGTCTTTTCTGGTTGCATATTAATTTTAGGATTATTTGTTCAATTTATTTGAAAAAAATGGATAGGATTTAGATAGGGATTGCATTAAATATGTAGATTGCTTTAAAGAGCATAGACATTTTCACAATATTTGTTCTTCTAATCCAGGAGCATGGAACATTTTTCCATTTCTTTGTGTCTTCCTCAATTTCTTTCATGAGTATAGTTTTCTGAGTATAGATTGTTTGCCTCTTTGGTTAGGTTTATTCCTAGGTATCTTGTTGTATTGGGTACAATTATAAATGGGATAGGCACCTTAATTTCTCTTTCTTCTGTCTTGTCATTGGTTTAAATAAATGCAACTGATTTCTGTGCATTGATTTTATATCCTGACACTTTACAGAATTCTTATACAAGTTATAGCAGATTTGGAGTGGACTCCTTTAAGTTTTCCACATATAGTATCATATCATCTGCAAACAGTGATAGTTTGACTTCATCTTTGCTGATTTGGATGCCTTTAATTTCTTTTTGTTGTCTGATTGCCGAGGCTAGGACTCCTAGTACTTACTATGTTGAATAGCAGTTGTGATAATGGACATCCCTGCCATGTTCCTGACCTTAGCAGAAAAGCTCTTGGTTTTTTTTTTCCATTGGGAATGATATTTGCAGTGAGTTTTTCATAGATGGGGTGGATAATATTGAGGTATCCCTACACTTTGAAGAGTTTTGATCAGGAAGGGATGCTGTATTTTGTCAAATGCTTTTTCAACATCTATTGAGAGTATCATATGGTTCTTGTATTTTCTTTTATTAATGTATTATATCACATTGATTAGCGGATATTGAACCAACCTTGCAGCCTGGAATAAATATCACTTGATCGTGGTGAATAATCCTTTCAATGTACTGTTTGGGTACTATTGGGAAGTATTTTGGTGAGAGTTTTCGCATCTGTGTTCATCAAGGATATTGGTCTGTAATTCTCTTTTTTGATGGGATCCTTGTCTGGTTTTGGGATCAAGGTAATGCTGACCTCATAAAATGAGTTTGGAAGTTTTCCTTCCATTTCTATTTTTCAGAACAGTTTTAGGAGAATAAGAAGTAATTCTTCTTTAAATGTTTGGTAGAAGCCATCTGACCCTGGGCTCTTATTTGTTGGGAGATTTTTGATGTCTGCTTCAATCTCCTTACTGGTTATGGGTCTGTTCAGGTTTTCTATTTCTTCCTGTTTCAGTTGTGGTATTTTATTTATATGTCTCTAGGAATGGACCCATTTTTTCCAGATTTTCAAATTTGCTAGCATATAGTTGCTCATAATATGTACTTATAATTGTTTATATTTCTTTGGTGTAGGTGGTGACCTCTCCTCTTTCATTCATGATTTTATTTATTTGGGTCCTTTCTCTTTTCTTTTTGATAAATCTGGCCAGGGGGGTTTCAATCTTATTAATTCTTTCAAAGAACCAGCTGCTAGTTTTGTTGATTTCTTCTATTGCTTTTTTTTCTATTTCATTGATTTCTGTTCTGATATTTATGATTTCTCTTCTCCTGCTGTATTTAGGCTTTTTTTTTTCTTTTTTTCTGTTCTTTCTCCAGCTCCTTTAGGTGTAGGGTTAGGCTGTGTATTTGAAACCTTTTTGTTTCTTGGGAAAGGCTTGTACAGCTATATATTTTCCTCCCAGGACTCCCTTTGTTGTGTCACACAGATTTTGAACCATTGTGTATTTATTATCATTTGTTTCCATGATTTTTTTCAATTCTTCTTTAATTTTTTGGTTGACCTATTCATTCCTTAGTATGATGCTCTTTACTCTCCATGTATTTGTGTTCTTTCCAAATTTCCTCTTGTGATTGAGTTCTAACTTCAGATAATTGTGGTCTGAAAATATGCAGGGAATGATCCCAATCTTTTGATACCTACCACTTGAGACCTTATTTATTACCCAGGATGTGATCTATTCTGGGGAATGTTCCATGTGCACCAGAGAAGAATGTGTATTCTGTTGTTTTGGGGTGGAATGTTCTGCATATACCTGTGATGTCCATCTGGTCCAGTGTCTCATTTAAAACCTTTATTTCCTTGTTGATCTTTTGCTTGGATGATCTGTCCATTTCAATGAGGGGAGTGTTAAAGTCCCCTACTATTATTGTATTATTGTCGATGTGTTTCTTTTACTTTTTTAATTAATTGATTGATATAGCTGGCTGCTCCCATGTTAGGGTAATAGATATTTAAAATAGTTAGATCTTCTTGTTGGACATATCCTTTGAGTATGATATAGTGTCCTTCCTCATCTCTTATTATAGTCTTTGGCTTAAAATCTAATTGGTCTAAGGATTGCCACCCCAGCTTTCTTTTTATGTCCATTAGTATGGAAAATTGTTTTCCATGCCCTCACTTTAAATATGGAGGTGTATTTGGGTCTAAAATGAGTTTCTTGTAGACAGCATATTGATGGGTTTTGTTCTTTTATCCCGTCTGATACCCTGCATCTTTTGACTGGGGCATTTAACCCATTTACATTAAGAGTAACTATTGAGAGATATTAATTTAGACCCATTTTATTGCCTGTAAGGTAACTATTACTGTATATTGTCTCTGTTCCTTTCTGGCCTACTACTTTTAGGCTCTCTCTTTGCTTAGAGGACCCCTTTCAATATTTCCTATAGAGCTGATTTGGTGTTTACAAATTCTTTTAGTTTTTGCTTGTCTTGGAAGCTTTTAATCTCTCCTATTTTTAATGATAGCCTAGCTGGATATAGTATTCTTGGCTGCATGTTTTTCTCATTTAGTGCTCTGAATATATCATGCCAGTTCTTTCTGGCCTGCCAGGTCTCTGTGGATAAGTCTGATGCCTATCTACTATTTTTACCATTGTATGTTACAGGCTTCTTGTCCCGGGCTGTTTTCAGGATTTTCTCTTTGTCGCTAAGACTTGTAAATTTTACTATTAGATGATGGGGTGTTGACCTATTCTTACTGATTTTGAGTGGGGTTCTCTGTGTCTCCTGGATTTTGGCTATTGTTCCCTTTGCCATATTAGGGAAATTCTCTACAATAATTCTCTCCAATATACCTTCTGCTCTCCTCTCTCTTTCTTCTTCTTCTGGACTCCCAATTATTCTAATGTTCTTTCACCTTATGGTATCACTTATCTCTCAAATTCTCCCCTCGTGGTCCAGTAGTTGCTTGTCTCTCTTTTGTTCAACTACTTTATTCTCTGTCATTTGGTCTTCTATATCACTAATTCTCTCTTCTGCCTCATTTATCCTAGCAGTAAGAAGCTCCATTTTTTATTGCACCTCATTGATAGCTTTTATGATTTCAACTTGGTTAGATTTTAGTTCTTTAATTTCTCCAGAAAGGCTTTTGTTTCTCCAGACAGGGCTTCTCTAATATCTTCCATGTCTTTTTTGAGGTTGGCTAGCACCTTGAGAATCATCATTCTGAACTCTAGATCTAACATATTACCAATGTCTATATTATGTCCCTAGGCTTTAGCACTGCCTATTGTTCTTTTGTGTGTGTGTGTGTGGTGAGTTTTTCCACCTTGTCATTTTATCCAGATAACAGTATATGAAGGAGTGAATACAATACTAAAAGGGTGGCAAAGACCCCAGGAAAATGTGCTTTAACCAAATGAGAAGAGACCCCAAATCATGGGGCTAAGAAAGGGAGTAAAAAGAAGTACAGGAAAAAAAAATTAGAAAAAAAAAGAAAAAAATATAAAAAAGACAATGCATATATATTAGACTGGTGAATAGAACAGGGTCACCCACCTAATTTGCAGAGTATTTTGGTCTTTTAGAAGAAACTACCTCATAAAATGTTAAAGAATAAAACCATATATAAGGGTAAACACAGTGAAAGGATGGAATATGAATACAAAGATGAAAAAACAATTAATTTTTAAAGAAGGAATTGATAAGATAAGTTGGTTGGGAGAATAAAGAAAAAGTAAGTGGAGAAAATTTGCTCAGGGTGGAGAATAGAACAAAGCCCTGTGCTAGATTTAGGGTATATTTTGATTTATTAGAAGAAGTTGTATACCAATTTTTTTTAGGAAAAAAAAACCCCAATGTGTATACCAAAAATAAAGTTTGATACTATGAAGGATAAAATATGGCTGTAATAATGAAGGTTCAAAAGAGATTTCTTTTTTTTTTCTTTTTTGTGGAAGGTATTGTTAAACTAGTTAAAAAACGTTTAAAAAGGAAAGGGCAAAAGTTAAAAAAGAATTTAACAGAAGAAAAAAAATAAAATTAAAAAAAAATTAACTTTTAAAGACTAACAAATCATGGGGAGAAAACCATGAGTTCCATGATTTGTTTTCTCCTCCTCTGGAATTCTACTGTTCTCCTTGGTAAGTGAATTTAGTCTTGGCTGGATTTATTGTTGATCTTCTGGGGGAGGGTCCTGTTGGTGATTCTGAAGTGTCTTTGCCTGAGGTGGAATTGCACTGTCCCTTACCAGGGGCCATGCTAAGTAATCTACTCGGGTTCGCTTCTGGGAGCTTTTGTTCCCTGAACGCTTTCTGTAGAGTTCTGAGGACAAGAATGAAAATGGTGGCCTCCCAATATCTGGCCAGGAGGAGCCAAGAGCTCGGGGCCCCACTCCTCAGTTTGCCCTCAGAGAAACTCGCTTAATCATTCCTGTCTCCCTGGCCTCCGGCTGTGCTCTGAGCTCACCCAGCCTCTGACCAAGCGTCTCTGTCTCTGGCACATAGCCCTGCCTGCACATCCTGCAGATCCCTGTGCTCTTTTGTGGGGGTCTCCCCACAACTTGTGTGGGTCTCCACTCACAGACCAGTGGCCTGTGCCATGGATCACAATTCAAGGAAACCCTGAGTTGAGAGCTCACTCCTCAGCTCTGTTCTGTAGTCGGCTTCCCTGCTTTAATACCTGTGAGCTCTGTGACACTCAGACACTCCCAATCCTTCTGTGACCCCGTGGGACCTGAGACCACGCTGTCCCCACATGGGCTTCACCCCAGCTTAGCCTCTGGAGCGATGCCCCTCAGTGGAGCAGACTTTTAAAAGCTCTGATTTTGTGCTCTATTGCTCCACCACTTGCTGGGAGCCAGACCTTCCCCCCACAATCTATCTTCCCATTGCTTTAGATTCAGTTCTCTTCCAGTCCTACCTTTCAGAAAGTGGTCTATTTTCTGTTCCTAGAATTGCTGTTATTCTTCTCTTCGATCTCCTGTTGGATTTGTAGGTGTTCAGAATGGCTTGATAAACTATTGAGCTGATCTGCTACCTGATGTCGTCTAAGCCTGCTACTTATCTGCCTTCTCCCTCCATAATGGGCAATATTTGCCTTGAGGCCCTCCTCTGACCTGGATGAGGAATTCTCATAAATGAACTGCAGTCTGAAGGCCTTGTACTGAATCCTCTTTTCTTCTAGGGTTTCCATGCCCATTGCAATACTCACTACCCTTTACCAATCACAAGTGTTTCCTCCTCCAAATCCTTTGTGCTTCTAATTCCTTTTCATAATATCCAAACTGCCAGAATATTAATATCTAATTAATTATGGCTAATTTGACTTATAGGTCAAACTCCACATGCAATCAATTTTCTGTCTTCTTCTACATTAAAAAAAGTAATACTCAATTAAATGTTGGCAGTAAGTGTTTGGTAGTATTGAACAATTTCCTGTTTCAGATTAAACATGGATCCAGAAGTTTTGGTGAGACTCACACTGATGTTTTCTTTATATATTCTGGCTACTGCTAAAGCAATAAGCACAGCATAATCAAAAGTGAGTAAAGTAGGGGTGCCTGGGTGGCTCAATGGGTTAAGCTGCTGCCTTCGGCTTAGGTCATGATCTCGGGGTCCTGGGATGGAGTCCCGTGTCGGGCTCTCTGCTCAGCAGGGAGTCTGCTTCTCTCTGTCTCTGTCTCTCTCTCTCTCTGCCTGCCTCTCTGTCTACTTGTGATCTCTCTGTCCAATAAATAAATAAATAAATCTTTGAAAAAAAAAAGTGAGTAAAGTAAACATTTCACCTTGGGAGTCTCCATAAATAGACACACCTTAATGCATTTTTGGGTGCATTTGACCTGTGAAAGTATTTTTTCATGTCCTGGTGAAGTATTTGAACACCGTTTTCAATGTGCCTCATAACATGTCTTTTTTTCTTAGTCAAAAAATTGAAGGAAATAACATATTGGAAAAGAGTCAGACTCCAGTAATCAAACTATTTGTAATAAGAAGTTCCTTTTTAAGAGCTCCCATCTTTGTAAGAAATTCTGAACATTAAAATTCATGATAACTTGATTCTAAAGAAACAGATCCATGTGATTTTAGGAAAAGAATATATTTCTCATAGATACTACTTTAACAAGTCATTTAAATCATAAAAATATTGTCTTTGCTGGTATTATCAATGTCATAGGAAATGATATCTCATCTTTCATGTCATAACTCAGAAGAACACCTTTAGTCTTGTCAGACAGCATACTTCAATACATTTCCTTAAAAGGGTTTTTTAAAAAATATTGTAGGTTTTTTTTCAACTCTAAATTTTGTGTAAATATACACAATTTCACTGCTACTCTTCAGCAAATTTAAAAAGAGAAAAAGACCAAATAATTTCCGAGCAAACTTTTCCTCAAGAGCTAACATTCCCTTCTATTTTCACTTACTTGATGATGAGTGATGTTGAGCACCTTTTCATGTGTCAACAGACACATGACCATCTGGACGTCTTCTTTGGAAAAATGTCTATTTACGTTTTCAACCCATTTCTTAATTGGATTATTCATTTTGGGGGTGTTGAGTTTGAAAAATTCTTTATAGCTTTTGGATATTAAGCTTTTTCAGATATGTCATTTGCGAATATCTCCTCCCAGTAAAAGGTTGCATTTTACATTTGTTGATTATTACCTTTGTTGTGCTGAAGCTTTTTATCTTAAAATCCCAATAGCTCATTTTTGCTTACCTCAGAAGACATGTCGAGTAAGAAGTTTATATAACCTAGGTCACAAAGGTTGCTAACAGCATTGCTGCAGGATTTTAATGGTTTCCTCTCTCTCATTTAGGTCTTTAATCCATTTTGAATTTATTTTCATGGATAGTGTAAACAAGCATACAGTTTCACTCTTTTGGATGCTGTTGTCCCAACACCATGTGTTAAGACACTGTCTTTTTTCCATTGGATATTATTTCCTGTTTTGTTGAAGACTAGTTGATCATACAGATGTGTGTCCATTTCTGGAGTTTCTGTTCTCTTTCATTTATTTGTGTCTGTTTTTGAGCCAGTACCATCCTATCTGGATGACAACAGCTTAAAGTCTGGAACTGTGCTGACTCTTGGCTTTTCTTTTTCAGGATTGCTTTGGATATTTGGGATCTTTTATGGTTCCATACAAATTTCAGGATTGTTTGTTCTAGGTCTACAAAAAACATTGGTGATATCTTCATGGGGATTGCATTAAATGTGTAGATTGTTTTGTCTAGTCAAACATTTTAACAGTATTTGTTCTTTCACTCCATGAGCCTGGGATGTTTTTTCATTTCTCTGTGTCACCTTCAATTTTTTTCTTAAGTGTTCAATATTTTCAGAGTACAGGTCTTTTACCTCAGATACAGGTTTATTCCTAGGTATCTTATCGGATTTGGTGCAATTATAAATGGGATTTATTCCTTGATTTCTCTTTCTGCTGCTTCATTGTTAGTGTATAGAAGTGCAATAGATTTCTGTATGTTTATTTTATATTCTGTGACTTTGCTGAATTTATATATCAGTTTTAATATTTTTTATACAGTCTCTTGAGTTTCTTATGTAGAATATCATGTCATCTGTGAATAGTGAGGTACAACCTCACAAATGTCAGTTTGCTAAAATTAACAACACAGGAAACAACAGATTCTGGTGAAGCTGTTGATAAAGAGAAACCCTCTTGCACTCTTGGTGGGAATGCAAACTGGTACAGCCACTCTGGAAAACAGCATGGAGGTTCTTCAAAAAGTTAAAAATAGAACTACCCTAAAACCTAGCAATCACACTTAGGTACTTACCCAAAGGATATGAAATCACTGATTTGAAGGGGCATATGCACCCTAATGTTTATAGCAATATAATCAACAATAATAAAATACCCATTGAGTAAAGAAGATATATATAGATATAGATATAGATATCGATAGATATAGATAGATAGATAAATTACTCAGCCATCAAAACTAATGAAATTTTGCCATGTGCAACAATGTGAATGGAGACTATTATGCTAAGCAAAATAAGTCAGAGAAAGACAAATACCATATGATTTCACACATATGTGAAATTTAAGAAATAAAACAGATGAACAGAGGGGAAAGAGAAAACAACAAAACAACAAAAAACAAAAAATGATGGAGAGGAAGGCATACCATAACAGACTCTAAAGTATACAGAACAAACTGAGGCTGAGGAGGGGAGGTGGGCAGGGGATGTGCTAAATAGATGATGGGTATTAAGGAGTGCACTTGCTGTGATGAGTAGTGGATGCTATATGTAAGTGATGAATCACTAAATTCTAGTCCTCAAAACAATATTACACTATATGTTAACTAACTGGAATTTAAATAAAAATTGAAAAAATAAAAAAAAATAATAAGTAGGATGGCCTGGGTAGCTCAGTTAGTTAAGCATTTGCCTTTGACTCAGGTCATGATCTCAGGGTCCTGGGATCAAGCCCCACATTGGGCTCCCTACTCTGCAGGGACCTTACTTCTCCCTCTCCCTCTGCTACTACTTTTGCCTGTGTGCTTTCTCTCTCTCTCTCAAATAAATTAATAAAATCTTTAAATAACAATAGTAATAGTAATAATAATAAATACAAATTAAAATATAAAATAAATAGTATTTTGCATGAAAATAAAATTAAAAAAACTTAAAATTTCACTATTTTGTTCTGTTTCCATTGTTTTCCCACAGTTAAATTTTATTCTTAGCATATTTTTCTTATTTATTTACTTATTTATTTATTTATTATGGCAGAAATTATTGCAATCCCAACAAATCAATCTACAAATTCTACTGATTTTGAAGGTTTAAAAATTTGCTAATGGTAAGGTAATTTTAAGTGAGTTGCTGTATTTTGTAAATAATTTGACTATGAAAGCAATTTAAAAGTGAAAGGATGTGTGGTTTATTCTCTCTTTTCCTGCCTTTTTATCTACTTATAATCTTATTTGTGATTCAAAAACTTAAAATATAAGTTCATTAGTTTTAAGTGAAGTATTACTCTCTTTTCAGTAAGAACAATATTTCTCAACAACTTCACAAATACTTTTTTTGGTCCTGTGGTATATACTTCTTTAAGTTTCTTCACATTTTAACAAATAAGTTCATAATAACTTTGCTTTGAGTATCCTACTTACCAAAGAGTATAGATTGTTTAATACTATAATAGTGAATAGAACATGTAAACTAAAGCTGCTACACAAAAGTAACCTAAATTTATAGTTACTATGTCCATCACAGTCAATAAAATATTTTTGAGTACTTCCTATTCATCTAGCTTCCATCTAGATGTCAAAGATAAAGAAATATTTCATATTTACAGCCCTCATGTTATTTAAATATTAAAAAAAGACAGGACAAAAAGGCTAAGTGGGAAAGGAGAGATAAATAAAAACTTGTTAAGGATAATAAGAAAAAATATTACCTTTTTTTCTATGTTCTTCCTTTATTTTTATACTTAGCTATAATCCTCAATAGTTCATTATGAATATAATAATTTATTGAATATTTAATAGTTGAATGGAATCATTTAACAGTGCATGTACTCCTTTATTGGACTATCAAAATAATACCCATCTCCATTGTCTACATAATTTCTTAGCACTTATAATAATGATAAAGTCCCTGTTATTTATTTTTATTTGTTATTTATTTATTTATATTATTTTGTCCTCCTAATGTTTGTGAACCTAACTGAAGGCATTTTTTAGCATAACTTGAGAGAGAAAGGAATGTTTTACCCAGGTTCTGTCCAACTACTGAAATTTTGAGGTTACATATTTGCTCAGAAGTTTGCTTGGTAACTTAAGAAGATAATACAAATAATTCAAAATCATTTGAAGTTAGTAATCCCATCTCCCCTCATATTAATGTTACCGAAACAACAAACTCTCTAACAACAGGGGATATATCTTCAATATTTAGTGTATAGCCTATCAAATAATGGATGCCAAGTATACAGTGGAATGGTGGTATACATTAATAAATTGTTAAATATCAGGGTTGACCTTCTTGATATTATTCCTTAATTTTTATCAATGAATTACTAAAATTTATGTTTTTTATTAAAAATAATTTCAGACACATTTATTATACTAAAAGGCAATGGTATTTTGTTTAAACAAATTTTCTTGTTAGGAAAAATCACTTTCCTTTACAATCATGAATTTTGCTTTCTCCAGCTTTAGTAGCTAGTTCTAATTGTCTGGAATGTGTTAAACTATAATATGAATTTTCATGTTACATCATCCTAGATTTGTTGAAGGTTTCTTTGTACAGGCAAAGGAAGAGATAGGAAAAACAAAACAAAAGAATGAGAATCCCTTCTCTGGATATGCTGAAATGCCAGAAATGGAATTTTAAATGTAGATGAGAGTTTAAATGTTATAAGTTAAAGCATTGTTCTATAACACAGAATACTGAGATCTGAGGAGGTAACTAATTCAGCTTTTCTGAGCCAGGTCTGGCCTCAGCATTGATTTAATCTTGCCCAGATAGTGTCTACTCACATTCAATTAATTTATTTCCACTTTATTGTTTCCAAATAAAGCATCCTTATAGTTTTTCTTGTTCTGCTACAATAGTTTCTTCTTATCATTAGTAATCTAGAAAATTAAAATTATTTTTCTAGATCATACTTTTTTAAAGAGATTTTTAAAATTATTATTTATTTATTTGAGAGGGGGAG